>NC_069503.1:289811762-290139262 GCF_027579735.1 Bombina bombina | reverse complement strand
ACCCAGGACCTCTGCAGCCACAGGAGAAACTATCGGAAGGTGCTGTTGTAAAGAGGGGAAGCTGTATTTTAAGGAGGTGTGGATTGGAGGCACGCTCCGAGTCAGCAAGGGAGGTATTGTATGCGCTAAGCTGATCCCTATATCAAGCTACCTGAGACACAACCTGAGTGAGTACAAAATTTTGAGCTCCCTTACGAAGTGGCTGTAGGGAGGAATCACAACAATTTTAAAGTTGCCATTATCAGTGTGACTGGGTTTACAAGCAATATTACATTTGCATTTTCATAAGGATATACAAACAAATTGCATGTTGAAAGGACTGTATAAAAAAAATCGATGTCCACTGCTTTATAAAGGGGATCCCCATTACAATTAAAGTTCAATTTTGGATTTCTATAACTTTGGACTTGAATTTTCTGGGACTAATTGCCTATTTCTCAGATGGTATTAATTCAAGGGGCCCCCCCTGCAATAAATGATTAGTGTTGATATTTGAAACACATACTCATTGCTGCTGGTTTTTTTGCAACAATTATTGCATTCAACATTAAATTAGTTTAGTTTGTAGCAAGCCTCTGTGTACAATTATTTTTGATACTAATCCAAAACTTTAAAGTGTATAGCTTATTTAAGGGCTAATGATTTAGTGCTGGGTAGGGCTAACTTTTCCCTTTCCCTATCTTTATCCCTATTCAATCCTAATCTTAAATAATCTTTCTTCTTTTTCTATCTTTTATAATACATATATGTATATATATATATATATATATATATATATATATATATATATATATATATATATATATATATACAGGGAGTGCAGAATTATTAGGCAAGTTGTATTTTTGAGGATTAATTTTATTATTGAACAACAACCATGTTCTCAATGAACCCAAAAAACTCATTAATATCAAAAAATAGTTTTGGAAGTAGTTTTTAGTTTGTTTTTAGTTATAGCTATTTTAGGGGGATATCTGTGTGTGCAGGTGACTATTACTGTGCATAATTATTAGGCAACTTAACAAAAAACAAATATATACCCATTTAAATTATTTATTTTTACCAGTGAAACCAATATAACATCTCAACATTCACAAATATACATTTCTGACATTCAAAAACAAAACAAAAACAAATCAGTGACCAATATAGCCACCTTTCTTTGCAAGGACACTCAAAAGCCTGCCATCCATGGATTCTGTCAGTGTTTTGATCTGTTCACCATCAACATTGTGTGCAGCAGCAACCACAGCCTCCCAGACACTGTTCAGAGAGGTGTACTGTTTTCCCTCCTTGTAAATCTCACATTTGATGATGGACCACAGGTTCTCAATGGGGTTCAGATCAGGTGAACAAGGAGGCCATGTCATTAGATTTTCTTCTTTTATACCCTTTCTTGCCAGCCACGCTGTGGAGTACTTGGACGCGTGTGATGGAGCATTGTCCTGCATGAAAATCATGTTTTTCTTGAAGGATGCAGACTTCTTCCTGTACCACTGCTTGAAGAAGGTGTCTTCCAGAAACTGGCAGTAGGACTGGGAGTTGAGCTTGACTCCATCCTCAACCCGAAAAGGCCCCACAAGCTCATCTTTGATGATACCAGCCCAAACCAGTACTCCACCTCAACCTTGCTGGCGTCTGAGTCGTACTGGAGCTCTCTGCCCTTTACCAATCCAGCCACGGGCCCATCCATCTGGCCCATCAAGACTCACTCTCATTTCATCAGTCCATAAAACCTTAGAAAAATCAGTCTTGAGATATTTCTTGGCCCAGTCTTGACGTTTCAGCTTGTGTGTCTTGTTCAGTGGTGGTCGTCTTTCAGCCTTTCTTACCTTGGCCATGTCTCTGAGTATTGCACACCTTGTGCTTTTGGGCACTCCAGTGATGTTGCAGCTCTGAAATATGGCCAAACTGGTGGCAAGTGGCATCTTGGCAGCTGCACGCTTGACTTTTCTCAGTTCATGGGCAGTTATTTTGCGCCTTTGTTTTTCCACACGCTTCTTGCGACCCTGTTGACTATTTTGAATGAAACGCTTGATTGTTCGATGATCACGCTTCAGAAGCTTTGCAATTTTAAGAGTGCTGCATCCCTCTGCAAGATATCTCACTATTTTTGACTTTTCTGAGCCTGTCAAGTCCTTCTTTTGACCCATTTTGCCAAAGGAAAGGAAGTTGCCTAATAATTATGCACACCTGATATAGGGTGTTGATGTCATTAGACCACACCCCTTCTCATTACAGAGATGCACATCACCTAATATGCTTAATTGGTAGTAGGCTTTCAAGCCTATACAGCTTGGAGTAAGAGAACATGCATAAAGAGGATGATGTGGTCAAAATACTCATTTGCCTAATAATTCTGCACTCCCTGTATATATATATATATATATATATATATATATATATATATATATATATATATATATATATATATATATATATATATATATATATATATAAATATATATATATATACACACACAGGGGTCAAGTCCTACAAAAAAAAAAGTGTGGGAACTCACCAAGACTTCCAACCCTCACAATTATTATATATATATATATATATATATATATATATATATATATATATATATATATATATATATATATATATATATATATATATATATATAAAACAGAACAGTAGACAAGCACTCACTGGACTTTTGACATCAGTGTTAATCCTTTATTGTATTGTGACATTTCAGAACCACAAACGTCCCTTCTTCTGACGTTTGTAGTCCCGAAACGTCACAATACAATAAAGGATTAACACTGATGACAATAGTCCACTGAGTGCTTTTCTACTGTTCTTTTATACTCCTTGCTATAGCACCCTGGCAGTTGAAGGACGGGGGTGAGAGTGCATACACTATTCCCTCTTGAGATATATATGTATATATATATATAGTAGGAAGTGTTACTGCCAATTACTAGAGGATCTCACTATCCCTTTAACCAGACTGCGCTCCAGCTCCTCCCACCAGCAGCAGCAGTGTTTACTGAAGCATTTCTGTTCTCTGTCCAGAGGGAACTTAGTTCCTCCTGCAAAAATAATGCAGGAACTCTGTTCCCATGCGTCCCGCTCGACTTGACCCCTGTATATATATATATATATATATATATATATATATATATATATATATATATATATATATATATATATATATATATATATATACTTAAATATATATATAAATGTGAAAGGTGAAGAAGCGCACTCCCTCTCACTCATGAGACAAATAACAGGGTGTAAAATATCTCAATAAACACAGTCCAGCTCTGCACTAAACACAGGGGCTCTGCACTCACTCCACAAGGTTTCAGCTGCCCAGGGTGCATTCAAGTAGATAATCTGCACTCACTCCACAAGGTTTCAGCTGCCCAGGGTGCATTCAAGTAGATAATCCAGGATAGCACAAAGCGAAGCACTCACCAGGTCTTTGTATAAGATATATTTAATTGAATAAGTGACGTTTCAGGGCTGTCAACCCCGTCTTCAGACTACATAAGAATAATCTTATATTATAATAATCTTATGTAGTATGAAGACGGGGTTGACAGCCCTGAAACGTCACTTATTCGATTAAATATATTTTATACAAAGACCCGGTGAGTGCTTCACTTTGTGCTATCATATATATAAGATTATCTGTTCAACTGTTGTGTTTGGCGGACAAGGTGTGGTTAAATGGCATTGCTAAGCAAGCCAAGTGAATGGTGTTAAAATCTCTACATTTGACTAAAAAGTTGTGGTGAAAAATCACCGCTGGGGATTCCCAAGCAAGTGCCCTGCAGTATCCTGATCAAAGTCAGAAAGCCAAGTGAATGGAAGCCTTCACTAAAGAAACAACACTTTCTGTGAGTTCTTAAGCAGTTTGTATTTGCTGCATAATTTTTCAGGATCTGGAAGAAATTTCCTTGCAACCCATTCAATGTTTGAGACACTGGCATTTGAAAAAGCCACATACAGCCTTATTCACGCAATAGGTTGAAATTTCTATGATATCTACTTACCACTTGTATGCTACCACCAGCCATGAGGCTCAGAGGATCCAATGTGAGCTAGCGGTGGATAGCCTATAAATAGTGGTACACTTTCTATTCTTTTTTGCAACACAGCAATAACATAATTTATGTAAGAACTTACCTGATAAATTCATTTCTTTCATATTAGCAAGAGTCCATGAGCTAGTGACGTATGGGATATAAATACCCAAGATGTGGAACTTCCACGCAAGAGTCACTAGAGAGGGAGGGATAAAATAAAGACAGCCAATTCCGCTGAAAAAATAATCCACTACCCAAATCAAAAGTTTCAATTTTAATAATTATAAGCAGAAGAATCAAACTGAAACAGCTGCCTGAAGTACTATTCTACCAAAAAACTGCTTTTAAAGAAGAGAAAACATCAAAATGGTAGAATTTAGTAAAAGTATGCAAAGAAGACCAAGTCGTTGCTTTGCAAATCTGAACAACAGAAGCTTCATTCTTAAAAGCCCAGGAAGTAGAAACTGACCTAGTAGAATGAGCCGTGATCCTCTGAGGCGGGGATTAACCCGACTCCAAATAAGCATGATGAATCAAAAGCTTTAACCAAGATGCCAAAGAAATGGCAGAAGCCTTCTGACCTTCCTAAAACCAGAAAAGATAACAAATAGACTAGAAGTCTGTCTGAAATCTGAGTAGTTTCAACATAATATTTCAAAACTCTTACCACATCCTAAAGAATGTAAGAATGTTACCAAAGAATTCGTAGGATTAGGACACAAGGAAAAGACAATAATTCCTCCATTAATGTTGTTAGAATTCACAACTTAGTTGAAAATTGAAATGAGGACAGCAAAAAAACACCTTATCCTGATGAAAAATCAGAACAAGGAGATTCACAAGAAAGAACAGATAATTCAAAAACTGTTCTAACTGAAGAGATGTCCAAAAAGAACAATACTTTCCATGAAAGTAATGAATGTCCAGAGCAAGCATATGTTCAAAATAGAAGAGCCTGAAAAACCTTCAGAACCCAATTAAGACTCCAAGGAGGAGAAATTGGCTTAATGACAGGTTTGATACCAATCAAAACCTGAAAAAAATGATGAATATCAGGAAGTAACATTGCCTTATCCTGATGAAAAATCAGAAAAGGATATTCACAAAAAAGAGCAGATAACTCAAAAACTCTTCTAGTAGAAGAAATAACCAAAAGGAACAATACTTTTCCAAGAAAGTAATTTAATGTACAGAAAATGCATAGTTTCAAACGGAGGAGCCTGTAAAGCCCTCCGCACCAAAATGAGACTCCAAAGAGGAGAGATTGAATTAATGACAGGCTTGATATGGACCAAAGCCTGTACAACACAATGAATATCAGGATGATTAGCAATCTTTCTGTGAAAAAAGAACAGAAAGAGTAAAGATTTGTCCTAACAAAGAACTGAAGACAAAACCTTATCCAAACCAACCTGAAAAAATAATAAAATTCTATGAATTTTAAAAGAATGCCAAGAAAAGTAGGTCTTTCAGACTCAATATAAATCTTTCTAGAGACAGATTTATGAGCCTGAAATATAGTATTAATCAATGAGTCAGAAAAACCTCTATGACTAAAAACCAAGCGTTCAATCTCCATCCCTTCAAATTTAATGATTTGAGATCCTGATGGAAAAAAATGGCCTTGAGAAAGAAAAGGTCTGGTTTAAACGGAGGTGTCCAACGTTGGCAACTGGCCATCCGAATGAGATTCGTATACCAAAACCTGAGAGGCCATGCTGGAGCTACCAGCATAACAAACAAATACTCCATAAGAATTTTGGAAGAAGAACTAGAGGCGGAAAGAAATAGGCAAAAAGATAATTCCAAAGAAATGTCAATGCATACACTACTTCCGCCTGAAGATTCCCGGACCTTAATAGGCCCCTGGGAAGTTCTCTATTCAGATGAGATGAAAAACATATCTGGGTAAGAGAGACCATTCTCCCGGAAGAAAAGCTTGATTAACAGAGATAATCCGCTTCCCAAATATCTATACCTGGGATAAAAACCACAGAATTTAGATAGGAGCTGGATTTAGCCCAAGCTAATATCCGAGACACTTCTGTCACAACCTAAGGACTGATAGTCCTACTCTGATGATTGACATACACCATAGTAGTGATATTGTTTGAAAAACATTAAACGTCTCTTCTTCAAAAAGAAACAAACTGAAAAAAACTCTGAGAAAGCACGGAGTTCTAAAATATCAAATGGTAATCTCGCCTCCTGAGATTTCCAAACCCCTTGTGCTGACAGAGATCCTCAGACAGCCTCCCAACCAAAAAGACTCGCATCTGTAGAGATCATGGTCCAGGTTGAAAGAAACAAAGAGACCTGTAGAACTAAATGATGGTGATCTTAACCACCAAATCAAGAGAAATAAATATTAGGATTCGAAGATTTAAAATGCGAAATCCTAGAATCCCTGCACCATAATTCAGCATAAAAGACTGAAAAGGTTCTTTCTATTGAAAATGAGCAAAGGGAATTAAATCCCAATGCTGTGGCCATAAGACCTAAAACTTCTATGCATATATAGCAACTGAAAGAAATAATAGAGACTAAAGGTACCGACAAACGGAACACAATAAAATTGTCCCTTGTCTGATAGAGACAAAGACAGAGACACAAATATCTGGAAACCTAAAAAAGGTGACCCTTGTGTGAGGAATCAAGAGCTTTTGAAAAAAAGATCCTCTAACTATGTCCTGAAGAGCAAAGTGAATCATATGAGATTCCGCATCCTCAGAAAATAATCTGAATGAAAACAGAAAAATGAAAATATGCATTTATTGTATCTAATGAAAACAAATAATGCTATCACTGACCAAAAGGCAGAATAGTTTGAATAAAACTCCAAAACCTAGTTCCCAAAAATGGAACTGGAAGAAATACCCCAGAAGATTCCAGGTCTGAGCAGCGCTTGAACCCCATGGGTGCCCAGCCATGCTTCAACAGTACCCAAAATATATAGGAACAAAACACACTTAAAGAAAGTGTTAGCCTTACTGGAATAAAATCAAAGAAATTTGGACCGAATAGAACCAAATAAATTTCAAAAAAAGTCTTAACCTGCCCCTTGCCAGCCAAGCTGAAATACGGCACGTACATCGCAATATTAGGGAGCTGATTTCGAACTGAAAAATTTCCAATTATAACATGTTACTTGGGAAAGAATTCAGGAATTTGTTCCTTAATAAGAACAACCAAACTAGTATAAGCTTAAAGTTTTAGTCTTAGAACTCAATCTTGAAGCCCAGAGTAACAGTTAAGAATTGAATCCAATTATAAAACAAATAATTGATTTTCTTAGAACAAAGAAATATGAATTTTATAAAAATCACAAAATTCTTCTAGCTAAAATAGCTAAAGACATAGATTAACCCTCATTTGCGAAAATATTCAATAAAATGAAGACACAAATGAAATTATTAGCATGATAGTTCAGTTTAAAGGAACAGTCAATACAGTGGACTTGCATAATCAATAAATGCAAAATAACAAGACAAATGCAACAGCACCTAGTCTAGTAAATGTTGTCCCTTAACAATGCTAAAATAAATCATAATCTGATACTTGATCTTAAAGTAAACAGAACAAAAATGAAGCAATTGCAAAATCCAAATAAATCACAGGACCAAGAAAAGTACCTGAAACTAAATAATTTTCCATAAATAAGATACAACCATCTAAAGGAAAATAAATACTATTTTGCTATAGAAACAATAGCATAATTAGTAGGAGTAGAGATAGCCCCCAAAAATTGGAGAACCCTCCAAATTGAATTTAACTGCTGGCAAAGAATATAGTTTAAAACCTTTGAAGAAGGAATAAAAGAAAATTCTCAGCCTATTCCATTCCCTAGTATGGGGAATTGGAAAGAAAACCTCTGAAAACACAGAAGAATAAATAGGCAGAAATAGTGTTGGCTAGTCTTAAAGAACTAGTTACCTTAATATCCAAAATAATCAACACCTTTTCAACAAAGAACAAATGTACTTTAATAAAAAAAATAATAAAAAAGTAGATTTGTTAGTGTCAATATCTGATGAAGAAAATTCTGAAAGAGAAAAAACATCATCAGAGAAGGATAAATCAGTATGTTGTTGGTCATTTGAAACTTCAATAATTAAAAAAGAAGTGAAAAAGACCTAAAATTTTTTATTAGAAGGCACAAAGTCAGACAAAGCCTTTAAAATAGAATCAGAAAAATATTTCTAAATATTTCTTGTACATAAGATGTAAGAATGGCAATATATTAAGCATAAATACTAATGGATTCTGCATGTAAAAGTATATCATAATAACTTATTACAAACCATAGCTAAAGATAAACATTTATAACATTTAAAATAAATGAACTTAGCTTTGGTAGAACTGAAACTCAGTTAAGCGTTTTTCCAGAAGTGGCTTCTGATTCAGGGTCAATCTGAGACATCTTGCAATATGTAATAGAAAAAACAACATATAAAGCAAAATTGATCAAATTCCTTAAATGACAGTTTCAGGAATGGGAAAAAAGCCAATGAACAAGCTTCTAGCAACCAGAAGTAATAAACAATGAGACTTAAATATTGTGGAGACAACAATGACGCTCAAATTTTTTAGCGCCAAAAAAGCCGCCCACATTATTTGGCGCCTAAATGCTTTTGGCAGCAAAAATGACGCCACATCCGGTAACGCCGACATTTTTTGGCGCAAAAACGTCAAAAAAATGACGCAACTTCCGGCGACACGAATGACGCCAGAAATGACAAGAAAATTTTGCGCCAAGAAAGTCCGCGCCAAGAATGACGCAATAAAATGAAGCATTTTCAGCCCCCGCGAGCCTAACAGCCCACAGGAAAAAAGTCAAATTTTAAGGTAAGAAAAAATTGATTTATTCATATGCATTATCCCAAATATGAAACTGACTGTCTGAAATAAGGAACGTTGAACATCCTGAATCAAGGCAAATAAATGTTTAAACACAAATATTTAGAACTTTATATAAAAGTGTCCAACCATAGCTTAGAGTGTCACAAAAATAAGACTTACTTACCCCAGGACACTCATCTACATGTAGTAGAAAGCCAAACCAGTACTGAAACGAGAATCAGTAGAAGTAATGGTATATATAAGAGTATATCGTCGATCTGAAAAGGGAGGTAAGAGATGAATCTCTACGACCGATAACAGAGAACCTATGAAATAGACCCCGTAGAAGGAGATCATTGAATTCAAATAGGCAATACTCTCTTCACATCCCTCTGACATTCACTGCACGCTGAGAGGAAAACCGGGCTCCAGCCTGCTGCGGAGCGCATATCAACGAAGAATCTAGCACAAACTTACTTCACCACCTTCATGGGAGGCAAAGTTTGTAAAAACTGATTTGTGGGTGTGGTGAGGGGTGTATTTATAGGCATTTTAAGGTTTGGGAAACTTTGCCCCTCCTGGTAGGAATGTATATCCCATACGTCACTAGCTCATGGACTCTTGCTAATTACATGAAAGAAATGGTTGTTATGAGAACTTTTGTGTGCATACGATAGAAAAGACTTTATTTCATTCTATTCACAGAGACTGTGAAAGACTGAGGCCGAATTATCAAATGTCTGTCGGACCTGATCAGACAGTGAGGATCAGGTCCGACAGACATCACTGAATGCGGAGAGCAATACGCTCTCCGTATTCAGCATTGCACCAGCAGCTCACAAGAGCTGCTGGTGCAATGCCGCCCCCTGCAGACTCGTGGCCAATCGGCCGCCAGCAGGGGGATGTCAATCAACCCGATCGTACTCGATCGGGTTGAATTGTGGCGATTCCTGTCCGCCACATCAGAGCAGGTGGACAGGGTAATGGAGCAGCGGTCTTTAGACCGCCAGAAACACGGGCTCACAAGCTCCGTACGGAGCTTGATAAATGGGCCTCTTAGTCTTTTCCCTGATGAAATAGCAAAGGTTTCAATTTAATGAGCAGTCATTGCACCTGAGTGTTGGGAAATACCTTTATAAGTTTCTGCTACATTTGTAATTGAGAGGACGCTCTTACCTCGTATCAAGTGTAGCAACATATGTTTGTTATATGCTATGGTATAATTATACTGTAATGACTATTCCTAATAATATATATATATATACAACAGTACAAGTGAATGACATCTATAAAGTGCATATTTAATGATATGTTAGCTATTAGTTGATGAATATACACTAACTAAGGGATCCCTTACCTAATAATATTGTGCAATACGTCTATTCATGCTTTTACGTTGCAACAAAATGTCTTCTCAATGTATATAAATAAACCATTGCTTGTTTTTTACTGCATAAATTGTGGCTCTGACGATTTTTCTCATTTTAGGCTCTCCACATCTCTAGGGGCGCGATCCGATATAGATCGTAGTTTGCGGCGCAAGCGAGGGAACCCCCGCCACCCATAGTTTCAGCTCGCAACTCAAGCTATCCAATATACGGCGCCATCAGATGCTAAAGTGCCGTAAGTCTGACAAACCAGTGATGTCCAGAAATCTGCGTAAGTACAAATTTCTGGAGTCGCCAGTGACTTACAGCACTACAAAACCTGACTAAGTTATAAAATCACCCGTACTGTCTAACACGCCTCCCAAACATAACCCGACACGTATACCCCTCTATCCGCTATCCCCCCTCACTCTCCTAATAATAAAAATGTTATTAACCCCTAAACCTCAACTCCCGGACCCCGCCACACCTAATAAAGATATTAACCCCTAAATCGCCTCTCCTGGACCCTGCCGCCACCTACATTAACTACCCCCTAATGTGAGTTCCTATCCCGCCACCACCTACATTAACTACACCCTAATGTGAGCTCCTACCCCGCCTTTGTAATTTAGTTTAGTGTAGGGAATTTTTTTTATTTGTTATTTTATTAGGGGGCTTAGAATAGGTGTAATTAGTTTAAAATTCTTGTAATCTTTTTTTATTTTTTGTAATTTAGTGGGGGGGGTTTGTAATTTAGTTTAGTTTATTTAATTGTATTTTAGTTTAGATATTTGTAGTTTATTTAATTTATTGATAGTGTAGGTGTATTTGTAACTTAGGTTAGGATTTATTTTACAGGTAAATTGGTAATTATTTTAACAAGGTAGCTATTAAATAGTTATTAACTATTTAATAGCTATTGTACCTAGTTAAAATAAATACCAAGTTACCTGTAAAATAAATATAAACCCTAAAATAGCTACAATGTAATTATTAATTACATTGTAGCTATCTTAGGGTTTATTTTATAGGTAAGTATTTAGATTTAAATAGGAATATTTTAATTAATAATATTAATATTAATTAGATTTATTTTAATAAGAATTTAGTTAGGGGTGTTAGAGTTAGATAGGGTTATTATACTTAATATATATATATATATATATATATATATATATATATATATATATATATATATATATATATATATATATATATATATATATATATAATAACGATATTAACTATATTAACCCTAATATATTTAGGGTTAATATAGTTAATATATATAATATAATAACTATATTAACTATATTAACCCTAATATAATTAGGGTTAATATAGTTAATATAGCTGGCGGCGGTGTAGGGGGATTAGATTAGGGGTTAATCTATTTAATATAGCTGGCGGCAGTGTAGGGGGATTAGATTAGGGGGTAATACATTTATTATAGGTTGCGGCGTGTAGGGGGATTTAGATTAGATGCAAAAGAGCTGATTACTTTGTGACAATGCCCCACAAAAAGCCCTTTTAATGGCTGGTAAAAGAGCTGATTACTTTGGGGAAATGCCCCGCAAAAAGCCCTTTTAAGGGCTGGCAATAGAGCTGTTACTTTGGGGCAATGTCACGCAAAAGGCCCTTTTAAGGGCTGGTAATAGAGGTGATTACTTTAGGGGGATTAGATTAGGGGTTAATGTATTTAATATAGCTGGCGGCGGTGTAGGGGGATTAAATTAGGGGTTAATAATTTTAATATAGCTGGCGGCGGTGTAGGGGAATTAGATTAGGGGTTAATAATTTTAAAATAGCTGGCGGCGGTGTAGGGGGATTAGATTAGGGGTTAATAATTTTAATATAGCTGGCGGCGGTGTAGGGGGAATAGATTAAGGGTTAATAATTTAACATAGCTGGCGGCGGGGTAGGAGCTCACATTAGGGGGAATGTAATGTAGATGGCGGCGGTGTAAGGGGCTCACATTAGGGGGTATGTAATGTAGGTGGCGACGGTGTAGGGGGATTAGATTAGGGGTTAATTATTTAATATAGCTGGCGGCGGGGTAGGAGCTCACATTAGGGGGTATGTAATGTAGATGGCGGCGGTGTAAGGGGCTTACATTAGGGGGTATGTAATGTAGGTGGCGACGGTGTAGGGGGATCACATTAGGGGGTTATACATTTAATGTAGGTGGCGGCGGGGTCCGGGAGCGGCGGTTTAGGGGTTAAATACTTTATTAGGGATTGCGGCAGGGGATTGCGGTTGACAGGTAGATAGACATTGAGCATGCGTTGGGTGTTATGTTTTATTTAGCAGGTAGTTTAGGGAGTTACAGGGCTCCAATACACAGCGTAAGGCTTACTACGGCTGCATTTTGTGGCGAGGTGAAAATGGAGTAAGATTTCTCCATTTTCGCCACGTAAGTCCTTACGCTGTATATTAGATACCAAATTGCGCGGGTTTGGTATACCTGTCTATGGCCCAAAAAACTACGGGCGAAGGCAGAAATATACGAGCGTAACTTCTAGGTTACGCCGTATATAGGATACCAAACCCGCGCAAAATTCGGTGTCGCCGGCTTTTGCGGGCGACGCTGCATATTGGATCGGGCCCTAGGTAGGCAATCCAGAAATGGCAATCAAGTTTGTGTATTGTGTACTTTCTGTGAGTGCTGAAATCCCTTGCTTTACTGATCATATTAAATAATGTATCAGTGTATCTTTTCTAAAAAAATATTTCCTATTTAAATTTAAGAGGATCTGCACCGAACCCATTATATGATATTGGCTAAAACGCCATATTCTTAGGGGGTTTAGACATATTTAAACTTAGTGCTCTCTAAGCTTGGGTTAGTTTAGCCAGATTTTCTCTCCCATCAGTGTATATATTTATTTAATATATATATACTGTATATGTATATATATATAAATTCATTAAAATTATGGGGGGGGGAGATAAAAAACTGAAATTAAAATCCTCCATGTCTCAAAATTATATCAATGTAAATATTTGCATAGGAAATTAGTACATCTAAGCAAGTGGGGCAAGCGGGGATACTTGCTTAGATGTACTAATTTCCTATGCAAATATTTACATTGATATATATATATATATATATATATATATATATATATATATATATATATATATATATATATATATATATATATATATATATATATATATAAAAGCATTCTTGTGTTGAAGCATAGGTTTTAGGTTTTTAAAATCATATATTGTTTAATATAGGACCTGGACGGTACATATACCACATCGTGAGATTAAAACTGTACCATATCTGGAGCGCTCGTAGATTTTGGGCTTTTCTGGCTAGTCTGGAAATTCTACTTGTTTATATATATATATAAATATATATAACCAAAAAATATGTAGAAATAATTATTTATGAATAAATAGAACATAATCTGTTCTGTGAAGAACACTGACATTTGAAATATTTATAATTTCATGTTGGTTTAGTGCTCTTGAGAATGTGCGATTGTGTTTGCGAGCAGAATATTCTAAATTTGGCAATTTCCGCGTGTCAAGTTAGCATGCAAGCGAAAACAGATTACTTGAAAATCATAATACGAGCGCAACCCGACGTGTGTAAAAAGCCCATTTAATGCTCGAGCGGGAGCATTAAATAGTGCTCTACTTGTAATCTAGCCCTCTATGCTTACCATGAAATGAAATCATAACTTTCTTTTTGTTTTGAAAATTAAAGGGACAGTCTACACCAGAATTTTCATTGTTTTTAAAGATAGATAATCCCTTTATTACCCTTTCCCCAGTTTTGCATATCCAACACAGTTATATCAATATACTTTTAACCTCTGTGATTATCTTGTATTTAAGTCTCTGCAAACTGCCCCTTTATTTCAGTTCTTTTGACAGACTTGCAGTTTAGCCAATCAGTGCTTGCTCCCAGATAACTTCACGTGCACGAGCACAGTGTTATCTATATGAAATATATGAACTAACACCCTCTAGTGGTGAAAAACTGTTAAAATGCATTCTGAAAAGAGGTGGCCTTCAAGGTCTAAGAAATTAGCATATGAACCTCCTAGGTTAAGCTTTCAACTAAGAATACCAAGAGAACAAAACAAAATTGGTGATAAAAGTAAATTGGAAAATTGTTTAAAATTACATGCCCTATCTGAATCATGAAAGTTTATTTTGGACTAGACTGTCCCTTTAAGCAAAGGAAACCTGTATATTTTGTGTTTCTGAGTCTGAAAATCTTTATGCTAGGCAGTGTTAATCCAGGAAGTATGACACGCTTATCAATGTGTTACGCAAACAAATGTCCCTTCTGTATCTATGAAGCTGCAGGTGGAACTAAAAGCAAATCAGCTCCAAGTATCTGACAAAATACAAACTGTACTGAGGTCAAAGTAGAATCTCTCACTGGTTGTCTCTGAGAAAAACTCTGAAGGGAGCCTTATAGAACCGAAAGTAGGAGACGAACAAAGAAACCTGAGGTAAGCTCTTAAATGAGCAAACAAATAAAGACATTTTGTTTTGTTTGCCTTTTTTTGTTTTTTTTATTTATCGTACAAGTTAAGAAGATTTAAGGCAAGAAGATTTTTTAAAAGCCTCTTAGGGTTTGAAGACCATAGTTGAGTGAAACTAATATTAAAAAAACAATAACAAAGTTATTTATGGATACTTATTATGGTCAATATAATATCTCTACTTGGAAAGCTTATTAACGTTATTTTTATGTATTGTCCATGTGGATTTTTAAGAATACATTCTCATCTTAAATCTAAATATTTAAGATAGACTATTGTATCGTTTGCTGAATGAAAAGCAAAAAACGTTACTAACAGTAAGTAAACTGGCAACTCCAAAAAATACATTTCTTTTTTTTTTAGATAGATAGATAGATAGATAGATAGATAGATAGATAGATAGATAGATAGATAGATAGATATATAGATAGGGTAGGTACTGTAAATGTGTGACTTGTGCTTTATTTTAATAATAATTAATTTACTTATGAGAGGTACACATATGGACATAATTGACAAACACCACAATGTTATTAAATATTATATGAAGAATATGCGATTTGTTAGACAATGTTACCACACACTATCATTCAGGTTTGCTTTAACAAATATATTTTTGGCAATTTACTCTGTAAAAATATGTATCAGTTTTTGTGAGTTCACAGTTTTATAAACTAATATCAATGAGCTATTACTGTACTAATAATAATCTAAATAATACTACTACTAATAATAATAATAATCTAAGTAATACTACTACTACTAATAATAATAATAATCTAAGTAATAATACTAATAATAATAATAATAATCTAAGTAATACTACTACTACTAACAATAATAATCTGAGTAAAACTACTACTACTACTTATAATAATAATAATCTAAGTAATACTACTACTAATAATAATAATTATTATTATTATTATTATTATAATTTTTAACAAATAAATCTTGAACTTTAAAATCTTACAAGAATAACACCCGGTAAACTTGACTATACACAAATTTGCTTAAATAATGTCATAAAGTAGATTAATGTACAAGTGTGGAAAAGGGGCGCTAACAGCTAAGGATAAATGATATCTGTGGACAATCTGTAAATATTATGTAAAACAGATATATCAAGTAAATATTTCAAATAAATTCTATTGAGCAAGTGTTACAAATGAATAATATCTCTTATTTAATAAAAATACGAATAAAAATCAGTATATAAATATGCATAATATTATATGATAAGCACAAAATAGCAAAAATAAAAGTTGTGGCCACGATATAAAAACAATAAAATGCTAGCAGTTATCGTATAGTAACAAGACTTGATTTAGGCTTCTAATTATGTGCACAAAGTCTCTTTGGACGTGATAGTCTCTTTGGACGTGATGGTAACAGTTCTAAGGGCACAATTGTGTAATTATATCGATAAAAGTATCAAACTGATAATTGTGCAGTTCAAAGATCCGTGAAAAATTAAAGATAGGTTACTTTCAGTTCTTATACAGCTTGTACCAGCCGGGCTTACCCAGGGAATCTTACCAGGACTTTCTTGGTTGTAGGACTCCGTTTAGCGTAAGGATTGAGCAGTTCTTACCACCAAAGTGACACCGGGAGAAGCGTCTCTGTGCACAATTGTGCCCTTAGAATTTATTTGAAATATTTTCTTGATATATCTGTTTTGCATAATATTTACAGATTGTCCTCAGATATCATTTATCCTTAGCTCTTAGCGCCCCTTTTCCACACTTGTAGATTTATCCATATTTTCTAAGAAGTGGTTGTGGGAGATACACTCTTACTTAAAGGGAGCATTAGGATTAGAGATTGTAGATAGAACTTAAACCCATTTTTGATAAAGTAGTTTAATGCTATTTTTTTTTTATAACTTTGCTTTATTTGTGTGACTATAAATAAACACCGACAATCTTCACAGCCATATGAAAATCATACTCACAGATTACAAGTGGAGAGCAAAAATACAATGGGCACAAAAAATCCGCTCAGTTAGTGGAGTCCTAGAGCACAATCCTTACTGCTTCCACTCATATTAAAAGTCCAAAGTTTTGTTTTTTTATCACTCTAGCGGTAGTCTATTCTGCACTAATAGCTACATGTCAAATAGCGTGGGTGCATTAATTCCTTCACATAATAGATTCTATGGAGGTGTGCAGTATAATTCATGTCAGATAAACTTGAGCACTAAGCCGATGTGGTGCAAAAAATTAATTTAGTTGTGTGTTATACTATTTCAATGAAACCTAAGCATAAAACATTTCATACACACACACATACAAACAAACATACACACATACATACACATGCATAAACATACACACATACAGACACACATATAAATACATACATACACATACATAGGTACACACACATACATACACACATACAAACATACATACACATGCATACACAAATGCATACAGATACATACATACGTACACACATGCGCACACACATATACAAACACACATACTGTACATACACACACATACATACGTACACATACACAAACATACGTACACACATGCACTAACACATAAACAAACACAAAGACACATACATACACACGCACACATACATACATATCATACATACACACATACATACATATCATACACACACACACATACATATAGACACATACATACACACATACATACACACACACACACACAAGCATATACATACATATACACACACACATACATATACACATACATACGTACACATACACATACATACGTAGACACATGCACACACACATATACAAACACACATACACACACATACATACACACACAGTCCCACACATACATATACACACGCACGCACACATACATACATACATACATACACACATACAGACACATACATACATACATACACAAACACATACACAAGCATATGCTGTACATACATACACACACATACGTACATATACATACAAAACACATACATACGTAGACACATGCACACACACATATACAAACTCACATGCACACACATACATACACACAGACACATACATACGCACACATACATACACACACATACAGACACATACATACACAAACACACACACAAGCATATACATACATACACACATACACACACATACGTACATATGCACACACATACACATACATACGTACACATACATACCTAGACACATGCGCAAACACACATATACAAACACACATACCCACACACATACACACACATACAGACACATACATACACACACGCACACATACATACATATCATACACACACATACATACACACAGACACATAGATACACACATGCACACATACATACATACATATCATACAAAACACATATACATACACACAGATAGTTAGATAGATAGAAAGACAGACACTTACACATACACCTTAAACCCCTTCCCAGTCCTGTCCCTTGTCATTTATCATACCCATTTATTTCTGCCACAAAACCTTTATTATCAGCTTTGTTTTTTAAGCATTAAGTAAAAATTAGTAAACGCAAATCCTTTATTTCCATAGTGAGTGTTTTGTAATGCAAATTAGCAATTGATCATTATTTCTTTCAGGTCTTAAAAAGTGCTAAATTTTAAAGCAGTATTTTGAAATTTTGGCAAAGGAGCAACAAGTATTAGTATTTAGTATTATGATTATATCGCTCTTTGCTATGCTTAAAAGTATAAGGCACAATAAAAAGGTTTTAGCTGCATTAAGATGCTTGGTTCACTCTTGTAATACCAGATTGTATGGTATTCTTTGTAGGATAATGTACCCTGAACTATCGATTATTCTCCAGCTGTAATCTAACCCCATATGAAGTAATCTATTTACCAAGTCCTGCTCAGAGAAAGATGATAGTACTATAGTATCTTCCCATTATTATCACATGCTTAAGGGACAGTCTACTATAGAATTGTTATTGTTTTAAAAGATAGATAATCCCTTTATTACTCATTCCCCAGTTTTGCATAACCAAAACAGTTATATTAATACACTTTTACCTCTGTGTTACCTTGTATCTAGGAAACTTCTTCCAGCCCCCTGATCACATGACTGTGACTGTTATCTATTGTCTTGCATTTAGCATTCTATCTATCTATTGGGTACTTGTAGAGCGCAAACTAATCACCCGTGAGGGTCTCAAGGCGCTATGGGAGGGGGGACTGGGGGGCTAAGGGAAGACGATTCAGTCGAAGAGCCAGGTCTTGAGGTCCTTCCTGAAGTTTGTAAGGGAGGTGGATTGTCTGAGGTGCAACAGGAGGGAGCTCCATGATCTTGCTGCCCTATAGGAGAAGGATTTTCCTCCAGCTGTTTTTTTTTCTTGATGCGGGGGATGACTGCGAGTGCTTGGTCGGCAGAGCGGAGTTGTCTGGAGGGGGTATAGAAATTGACATGGTGGTTGATGTATTCAGGACCGATATTGTGGAGGGCCTTGAATGCATGGGTTAGGAGCTTGAAGGTGATTCTCTTGTTGACGGGGAGCCAGTGTAGGTTCCTTAGGTGTTCGGTGATGTGGTTTTGGTGAGGGATGTCGAGGATGAGTCTGGCCGAGGTGTTCTGGATGTGTTGGAGTCGTTTCTGGAGTTTGTTGGTGGACCCAGCGTAGAGTGCATTGCCGTAGTCCCGTCGACTACTGACGAGGGCGTGGGTGACAGATTTTCTAGTTTCGGTGGGGAGCCACTTGAAGATTTTTCGCAGTAGGTGGAGTATGCTAAAACAAGTCGAAGAGACAGCGTTAACTTGGCAGTCCATGGAAAGTGATGAGTCGAGGGTGACGCCTAGATTTCGTGCGTGGTGTGTTGGAGTTGGAGGGTGTCCGAGGGCTGTGGGCCACCAGGAGTCATCCCATGCAGATTTAGTGGGTCCGAGGAGGAGGATTTCGGTCTTGTCAGTGTTGAGTTTGAGACGGTTGTTGTTCATCCAAGTGGCAATTGCTATAAGTCCTTCGTGGATGTTTTTCTTGGCGGTGGTGGGGTCTTGGTTGAGTGAGATGATTAACTGGGTGTCGTCAGTATAGGAGATGATGTTGACGTTGTGTTGTCGAACGATGGCAGAATTCTTCTTTCAATTCGGGCCATATAGATGTTGAAGAGGGTTGGGCTAAGAGAAGAGCCTTGGGGAACGCCGCAGCTGATTGCTGTGGGATTGGAGGAGAAGGGTGGGAGTCTGACTTTATGGGTTCTGCCGCTGAGGAAGGAGGTGATCCATTCCAGGGCCTTATTGCGGATGCCGGCATCGTGTAGGCGCGTGAGGAGGGTGCTGTGGTCTACAGTGTCGAATGCGGCTGAGAGGTCTAGAAGGATGAGGGCGGCAGTCTCTCCTTGGTCGAGCAGGGCACGGATGTCATCTGTGGCGGCGAGGAGGGTGGTCTCGGTGCTGTGATTGCTCCTGAAACTGGATTAGGAGGGATCCAAGATGTGGTTGGTCTCGATGTGGTCAACAAGTTGTGCGTTAATGGCCTTCTCGATTACTTTGGCTGGAAAGGGGAATAGAGAGATGGGACGGTAGTTTTTAGGATCTATGGGGTCAGCTGTGGGTTTCTTCAGCAGGGGTTTCAGCTCTGCATGCTTCAAGTCATCTGGGAAGGTACCAGTTTTGATGGAGCAGTTTATGGTGAGGCAGAGTTCATGGGCGAGGGTAAAACCCGCTTTGTTGAATATGTGGTGTGGGCATGGGTTGGAGGGTGCTCCGGAGTGGATAGATTTCATGATTTTGAGTGTGTCCTCCATGGTGAGGGGGATCCAGGTAGTCCGTAGACGGTGGCGGGTGGTGGATTTGGGTGAGGTGGGGGTGGGTGGGTGGGTCGGCGGTGAGTGGTGAGTTCTGGAGCTTGAGGCTGTCGTAGATGTTGATGATCTTGCGGTGGAAGTAAATAGCGATGTTGTTGCAGAGGTCCTGGGAGGGTGGGATGTCGTTAGTGTCAATGTTGGGTTTGGAGAATTCCTTGACTGTGAACAGCTCCTTGCTATTCTGGGTTTTGGTGTGGATTCTGTCTAGGATAGCAGTTTTCTTTGTGGTTTTTATGAGGTGCTGGTGGGTGGTGATGGCTTCTTTGTAGGCGGATTTGTCCGAGGGGGACTTGCTGGATCTTCATGTTCTCTCTAATCGTCTGCAGTGGCGTTTGGAGTCCTGGAGGGTGGGGGTGAACTAGCTGGCCTTGTTGGTGGGCTGGCGGCTGGACGGTTTCTTGAGGGGGGCAAGGGTATTTGCGCAGTCTGTGATCCATCGATGTAGGTGGCGGGCGGAGGAGTTGGCGTCAGTGGAGGTCACTGGGGGGTACTTGATCAGGGTGGAGTGCAGTTGTTCTTGGGTGATGTTGTTCCATTTTCTGCGGGGTGGGTGGTGATGCTGAAGGTGTGTGGTGGGTTTGTTGAAGGAGAAGTGTATACAGTGGTGGTCAGTCCAGTGGAGTTCGTTTATGTGGTTGACTGAGATGTGGTTGCCTGCAGAGAAGATCGGGTCAAGGGTGTGTCCGGCTATGTGGGTTGGGGCGTTTACAAGTTGCTTCAGTCCAATGGTTCCAAGGTTTTCCAGGAGGTTGGTGGTGTTGTGGTCATTGGGGTTGTCTAGAAGGAAGTTGAGGTCGCAGAGTAGGATGTAGTCCTTTGAGCCGAGGGCGTGGGGTGCAAGCATTGTGTTGTGCTAAATCTTAAATAACTTTCTGTGCCTGAACACAGTGTTATCTATATGGCCCAGGTGTGCTTTCAGTCTCTTTGTGTTGAAAATAAATTTAAAAAGCATGTGATAAGAGGCAGCCCTCAAGGGCTTAGAAATTAGCATATGAACCTACCTATGTTTAGTTTAAACTACGAATACCAAGAGAAAAAAGCTAATTTGATGATAAAAGTAAATTGGAAAGTTGATTAAAATTACATGTCCATTCTAAATATTAAAAGTTTAATTTTGACTACACTGTCCCTTTAGTGCTACTAAGGCTGTGCAATTGTGTGTAAAAGGAGCAAATCAAATATTGTAAAAATAAGAGGTCTCAAAACAGCACAGGGAATGGCTCATTATTTAATTCAAGGCACAACATATTTTTTTATGCTTCGTACCTACTGAATTTTACATAGGGAAAGGGGATTGTGGTCCAAAGGTTACTTCATCAAACCAATAGAAGGTTTCAGTATTGGGAGCACAGATGGTAGATCAATAAGATATTCCATTTTATTGTCAACACAAAGCTGCTGATGTGTTTACATAAAATAAAGGAAAATAAAGGATGTAAAAATTGTATTTTATTGCAAGTGGCACAAGTAAAAATGTAGTGTAAATATATCTACCATGATGAACATACTGTATATACTAATGTGTGCACTCTCTCTCTCTACTTCTAACTTGTTATTTCTCTCTTGTCCTTTCTCTCTATTCTGTCATGTTATCTTTATCTCTCATATACTCTCTCATATTCTGTCTTTCTCATATTTTTGCTATATCTTTCTTGCCCTCTGATCCTCCCTCCCCACTTCCTCCGCTCACCTTTACACTGTACTGCCCCGCATTTGCTTCTCTAACATGTTTCCATTATCTTACCTATTTTCCTTGTCTCATTCTCTACAGTTCATCGTTACTCACATTCCTGTTCCACTCCTGCCTCTTCTAAATATTTTAAAACATCTTTTTCAGTTTACCATTTTTTTTTCCCACCATCGCACCACAGTCTTTCATATCCCCTCCATTCATCTTTTCTACTACTCTTCCTATCCCATATTATAATTTCTTTCATGTAAGTGGAAAGAGTCCATGAGCTAGTGACATATGGGATATACATTCCTACCTGGCGTGGGCAAAGTTTCCCAAACCTCAAAATGCCTATAAATACACCTCCCACCTCACTCATACTTCAGTTTTACAAACTTTGCCTTCGTTGGAGGATGGTGAAGCAAGTCGTGCTTGATTTCTTCTGTGAAAGGCGCTTCTAAGCATTTTGAAGCCCAGTTCCTCTCAAAGTATAGTGTTTGTCTGAGGGATGTGAAGGGAATATTTGCCTAACAATGCCATGTTTTCACTTATGGCTCTCTGTAAATTCAGTCGTGGGGATTCATCTGCCATTCCCCTTTACAGATCAACATTATACTCCTCTACCATTACCTCTGTTGATATGTTTCATTACTGGTTTGGCTGTCTGCTATATGTGGATGGGTGTCTTCAGGTAAGTATATATCTTTTTTAAGACACTCTCAGCTATGTTTGGCACTTTATATTTTTAAAGTTTTAAATATATATTGCATATATTTGACATGAGTCAGGTCTATGTTTATTTCTCTTTGTAGTCTAACAGTTTCAGCATGGAAAATTATGTTTGGGAGAAATTTAGCACATTTTTTCTTACCTGAGGTTCTAGCTAGTTGTAACTTCGGTCTTGTTTTTTCAAATTCTTTCCCTCTTTTGCTCTCTGCTTTCATTTGTTACAGAGGGCTATGATATTTGCTTTTGGTTTTCATATAAGCATTTTTTCCCATTCCTGAAACTGCTGTTTTGTGGAAATTGGATATTTTGTTTAAATGTTATTTTTTCTTTTTTGTTACATTTTTTAAGATTTCTCAAACTGATCCTGCCTCTGATGTTACTGTAGAAACTATGCTGCCTGTACACAATTTCTACCAAAGCTAAGTGTGTATATAGCTGATTTTATTTCTTCAGCTCAAATATGTGGCACTTGTTATGTTTCATTATTCATACTGTACTGATAATGTTTTTATAGTACATATACATCTACTGTTTTTACCTTCACAGTCTTATGTACATGATATTACTGTTGATATAAAGGATTATATTGCAAAAGACATAGAGAAGGCTATGAGGCCCATGTATCAAGCTCCGTATGGAGCTTTTGGGCCCGTGTTTCTGGCGAGTCTTAAGACTCGCCAGAAAAAGCAGTTATGAAGCAGCAGTCTAAAGACCGCTGCTCCATAACCCTGTCCGCCTGCTCTGAGCAGGCGGACAGGAATCGCCACAATTCAACCCGATCGAGTACGATCGGGTTGATTGACACCTCCCTGCTGGCTGCCCATTGGCAGCGAGTCTGCAGGGGGCGGCGTTGCACCAGCAGCTCTTGTGAGCTGCTGGTGCAATGCTGAATACAGAGGCCTCTATGACTGCTATTTCACCTTCAAATTAACGTAAACAATCTCTCCTAACTTCTCATAAACCTATGAAGTTTGTATTGATCTACAGCATACTGTAGTATTTCTGCTGATGTGGTTTTCTCTGACTCAGGGGATCATATTTCAGAGACTTATTTTGATAAATCAAACTTTCAATTCAATGTATTCATTCTTTATTAAGGAAGTATTGTTTTCTTTGAGTGTTAAGGAATCTAGTTCTCTTGATAACAAGAATAGCAAATGTTTGAATTCTGTTTTTTTAAGCTTCTGAGGTAACCCTTGAAGTTTTTCTTATTCCAGATGCTATCTGTCATATGTTTAGTAAGGAATCAAAACTTAGTGCTTCTTTTTACCTTTCTTCTAGGTATTAAAAGCTATATACTTTACCTATGGCTAAATTAGTGTTTTTAGGTAAAAGTCCCTAAAGGTGGGGCTATTTCTTCTCTTGCCGAACGTACTTCTATCCTATGGAATATATTCCATATCTTTTAGATAGGAAGTTTGTTTACATATTGGATATATTTTTGATATCTGATATGGTGTTCAAATTTAGATTACTATCTTATTATTTTAGGATAGTATTTTTTTTTATATTTTCTATTGGATTTTATTATCTCCTCTATTACTGGGGGAAAAGGAGTCTTTTCTGCACCAAGCTAAGAAATCTAAGGGTAATTTTTAAGCTCCCAATTGGTTTTTTCATTCCCTTAAGGCCTCTGGCTCTGATTTTAGATTTTTTTCTGAATTTGAATAATTCCAAGCCTTATAATTAAAGGAATGCTGAACCCAAATTTCGTGATTCAGATAGAGCATGCAATTTTAAACAATTTTCTAATTTACTCCTATTATCAATTTTTCTTCGTTTTCTTGCTATCTTTATTTGAAAAAGAAAGTCCAAAACCCTGGACAGCACTTGTTTATTGGTGGATGACTTTATCCACCAATCAGCAAGAACAACCCAGGTTGTTCACCAAAAATGGGCCGGCATCTAAACTTACATTCTTGCTTTTTAAATAAAGATACCAAGAGAATGAAGAACATTTGCTCATATAAGTAAATTAGAAATGTGGGTTCAGTGTCCCTTTAAACTAATTTCAGCCCCTAAGACTGCATGAAGGTGCAGCCTTTTAACCAGTTCTACTGGTGGGGGGCAGATTGAATTTATTTCAACACATTTGGACAGTTTCTGTTCAAATCAGTGGATTTAGAATATTGTTTTCTCAGGGGTATCGAATAGGTTTCAGAATAAAAACCTCCCATAGGAAGATTCTTTTCCATGTTATAACAAACCCTGTGAAAGCTCAGGTTTTTCTGAATTGTGTTTCAGATTTAAACTTTTCAGGGGTGATGGTTTCAGTTCCTCTGCAGGAATGGAGTTTGGGTTTCTATTCAAATCTATTCATTGTCCTAAAGAAAAAATTTGTTCAGACCAATTCTGGATCTGAAATTGTATTTTTATATTGTTTGCTAAGAGTCCCAACTGTTAAGATAGTGACTATAGGGACTATTTTGCCTTTCTGTTTAGCACGGTTACTTCATGTCCACAATAGACTAACAAGACGCTTATTTTCAATTCATTCAGACCACTGCTGTTTTCTGAGATTTTCTTTTCTAGATAAGCATTAACAATTTGTCGCTCATCCTTATGTGCTAGCGGCAGCTCAGAGATTCTTTTCAAAGATTCTTGGTGCCCTTCTATCTGTATTCAGAGAGCAGGGTATTGCGGTGTTTCTTTATTTGGATGATATTTGGTACTAGCTTTAATCTTTTCATTCAGCAGAATCTCACTTAAAACAACTAGTGTGCTTTCCTCAAGACATGGTTGGAGGATCGATTTACAATAGTGTTTCTTGATTCCTTAGACAAGGGTCACCTTTTTAGGTTTCCAGATAAGATTTAGTGTCTATGATTCTTTCTCTGATATTCTAGAGACGAATGAAGTTAATTTTAGTTTGTCTAAATCTTCAGTCTCTATTTTCTCCTTCAGTGGTTATGTGCATGGAAGTTTTTGGTCTCATGACTGCAGCATCAGGTGCGATCCTCTTTGCACATTTTCCTTTGGGGCCTCTAAAGTGTTGCATGTTGTACCATAGGTGCAGGGATTATTTTCAGTTATTACAACTGATATACTTAAATCCTAACACTTTTTTCTCTCTGATATGGTGGTTGGACTATCACCTTATTGTTCAGGGGGCCTCATTTGTTCGTCCTACCTGGACTGTATTCTCATCAGATGCAAGTTTTTCAGGTGGGGGAGCTGTCTGAGTGTCTCTGACAGCACTAGGCGTTTGGAAACCTCAGGAGGCGAGGTTACCAATCAATATTTTAGAACTTCATGCTATTTTCAGGGCTCTTCAGGAATGGCTTCTTTTGAAGAGACAACTTTTACATTTGTTTTTTAAACAGACAATATCACAACAGTGGCATATGTCAATTATCAAGGAGGGATTCGCAGTCCTTCAGTTATGGAGGAAGTATCTCGGATACTTTGTTGGACGGAATCCAACTCTAATTTCTGTGATTCATATCTCAGGTGTAGACAATTGGGAAGGGGATTATCACAGTCGTCAGACTTTATATCTGGGGGATTGCTCTCCATCCAGATGTGTTTTTTTCTTCTTGTACAGATGTGGGGTCTTCCAGAAATAAATCTGATCGTCTCCCATCGAAACAACAAGTTTTCCAGATTCCTTTCCATGTCCAAGGATACTCAGGTGGAGATAGTGGATGCTCTAGCAGTTCTTTGGTTTTTTCAAACCTGCTTACATTTTTTCCGCCTCTGGTTGTTTTTTCAAGGGTGATCTTCAAGATCATAATGGAACAATTTTTATGTGTTTCTGATAGCTCCAGTCTCTCAGGTTTTGGTATGTGGACCTTGTCAGGATATTCATTTGCCAGCCTTGGCCACTTCCTTTAAGGCCAGACCTTCTGTTTCAGGGGCCGTTTTTTCCATAGGATCTCAAATTTCTAAATTTGAAGGTTTGGAAATTGAACTCTTAAAGGGCCATGATACCCAAATGTTGAAACACTTGAAAGTGATGTAGCATAGCTGTAAAAAGCTGACCTCAGCACTGCTGATGCTGATTGGCTGCTGTTCTTTTCTTCATTTATTTATTTTTACCTGCACCTGGGCAGCAGCTGAGTATAACTTTTTACACAGAACTTACTCTGCTGAGCTGAGGAAATTGTGAGGTAAAATATCTTCCTTTTTATATACAGATGCTCAGGTGATATTTTCCTGTCAGCTTTTTACAGTTATACTGCATCAGTTTCAAGTGATTTAGCACATGAGTATTATGTCTCTTTAAGTGTTTAGTCATAGATGTTTCTCTGACTCAGTTATTAGCACTATGATGATACAGGCTTGTAAGTCTGTTTCTAGGAGATTTTGTTTTCGGGTTTGGAAAACCTATATTTCATGATGTTCAACTCATGATTATTCTTAGCATTCTTTTAGAATTCCTAGGATTTTACAGTTTCTTCAGGAGGGTTTGGATTAACGTTTTGTCTGCAAATAATTTGAAAGGACACATTTCTGCTCTTTCTGTCTTATTTCATAGAAAGATTGCTGAACTTCCTGATATTCACTGTTTTGTTCAGGGGTTGATTCATATTAAATAAACCTGTTTTGGGGGGCGGAGCCAGCAGCCGAAGAGAGCAGACGTGTCTTGCTTGAGCTCCTGGGCCATGTTTACATAAAGTGGCTTATTCTAAATAAACAACAAGCTAGGTTCTATTGTGGACATTTCCTTACTAACATATGAAAGAAGGACACTCTGTTTGAATCAACGTCTGCTTTTAATACAGATTCTAACTTCCTTTTTGAGAGAGAGCTGCTGTACCGCAAATGGCGCCGTATGTAGGTCTGACTACACCTACTCTGGCTTAGGCCAATACAGAGAGGAGCCTAAGACTATATTGCAAATGGAGGAGCCTGTGGAGGAACTTTTTGCTCTTTTGCAGGGGCTTAACCGACAGCTCACTGGCTGTTTTGAGGATTTAACTAACACCCTGAGATCAGCGCTACAAGGAGCTAGCACGAACGCATCCGTCTTGAAGGAAGCCGAAACCTTGTGGAGTGAACCCCTGCTGGACAGTGCACCAGAGGTGCGTCACTACCTCCCACCTTTGCGCATTACAGAAGGGGATCGAGAATACCCGCTATGGAGCCAACATGATCTGCTACTCCCTGAAAGCTTGCCAGTCGCAACGAGCGATAACAGAGCATCAGGGCTGTTACTACAGAGGGCGAAGTTGCGTCCACTGTCAGACCCTGAACCATCCCTCATATCAATAGAGGTACTTTGCTCCCCAACAGCGTCACCGCCCTTACCGCTACGAGGGGGCTCTGAGATGACCCCCCTAGCCGCTTGGAAAGTCACTAGAGCCGGCTTGCTGACCCTGAGCGCTATGTATTGTGGCTGCAATACAGAATATTGGCAGATCCCCTCAATAGCAAGAGCGCAGCTGAAAGCAAAAGTTGGAGTGGGGTAAATTTGTATCCGCGCCTCCGAAAGACCTGGGCAGTTATCCCTAGCTCACTCAGCCCATGCTTGCTTGTAAATTCATATACTTGTAACATTTGTCCTGTGCTGTAAAGGACGTTTTGCCCAACATGGCGAACTAGAGATTTGTTAAAATGGGACAATGTAAAATATTACAACGATCTGTTAGTTCCACTATGTATTAAAGTGACATCTTGTTTTGCTGAAATCTATGGACTGCTGTCTCTGAAGTGCAACCTTAGTACATGACGATTGAATTCTTCTAGCTGTGTTTGTCCTGCTTCTGGCTCATAAAAGTTCAATTCTGTGCAGTGCTGTTCAATCGTTGACTTATGTTCTATCCCAGAGACAATTTTGTTAAAAAGTTTGCATTATATACTGGACTCCACGATATGTTTATTATGTTTAATGTTGACTCTGTAATTTGATGTCCCTAAATTTATGAATAGAAGTGTTTTATTCATAGCATGAGGAAAAGCCCTGCAGTTCTACGGAGCTTTCATATGTGGGCCCTCACAGGGTCCGGAACAATCCTTTTTCCTTATAGTGCTGAATGTGACTCTTTGCCTGTGTAAGAATTACGTTTAAGAAAATGATAGCAGGGTTACTCCTTTTTTGTTATGCCTTATTATAGGTATGCTGACCAGAAGACCTGTGTCTAACTGGTTAACCTCTGTTACGCACGTTGAGTATTTAAGAGTATTTAAATCCCTACCCCTGCATAGTTATTACACGCTTAGGCTGCAAGTTATTTTTACATGGAGTACGTTGCTATATTAAGGGGTGTATAAGACTCTTTATAATATGGTTGTAGAGTACAGGAGGATTCCTGGCCAAACATATATTTCTGCGAATTTTATGGTGTGGGCTGAATAGAGTAAATATTTCTCTTACAATCTACTTGCTTATACTGTCTCTAGGAGTTGTAGTCTATACTACGTAGTTGTAATTATGGATGATAACTCTGAGGAGAATTCATAGGATTATTTTAGGAGATACAATAGCCCGATTAGTCCCTTTAATAATAAGCTTTACAGTAGATTATTGCACATACATATAGTAACCCTTTAATTAAGCTTGCCTACTTATTTCAATCATTTCACCACCCAGCTTCATTAGGATTTTCTCTCCCATCCCAGGTACACTCTATTACATTAGCAGATGACTCCCCCATCCCACATCTCATTTAAGAATACATAATCTCTCCTTCAGCTATTGTAGACGTTGCTGGGCCGTGTTCACTGGGAAGACACGGCTCAGCATAATAGTTTATTTAGTGAACTTGGTCTGAGATGTGTATACAATACCTAATAGCATACATGATGATAGAGATATCTGTCTAAGTAGGTGCCTTGTTTTAATTCTACCCCTTAATTGATACATGCTTAGTCATCTAACTATTTCTCCTACCGTACATTAGCAGGATATAGGTCTAGTCTCTTCCAGTCTCTATCTAACTCTACGTTAAGAATAATACAAAGAATTAACTAAGTCATCCCATAATTATACGGTTTCTAGCTGTGCTTATACTTAAACTTTCTCCCAGACTAAGTGATATTACACTCATTTGAGACTTTATCTAGGCTTAATATTGTCTGTTGTTTATGGCGTGCTGCTCCTGTTTTGTTTGAAGCCATATATATAGCGGTATATATTATATGTCTCTACATAATTTGACTTGTTTAATATAAATGCATAGTTTAGCTTGATGTTCTTTCTTGCTTGTTAGTTTAGCTGATGAAAACAGGGCTCTCCCGCTGTGTCTCCCATTCTAGAAGATTTTTCTGAGGTCATATTTATTGTTTGCTCCCTAATGTTAAGCTGATAATCATATGTTAGCCTTTTTAACGTTGTCCTTGGGGTTCAAAATTCTAGATACTATCTAAGAATCCTGGACCACTGCAATTAATAGGTTTCTCCTAACGAAAAATTAGACATATAGTCATACAGCTTATTATGGGTCACTTAGATATATTTTCTATTGTGACCTCTGACTTTATTCGTTCTATAACCCAATTGTCTCTGACTTTTGTAGAAGTTCTAGCACTGTTTAATTTTTTGCTACCAGGTATTCTGTTATATGTCACATTTTCTAATAACTCTATAGCCATATAGATTTCCACCTTCAGCTCTATTGTTAAATAAGGCCTTGTTAGTCTGACGCTAACCTTAGATGTTTATCTTATTTAGCAAACCTTTTCTGAGTTGATAGCTAACTGCCATATACAACGAGAAATCTGTAAGTCTGTGCTAAGTTTTCTTTATATAGCTTAATACTATACATACTGCCACTGTAGGATTTTATATAGTATTTCTGAATATCTTTATTCCTAGCTGTTGCAATCTTTGGGGCTACTAATTTGTTTGAGATCAATGATTGTACATGGTTGCATCCTTATGTTACAGGGGATTATAGTTGAAAGTGTTATGTTACATTACATTAGAATTTCTGCACACCCTGTTACTGTTGGACTCCTCTCCTCCCTTTCCCGCCAGTACTGGCTGCCTGCGGGTCATATCCCTTTTCCTTTTCCCCGCACCGTCTATAGCTGACATTTCCCTAGGAGAGGAGCTCACCCAGGGACCCTGTATAATTCATACATACTAATATCTTCCCTCTCCATATAACTTTCTTAAGAACTTTCCTTATCTAGCTTGTGGAAAGCCCCTCAACTATCCATATAAATTCCCATATTCTGAGTAACCCCTGTTTATAAATTTGACATACTAACTGGCTCCGCCCTCCACCACCCCCCCTTCTACATATTTAAGCGGCTTTTGCCCGCTGATAGTCCCCCCCCCTTATATTTTTCGGCCCAAGAGCGGCCGCCTCATATGCTAACCCTCCACAGGTAGATACCTATTCAGATATGTCAATAAGTGTTTCCTATCAGGTAGTGGAGATCATTTGCTAGTACTATAATATAAAATGAAGTTCTAATTCCTTTCACCTAAGCTTTTGTCTAGCACCATGTTACTCTTTGAGTATTTCTCTTATTACAGGTGCATTCTGTGTTGTCATTAATATTTGCTTTTAGGCATTGTAATATTTTATTGGATGTAATATTATCTTAAAGGTGAATACTGTTTGTTAATCTTTGTTTCAAGTTCAAAAAAAAAATTTATTTGCAAAAAAAAAAAAATGTTGATTATTTAATTCACAGAAATTAAATGAACTGCTTATGTAATCTACACCTATCTGTCTAAGTAAAATAAACTAACACACAGTTAAACCTTAAAAAAATAAAAAATAAAAAAATAAACCTGTTTTTAAATCTATTTCTCCTCCTTGGAGTCTTAATTTTGGTTTTGAAGATGTTTTTATCTTAAAAGCATACATGATCCAAAATTACACATTATTTAAAAAAAAAAAAAAAAGATGATCAGATCACTTACTATTGATAATATATTAAATACTAATTAAAATCCCTCTCCGGTACTAATCTCCTTGCATGGAGAGTTGAGAAAGAGATCTTGGGGTTATAATTTTGCCTCAACATGGCTACATGTTTGCTGAGGGAACAATAGAATCCTATCAGCCAATCGGAATTCGAGGGACGCCATCTTGGATGACGTCCCTTAAAGGAACCGTCATTCTTCAGTTGGACGTCGCCGGAAGAAGATGGGTCCGCGGTGGAGGTCTTCAGGATGGAGCCGGTCGTCATCGGATGAAGATAGAAGATGCCGCTTGGATCAAGATGGTTGCCGGTCCGGATCGCCTCTTCTTCCCGGATAGGATGAAGACTTTGGAGCCTCTTCTGGACCTCTTCAGCCACCGGATGATGGATCGCCAACCCCCGCTTGGGTTGGATGAAGATTTTGGAGCCAGGACGGATCGGTGATACCTGGTGAGGTGAAGACAAGGTAGGATGATCTTCAGGGGCTTAGTGTTAGGTTTATTTAAGGGGGGTTTGGGTTAGATTAGGGGTGTGTGGGTGGTGGGTTGTAATGTTGGGGGGGGGTATTGTATGTTTTTTTTTTACAGGCAAAAGAGCTGAACTTCTTGGGGCATGCCCCGCAAAGGGCCCTGTTCAGGGCTGGTAAGGTAAAAGAGCTTTTAACTTTATTAATTTAGAATAGGGTAGGGCATTTTTTATGTTGGGGGGCTTTGTTGTTTTATTAGGGGGCTTAGAGTAGGTGTAATTAGTTTAAAATTGTTGTAATATTTTCTTATGTTTGTAAATATTTTTTTATTTTTTGTAACTTAGTTCTTTTTTATTTTTTGTACTTTAGCTAGGTTATTTAATTGTATTTATTTGTAGGAATTGTATTTAATTAATTTATTGATAGTGTAGTGTTAGGTTAATTGTAGGTAATTGTAGGTAGTTTATTTAATTAATTTATTGATAGTGTAGTGTTAGGTTTAATTGTAACTTAGGTTAGTATTTATTTTACAGGTAATTTTGTAATTATTTTAACTATTTTAGCTATTAAATAGTTCTTAACTATTTAATAGCTATTGTACCTGGTTAAAATAAATACAAAGTTACCTGTAAAATAAATATAAATCCTAAAATAGCTATAATATAATTATAATTTATATTGTAGCTATATTAGGATTTATTTTACAGGTAAGTATTTATCTTTAAATAGGAATAATTTATTTAATAAGAGTTAATTTATTTCGTTAGATGTAAATTATATTTAACTTAGGGGGGTGTTAGTGTTAGGGTTATACTTAGCTTTAGGGGTTAATACATTTATTAGAGTAGCGGTGAGCTCCAGTCGGCAGATTAGGGGTTAATAATTGAAGTTAGGTGTCGGCGATGTTAGGGAGGGCAGATTAGGGGTTAATACTATTTATTATAGGGTTAGTGAGGCGGATTAGGGGTTAATAACTTTATTATAGTAGCGGTGCGGTCCGCTCGGCAGATTAGGGGTTAATAAGTGTAGGCAGATGGAGGCGACGTTGAGGGGGCAGATTAGGGGTTAATAAATATAATATAGGGGTCGGCGGTGTTAGGGGCAGCAGATTAGGGGTACATAAGGATAACGTAGGTGGCGGCGCTTTGCGGTCGGCAGATTAGGGGTTAATAAGTGTAGGCAGATGGAGGCGACGTTGAGGGGGGCAGATTAGGGGTTAATAAATATAATACAGGGGTCGGCGGTGTTAGGGGCAGCAGATTAGGGGTACATAAGGATAACGTAGGTGGCGGTCGGCAGATTAGGGGTTAAAAAAATTTATTCGAGTGTCGGCGATGTGGGGGGACCTCGGTTTAGGGGTACATAGGTAGTTTATGGGTGTTAGTGTACTTTAGAGTACAGTAGTTAAGAGCTTTAGAAACCGGCGTTAGCCCAGAAAGCTCTTAACTACTGACTTTTTTCCTGCGGCTGGAGTTTTGTCGTTAGATGTCTAACGCTCACTTCAGAAACGACTCTAAATACCGGAGTTAGAAAAATCCCATTGAAAAGATAGGATACGCAATTGACGTAAGGGGATCTGCGGTATGGAAAAGTCGCGGCTGAAAAGTGAGCGTTAGACCCTATTTTGAGTGACTCCAAATACCGGCGGTAGCCTAAAACCAGCGTTAGGAGCCTCTAACGCTGGTTTTCACGGCTAACGCCAAACTCCAAATCTAGGCCATTAGAAATAACTGTCTCATTTTACAAATGCAAGTATTTTGAAATCCAAATTATTCTGAAATCCAAACATTTTTCGGACCCAGGCAATTTGGATAAAGGGTTTTGTACTTGTACACCATTTTTGGTCACTGATTATTTTAGAGATTAAAAATTTACTTCACACTGAATTCCACCATTATGGAATATCATCTATCACAAATTATTTCAGTTACTTGTAAATAGGGCTAGATGTCTCATTGCTCTAAATTCATAGAGTACAAATTTGCTTTCTGTGAAGATGTGAGTGGAACAGGTAACAGAATTGCTGGAAATCGAAAAGTACTTTTAAATGCAAAATGATAAAATCAATATATTTGCTTATATGACTGAGTTGTGGTAGCCCTATCTAGAGTCTCATAAAGGCACTGGTGAAACATTGTGCATGCTATGCTCTTATATTACAGTTTTATGGCTATAAGGGCAGGAATTAGTGTACAAATGAGCAATATCAAAAGCCAAAACAGTAGCTCCCATTCTGCACAAGTTCATCCACCTGTGGCACAGACAGGGAGTTTGGAATCCTGGAGTCATTAAATAGTTTGCAAAACAAGAAAAAAAAAATGAAAATACTGCTATGTCAGTTACTTATTAAACACATTTGTTGAATTAAATGCACTTTTTTAATTTATAATAATGAAATAAAATTTATGTTTTACAGAGGTCAAATACAATGCAGTGTAATGCTGCTTAATTACCATAAAATACATAGAAACATGGCTTTATATTTGTTATTTTGATGCCTTAAAGTATTATTTTAATTTATTATTTTAGATTAATAAATATAAATAAATATAAATATATGTTGTTACATGGAGGCCTATTTATCAAAGGTCTGTCGGACCTGATCACTGAATGCGGAGAGCAATACGCTCTCCGTATTCAGCATTGCACCAGCAGCTCTTGTGAGCTGCTGGTGAAACCCCGCCCCCTGCAGATTCACAGCCAATCGCCGCAAGCAGGGGAGTGTCAATCAACCCGATCGAACTCAATTGGGTTGAATTGTGGCGATCTCTGTCCGCCTCATCAGAGCAGGCGGACAGGGTTATGGAGCAGTGGTCTTTAGACCGCTACTTCACAACTGCTGTTTCTGGCGAGCCTGAAGGCCCTCAAGTTCCATTCAGAGCTTGATAAATGGGCCTCGTGGTGTCTAAATATAATCATGTGAATGTGTGTGTGTTTATGCTGCTCAGTAAAATACAAGTTTTTTTGTACATAATATACCTTGATAATCATATTTAAACTGAAATAGACTAAAAAAGTTTTGTTTTTTTGCTTAGATTACTTAAAGGCAACAAATGGACAATCACAGGAATGCCTATGGAAGCAGCAGTATTCCCGGACATCAAATGACAGATTTTAATTTTGCACAGAATCCTTCATATCCCTCAGCAGTCCCAGAAAATTATTATGTAGAGTCAAATCCCGTTTACATGCCACCTCCACCACCATACAATATTAATGATCCAGCAGTTTCCACATACAACCCATATCCAGTTCCTGAACAGCCCCAGCAAGCCTTTGTAAAAGAAAACAATGTTCTAGATGTAGAACTTGCCCCTCCCTACACCTCTGGTATGGAAGACAGCTCTCCTTTCTCTGAGAAAGCAATTAGAAGAGGTAAGTGTCATGAGACGACAGCAACTGGGAAAGTCTTTCATCTCTCAGATTAGGGGGACAAAAATGATGAAAGCTGGAAGGAGCTCTGCTTAAGTTCTCATTTACATACTCACGCTCTTAGAAGCCCCATTGGAGCCCTCAATTGTTAATACTAGGTGCTGTATACTCAATCATTAGATCTTAGACTAGATACAACTCATAGCATGTATGTGCTTAAGAAGATAGTACTCTAGAAAGTATATGTTTCATGAAGCTCCCTGAATACTCACAAATCAGACCTCAGACTAACCACATGTCCTGTGATGCCTTTACATGCCCATACATAAGCACTCAGATCCAGTGCATATCCTCTGCAACCTCTAAATAGCCACACATAAACCTCCAGACTATCTACATATCACAGAGGCCACATTACCGCATTACCAAGTGCCAGGCTTTATAATTACTTCCCTCTGTACATAATCACCAGTCTTCTTATGAACCACTTTTCCCCTACAGCTACCTGCGTTCACACACACCAGCCTTCAGACAAGCAGAATGTCCCCTGCAGCCCCTTCTTTTCCTACACGCCCTCTTTCAGACAAGCAGCATGTCCCCTACAGCCCTTGTATTCCCACACACCAGCCTTCAGACAAGCAGCATGTCCCCTGCAGCCCTTGTATTCTCACACACCAGCCTTCAGACAAGCAGAATGTCCCCTGCAGCCCCTTGTATTTCTACACATCAGCCTTCATACAAGCAGAATGTCCCCTGCAGCCCCTTGTATTTCTACACATCAGCCTTCAGACAAGCAGAATGTCCCCTGCAGCCCCTTTTATTCCTACACGCCCTCTTTCAGACAAGCAGCATGTCCCCTGCAGCCCTTGTATTACCACACACCAGCCTTCAGGCAAGCAGCATGTCCCCTGCAACCCTTGTATTCCCACACACCAGCCTTCAGACAAGCAGAATGTCCCCTGCAGCCCCTTGTGTTTCTACACATCAGCCTTCAGACAAGAAGAATGTCCCCTGCAGTACCTTCTATTCCTACACGCCCTCCTTCAAACAAGTAGCATGTCCCCTGCAGCCCTTGTATTCCCACACACCAGCCTTCAGACAAGCATAATGTCCCCTGAAGCCCCTTCTATTCTTACACGCCATCCTTCAGACAAGGAGAATGTCCCCTGCAGCCCATTGTATTCCCACACACCAGCCTTCAGACAAGCAGAATGCCCCCTACAGCCCCTTGTATTCCCACACGCCAGCCTTTGGATCAGCTATGTCTACTTAGCATGTGCACTTTATTGATGTTGGTTGTTGTAATATGAGGACAGAGCAGGTAAAATAAAATATATTTCAGTGTAAAGAGAGCAGCAAGAGAATGGAAGATGTGCTGCTTGAATTTCTGTTTGATTGCACTTTTACATATATATTTTAATATTGTTTGTTTAAACTAAAGAAATATATAGGAAGAATTAAATATTCTTACTTAGCATGAACTGCAAATATTATTATTATTTTTTTTACCAATTATGATTATGATCAAAGCCCTCTCCTGAATACATTTAGAGAAATTAAAAATACAACTAAACTAATCTCCTCCATTTCATGTCATATTTTCTTTAGAATGTCCCTTTAAATACAGCCATGTTAAGTATAAAATATCCCACTAATTCTGGTTCTTCTTTGTTTTCATACAAATAAAAAAAAAAGTGTGTTTCTGTACATGGTTTAATACTGTTCTGTTCCTTGTGCTTGTTCTTAGCTTTTATCCGGAAGGTGTACATTACACTGGCCATACAATTAGCAGTAACATTTGGCATTATCTGCATGTTTGTTTTTTGGTAAGTTCTAATATTTATCTATATTCACAAATAATATAATTGATAGCTACTTAGACCTCTCTTATAGTTATCAGCTACATATAACATACAGTGCAATGTACCAATGAAAAATAGTAATGGTTAAGTTATTTTTCAGATGCACATCACTATTGTCTTCTATTTGTGTTCTCTCTATATTACATGTTATATGTATGTCTTTTTGTGTCCTCAAATGACTGAAGGATGCATGATCCCCATAGTAATGTTTAAGAAAGTCATTTTTAGAACAATCATTTATTTAAATAATGTAAATAAATAGAACCAGGGTGCCAGAAACAATACAAATATCATAATGTTCTGCAATCACTGGATTTGTACAACTGAAAATCGTTAGTGACGTTTCGAAACCTCAGGCTGAGCAAACCCAGTGGATGGGTTTAAAGGAACGGTAAACATTTCGTAATTACAAGACATTTGTCATTCTGCTATAGAATAACATATCAGTCTTAATGTTTTTTAAAAAAGGGACATAAAACACTTTTTTTTCTTGTATGATTCAGATAGATCAAACAACTTTCCAATTTACTTCTATGATCTAATTTATTTTGTTGAAAGGGATACCTAGGTAGACTGCTGATTGGTGGCTGTACATATATGCCTCATGTTATTGGCTCAACAGTGCATTCAGATAGCTCCCAGTAGTGCATTGCTGCTTCTCCAATAAAGAATTCCAAGAGAATGAAGCAAATTAGATAATAAAAGTAAATTGGAAAGTTGATTCAAATTTTATTCTTTACCTGAATCATGAAAGAAAAAAATTGTGTTTCATGTCCCTTTAACATCCATTTTACAGCAATTATTTTTAAATAGCCAAACTCCACCTACCATTTGCCTTATTTGAAGGAGCCAATTTGGGATTTAGTCTGCATACAACATAGCTAGCCACTGTCATAGATTTAGTATAAATGACTCTGTTTTGCAGTTGTTATCTGATAAAGCCAATTAGTGAAAGATATGTAGTAGGGTTACAGCCTTGAGAAGTCAGCAGGGTCCATTTCATGTTCTGAGAATTAGAGCTAAATTACTTGAAAAGGGGGCAAAATGAATTAAATGCATTACAAAGTTGTTGCATTATGTATAACTAAACTTTTTATTTAATAAAAGCCCCATGTTATGCCATACACCTTATTGGGGAGGATTTTTTTTCATGTTTGATTGTCACCCAGTTATGTTGCGTTAGAATTTTATAATTTACTTTTTATGATTTGAACAGGGATAGATAGAGCAGGGTTTTCTAGGTTTCAAATGGTCAAAAATACAGAGAATGCAGTTAGATGTTGTAGTGAACGTGTTTTCTTTGTTTCATCAAAAGGAGGGAATAAATTATTTCCATTTTTTTTTTTAAATCCATGTTTCTATCCAGAAAGATACACAAACAATGGCTGCCACCAAACGTAACTTTGTAAGTAATGGAAAGAAAGCCAAGCTTAGGAATATTACTTGTGGGTTCAGATGGCACCATATACATAAGTACAATGGCAGCCGCCGCCTGGCATTTACAGTCTCTAGCTGACTAAACCCCGGTACAACACCTCCTCCCCTCAGAATAGTGAATGCGCACCATTATCTGTTTATTCCCACTTTCAATGAGTTTTCCAACCTTAAAGGGACAGTTTACACCAAAATTGTTGTTGTTTAAAAAAGATAGATAACGCCTTTACTACCCATTCTCCAGCTTTGCACAACTAACATTGTTAGATTAATATACTTTATAACATTTAAGCCTAAATTAACATTTCTGCCTGTTTGTAAACCACTACAGACAGCCTCTTATCGCATGCTTTTTTATTAGCTTTTCACAAGAGACTACTAATTAATGTGGGCCATATAGATAACATTGTGCTCAATCTTGTGAGTTGGGCACAACACTGCACTAATTGGCTAAAATGCAAGTCAATAGATAATAAATAAATAGCCATGTAATAAGGGGCTGTCAGAAGAGGTTTAGATACAAGGTAATCACACAGGTAAAATTCTAAAATTGTATTAATATAACCATGCTGGTTGTGTAAAACTGGGGAATAGGGAAAGATTAATACAAATTTTGGAGAAGACTGTCCCTTTAAGGCTGTTTTATCAGGCATTTTGTTTAGCTCTTTTTGGTTGGGGATGTAGAACACTTTTGTGTTGTATTGCAATAAATTAACATACTAAATTCAGCAAAGGGTCTGCTCTTCCTGCTTTCTCCGCCTCTTTCAATAGGTGTCCCAGCCCAACCTCATCAACAATGCTAAATTGGGAGCTGCTAATTAAGTTTTTAAAAAGGTTTACTGGATTTTTATATTAGTATCTGTACATATTCTTCTTTATAGTAGTGTCTATTACATGCAGTTATATAAAAATTGTTGTATACTGTCCTTTTAAGTGGTTGCAAAATCGGTAGCTGCGAGCAGACTGCTGTTAAACCACCAATAATTGGTTAAAGGGCCTTAATACCCAAATGTTTAAACACTTGAAAGTGATGCAGTATAGCTGTAAAAAGCTGACTAGAAAATATCACCTGAACATCTCTATGTAAAAAAGGAAGATATTTTACCTCAAAAGTTTCTCAGTAGCCACATCCCATTGTAAAGGACTTCTAAGCAGCAAATCAGTATGTCTGTCCCGGGACAGCAGAAGGAGCGAGCTTTCGTGCACACTCATATTATTTCCCTATTCAGTGTAAGGAAGTTTACAATGAAATCTCATGAGAGTTAAGTGAAATCTCATGAGATTACAGTAAAAGAGTTCACAACCTCAGCACTGCTGATGCTGATTGGCTGCTGTACATTTCTTCATTTTTTGGGGGGAATTTTACCTGCAGCTGAGTATAACTTATTACACAGAACTTACTCTGCTGAGCTGAGAAGATTGTGAGGTAAAATATCTTCCTTTTTTACATAGAGATGCTCAGGTGATATTTTCCTGTCAGCTTTTTACAGTTATACTGCATCAGTTTCAAGTGATTTAGCATATGAGTATTATGTCCCTTTAAGTGACATAATACAGGAACTAAAAAATGGAAATCCTTTATTTAGTATTAAAGGTCACGATATACACAAAGCACACATTGGTAGGCTGTGGCTGTGAGGTCTGCTGACGCGTTTCAGTAGTTATACCATAGTCATAGCATGAGTATGGTATAACTACCGAAACGCGTCAGCAGACCACACAGCCACAGCCTACCAATGTGTGCTTTGTGTATATCGTGACTTTTAAAAACAAATAAAGGATTACGATCTTTTAAACATCACTCCTGGACCTTGTTTGCTCTCTTTTTTTATTAATTTATAGGTGAATGGTTTCTAGACTTTATAATGAGATGCTGAAAGGGCACCTGAACCATGTTTTGACTACTAGGACTTGACAGATATAGATGTGATGAGCCCCAGGGAGGTGGTATTGCTTAGTAAAGCAGAGATAATCTAATAATTTAACTTCTAAATTTACATTGATTTGAGGATAATTTGATGTTTTGTTTTTTAAATTTGCTAAATTTTTATTGTTTTTCATTAGTTCTCGTCTTGAGCTGAAAATTGGACTTGATTGGTTTTGTAGCATCCTTTGTGCTTTATCTCATGATATTATACGTCCTTGTGTTTGTCAGCTTTGATAAATAAAGATTTAAAAACAATTAACAGGTCAAATATCCATCCATCATTAAAAATGGAGTATTAAAAACTCAAGAGACAGAACTGAGTTGCGTTACACTACATTTTACGGGGAACTACATCTTTTAACTGATCTACAGTGTTGAGTCAGTTGGCTCCCTTTTCAAGGAGAGGCTCAAACACAGCCCCCCTCCCAGAGTAAAAAATTGCAGTGTCACTGATTTTCAATTGTTCCACACAAGGATTTGTCTACTTGAGATATGGAGAACTCTTATAATCTTTGTACTGGGCTGTGGTTCTGCTGGAGGAACACAAAGTTCAGCTTCTAGATGATATAGAGCAGATGTTTCAATCAGACATGTCTCTTCATGTGGTGACATCAGAGGACTAATTAATTAGCTAGATGTTTGTTAAGTTGTTCATGACTATGTATTGCAAGTTATAGATATATTTAAGCTGAGAACCCAGGTTCAATGGTGATTAGTGGGGCAGATTCTGCCTGAGTTTTCTACATTGCAGTGTGTTAGCTTGCTTCCCCATTCTTGCCATAGTTGTGTGGTGATGCCATATCTCCAAATTTTATTTGAGTGGTTCAGCATTACTGTGGTATACATTATGTTTTCTAGTTTGTCTGGATATATGTCAGGGTATTATTAAATATTTGTTAATTAACTTACATTTTCTTGTGGTCAAAAGAAGGGCACATATTCTATATTTTATATTAGCCTTGAGTTCAGTTTTTCAATATCTGTTTAATGTTTATCTCATAAAAAGGTTCATGAGTGGATGTTCTTTCCCACTTATACCTCCTGTTAATGTTTTGTTTATTGCAGTTATTAGAGGCCCAAGAGTGGCATCATCTTGTTTTAGGGGGCAAAAAATGAGGGTCATAAGTATTTTTTATTTTATTTTATTTTCTGAATATTGTACAGACAATGTGACTTGTGATTCTGCTTTTCTGTCAGGGTTTTTTCCCTGCTTTGTTTGCCATGTGCTGCCATTCTACTCCCCTCTTACTGAATCTGGTGCAGAGTGTCTGATGCTGCTCATTTCCTGCACACCCTCTTCTGGTCGGACTGGTGTACATCATCCGTGTGAGACAGGTTTAGTCTCAGAATTGTGATGTCATCACTTATTATTTAAAGGGCCTCCGTTCAGTATGCTTTGCCCTTGCGTTGTCTCAGACCTGTTTGTGAGTTCCTGTGTATTACCTGGCTGTCTGACGTCTCTTCTGGTTCCTGATTCCTGGCTTGTTCCTGACTCTGCTGTTCTCCTTGTTCCTGATTTGGGCTCGCCTGACTACTCGCTTTGGCTCCTGACTTGGCTCGTCTGACTACCAGCTCTGGCTTTAACTCCTGGCTTGTTATTTAACTTGTGGACTTTTTATTATTTTTTGTTATTAATAAAGGTGTGATTATTTTTGCACTTCTTGTCTCAGTCTGATTCCTGGCACCTTGACATTTTCTTGCTTTGTGCTTGAGCTGGTGTTGTACTATTCAGTATCACATAGCTTGGTGCTTGTAAAATCTCTAATTTACTGTTATCCTGAATGATATTCAGTTGGTTAATTGGCTCCTACTTTTGTTTTTTGAAAGACCATTGAACACCCCTTGATTTTCTGTTAAAGATAGAAGATAAGTTGCCCCAATCACTCTAGAGAGGCTGGAAAAAATTCTATAACCTGGGTTTTTGGAGTGCAGCAAAACAAATAACTGGTTTAGACAACTTGCAGCCATTTGAAACCAGTTTTTTTGGTCTCTCTGTGGAGCTTGGGATGCACAGTTTTTATACACAGGGTCAAGAGGTGTTTTGTGCCCCTTTAAGTGATAAGCATTATAATTAAACATATGTATCTAAAGGTAAGAAATATATAGTAGCCAGAATGCTGTATAGTATATGTTCATTTTCAGTATCTTCTGATGAAATTATTGGATATAATGACATACACAGCACCTCATCCTCAACATTATTCCATTTATACCAGTATATTAGGAACTTAGAAAGCCCTAGGCCAGTAAAGCATTAAACCACTTGAATGGTGTAAGGAGTGTCAGCCTCAGTTTCCTACTAGGTGTTCATGATACTTCCACATTCCATTTTCCAAATAGATACCCCCATTTTCACATGTCAATATGTTTAAAATTATTTAATAAACTAATTTATGTCAGAAAAAAACATGTATATTACATTCTGTGGAATGAATATTATGACTGATGTAATGGCTGGTCTTTACCTCAGTATTGTGCAAATGAACAGAGCTTAAACAAACCTACATGACAAAAATTTTAAGACTTTTGGTTTTTTTCCTCTAGGAAATCCTTGAAACATTGGGTGCAGGGACAATCATATTTTGCATTTGGTTTCTGGTAAGTAATTTGAATAATTTGTATAGAATCCTTCAAAAAGCATCTAGTCCAAGCTCTAGAAATGAGTAAAATACTATTCATTTTATAACCAAAGGTGCCATTATATTATTTGAATCAGTGGTGGTCTTGTATAGGAGCCCATGAATGCTAGTATAAAACAAGTAATGGTAATATATATATATATATATATATATATATATATATATATATATATATATATATATATATATATATACACACACACTATATATCAGATATATTATATGTTTAAAACTGTCTCAATTGTAATTGTGTTGCAGTCCAGTGACCTAGTATTTTGTTTTCTCCAAGCAGTGTTGCAGGGTCAGTTTGTTCATCCTACAGGATATACTCCAGACTCCCTAAGGGCAGTAACAGAGAGATTAATTGAAGAAAAAGCAACCAAAATAAATAATGAAATTATATTGCAAAATTTGCTCTACCGCATAATAAAGTATTTTATGGGGAATCTAATAGTTATAATATGCATTCCATCTTTAAATAAGAACATATTTGGAATATACATGAATTGACAAAAATTCTTCTAGTAAAAGTTATCACTCTTTTAGTGTTAATATTTTTCTCTGCACGTGCATTTGAAGCATAGCTAGATATTCTACGTGTGCCAGCATTTTAAATACTGCAGCTGCTCAGAGTGCCAGTGGGGCTTGTATCATGTCAGCAATTAACAAATTGAGTCATTACCAGATGGTACTAGCACCTTAGGCTCCCTGAGCAAGTGATATGTTTAAAATGCTGGTGCACAGTGCATACTTAAATATACTTTGAAACAGCTATAGCTTTCATTAGAACAATTTTTGCTAACACATGTATATTACAAAAATACTTCTATTCAAAACTGAAATGCATCCAAGTAGATTCCAATTTTGTCTGGAATGTACCTTTAATGTCACAATGAAATAAGGTTGCCACTTTTCTTTGAAAAAAATACTGGCCATGCTGATTAACATACATTTGGATAAATAATTATATACCACAACCCAGAAATAAAAAACTGCTAGGAATAATATTAAATAATCATTTGTTTATAATTTGATTCTACCACAATTGGAAAAAGTTCAGTAACAGGGTCCTTGAGCCTAGGTTTTTTTTTTTTTACCTACATTGACCTGAACCTTTAAAACACGGACATGGACTAGGACCATGTGACTTGTGTGTAATAAGTAGAACATTTTATTAATCGCAAAGAAGTGAATGAATAAAGCTATTGTGATTAATTTATATGAGGTCTAATGTGTACAGTCTGATAACATCTGTTACTAATCATTACTTGTGGTACAAGTTCTCTGACGTCTCCATGGGTTAAGTAGGCAGGTCCCACAGAAGTCCAAAGTCTAATTGATAACAGGGTTACATACCAACAAGAGACAACCGCAGAGGAAGTGTCATGACCCACCCTGTAATACATTAAACACAAAGTTTTTCCACTGGAATTATTGCCTCATTGTTCTAATTTGCATGGAAGTTTATTGAAAGATGATTGTGAGATTTTTATTTTTAAACTCTCAATGATGTAATTGTGAGATAAAATGGTGTTACAATTCATTATAATTTATCTTTGTACAAGAACATTTAGTTTTTTGAAAGGAAAATGATGTTTCACCAATGAAAACAGATTTAGCAGTTGCAGCTCGTCACAGAGCCCTAACAACCAAATTTGCATAAAAAGGTATAGCACTTCCCTAAATAATCTTTAGCAATTACATTTCACTTTACAATATTTTGATAGTAAATTTAAAATAAGAAACAAACACCTATTTTTGGAAGTAAATTATTAGTGTACAATCATTTACAATCATCATGCTCTAAATAGCACCACATTGTTTTCATTCACACTAGGAGACTGTATGGGCTATATGCTCTCTTGTTTATCTTGTCATATGACTGGATTCACTCGGTCTGCTGTCCTGAATACTTACAGGAATATTGTAATGTCATTTTTTTTTTTTACCAGGTGGAGTGTATTCAACTGTTAATGAATAGCTAAATTACATTTAGTTACTCATTTGAAATAACTGCTTTTGCCAGTTGCCACCTATACTGAAAGTATAAATACATTAGTATTCTATATACAGAAGCTGTACAGACAAGAGGTGGCAACAGAAAGCAACATCCCAGTGGATTCTGAGATAGAGAGAGTCCAGCCCTTTTGAAAGGGTATTTCTGCAGGTGCTTTGGAATACAATTAACTCTTATAAGCTACTTGACTTAGTAAATTGTCCTTTGCCTTCTCATTGTCTATCAGTCTAATAATTCCCATACCCCCACCACATATACTTAACAAACTCACATGCCAAAGAGTAAACACCACATATGTGGGAATAACATAACATAGAGAACAAAATAATACAAATGCATCCAGTACATCTTGGTATCATTTGCTACAGGTACATTTCTATTGTATGTCACCTAGCTAATACATTTCTGGTACTTTTGCTTCTTCCTCAAATGCCCAATTTGTAAGTGAAGCCAGAGAAGAATCTGCATGCATAATGTATCTTTCTCTGAAGTGCTAACAATAATGTTGAAGAGAAAGCATCCTGAGAACACGGGGATAGATTATATTCCATTTGCAAACATCACAACTGGTCTTTCAAGATGGTTGTTCTTGTTAGGTAAATGGAATGTGGTATAAAACAGTATTGGTCAGCTATTTCACCTATTTAGACACTTTCCATTTTATTTCTTGAATCAAATTTGCTTCATTCTCTTGGTATCCTTTATTGATAAAACAGCAATACACATGGGTGAGCCAATAACATGAGGCATATATGCGCAGCCACCAATTAGCAGCTCCTGAGTCTACCTAGGTATCCTTTTTTAACAAAGGATACCAAGAAAATGAAACAAATTAGATAATAGAAGTAAATTGGAAAGTTCTTTAAACTTACATGCTCTATTTGAATCATAAAAAATGTGTGTTCCATGTCCCTTTAAAGCACAATGTACACAGACAAGCAGCTGATAACAGTTAAAGGGACACTCAATCAAAATTAAACTTTCATTATTCAGATAGAGCATGCAATTTTAAACAACTTTGCTATTTACATCCATTAACAAAATGTGCACAGTTTTTTATATTTAAGCTTTTTGAGTCACCAGCTCCTACTGAGCATGTGCAAGTATAAGTGTGTATGCATTTGTGAATGGCTGATTGCTGTCACATGGTACGTGTATGCATTTGTGATTGGCTGATGGCTGTCACATGGTACAGGGGGAGTGGAAAAAGACATAATTTTTAAAATTGTCAGAAAAAAAATCTACTACTCATTTGAAGTTCAGACTAAGTGTTATTGTATTCTCTTGATATCTTGCATTTGTTGATTATGCAAATCTACAGTGTTGACTGGTCCTTTAACTGTATTCAAATATTCTGCAAGAACACCCTTTTAAAGGGACACGAGTCAAAATTAAACTGTCATGATTCAGATAGAGCACAGCATTTTAAACAACTTTCCAATTCACTTCCATTATCTAAATGTGCACAATATTTATATATACACACTGTCTGAGGCTGCTGAGCATGTGCAAGATTCACATAATATAAGTATATGCGTTTTGTGATTGGCTGATGGCTGTCACATGATGCAGTAGGAGGGAGAATAGAAGTAACTTTACAATTGAAATTCAAACCAAGTGCTTCTGCATTGTCTTTTTATTATGCCTTTACTGATAATGCTATTCTACTGTATTTATTGGTAATTTAAATGGGTGGGTCTATCTCTGTTTTTCAACCCTACTGGCAGATCGATTTCTGCTACTTCCTCTTATTTACAAAACTTTTCAGTAGACAATACTGCAGTATTAGTATAGGTGGCAGTTGAAATAAGCAAAATCCGCTAGTAAAGGTGAAGGAGTTATTTGTAAACAATTTAATACAGTCCATCAGGTAAAATGGATTATTATGAATAAAATAAAGGGGAGGACATTTTACAGTATAATGTCCCTTTAAACAACTGTCACTCAATGTCTTGTCTCTACTCCAGCATGTAAGCCAAAATTACATATGGACATAAATCAAGTTAAATACTTTAAAGGGACATGAAACACAAAATTTTTCTTTCATGATTCAGATAGAGAGTACAATTTTAAACAACTTTCCAATTTACTTCTATTATCTAATTTGCTTCCTTCTCTTGTTATCCTTTGCTGAAATGTTTATCTAGGTAGACTCAGGAGCAGCAAAGAACCTAGGTTCTCGTTGCTGATTGGTGGCTGCATATATGTGCAGATTGTCATTGGCTCACCCATGTGTTCAGTTAGGAACCAGTAGTGCTTTGCTGCTCCTTCAACAAATGATACCAAGAGAATAAAACAAATTAGAAAATAGAAGTAAATTATAAAGTTGTTTAACATTGTATTATATATCGTAATCATGAAAGAACATTTTTGGGTTTTATGTCCCTGGTTCTAAATATATTTACTGAGAGGCATATTGGGGAAACTCTACTACCACATAGAATCATTGCATATAATATAAACTCATCTCAGCCCAGCTGTTCCTTCCCATTGCCATTATTAAAGGGACATTAAAGCTAAATTTACATTTTCATGGTTCAGATACAGCATGCAATTTTAAACAACTTTCCAGTTTATTTCTATTATCTAATGTGCTTTTTCCTCTTGGTATCCTTTGTTGAAAAGCATACCTAGGTAGGCTAAGGAGCAGTAGTACACTACTGAGAGCTAGTGGTTGGTAGCTACAAACATGCATCTTGTCATTCGCTCAACAGATTTGTTCAGCTAGCTCCCAGTAGTCCATTGCTGCTCCTGATTTTACTATTTAATAAAAGATACCAAGAGGAGCAAGCAAATTTGATAATGGAAGTAAATTGGAAAGTTGTTTACATTTTATGCTCTATCTGAAGCATGAAAGTATACTTTTGACTTTACTGCCCCTTTAAAAATCATTTCAATTGAATTAGCAGGATCTTATCAGACCTGTAAATAACTGAACTGCAGATTCTGTGATTCTGATTAAACAGTTCTTCTATTAGCTGTGTTTTTATTTTGCAGCGGTGCCGCACTTCTCCTTGTCTTAGTGTTTTCATGCTGTGACAGTATACGCCGTAAAGTACCGCTCAACTTCATTTTTCTTGGAATATTTGTAAGTCTTTTACATTTTTACCAACTGTAATTATTATGTAGGCTATGCTGTTTAATCCAAATATTGCTTCTGTTACATCTACCAGTAAATGTCCTTGATCTGGTAAAACATGTACAGATGGGTCTTTAGTATCTGCATTACGTCACCCAGTGAGCCTGGAGATTAGTCCTGTAAGGAGGTGTTTTCTGCAAGGGCATGTGGTCCTTTCTTTTGTCTTGGTTAGAAGGGTAATAGGTAATCCATTTATTTACCATTCCCCAGTTTTGCATAACCAACACTGTTATATTAATGTACTTTTTATCTCTGTGATTACCTTGTATCTAAGCTTCTGCAGACAGCCCCCTTATTTCAGTTCTTTTGACAGACTTGCATTTCAGGCAATTAGTGCTGACTCTTAAATAACTCCACTGGGGTGAGCACAGTGTTATCTGTATGGCTCACATGAGCAAACAGTACATTATTAGCTATTCGCAGCCAGAGAGGGCAATAAGTGGTGGACTGCAGAGTCTTAAAAATCAGCCTATGAAACTACCTAGATTTAGCCTTTAACAAAAAAAAAATGCCAAGAGAAAAAAACTGAATGATAATTGAATGATAAAAGTAAATTGGAAAGTTGTTTAAAATGACATCTAGCAGAATAATGAAAGTTTACCTTGGACTTTACTGTCCCTTTAAGGCAGCTATTCTATTTCTATAGTAGCATGTGTATTGTTGTTTAGGCTTCCCACAAGTCAATCATATCATTAAGAAATACAAAAAACTTCTTTGAGGGCTTCATTTATGGTTCCTTTAGAAAGTGTTGAATACATCACTGCCACATACTGTATAGGCACCAAACATTAGTGTATTACAGAACACTTGCATTTAAAATACATTTATTAAAATAATTAAAACTGTAATTCTTTAGCAAATTTTGCATTGTTTAACAGTCTAGTGACAAACACAGTGAAAAGCCTCTTTGGTGTTATCTCTATTTCTTTGGCCCATTTGGGACAAGTATAAATGACCTTCGGGACATATCAGCAATCAATCAGATTCTAAGATGCTCAAGACCCTGTGTGCTATGTAATATACGTCCACCTTAAAGTGCTTTGAAGAAAAGCCATGAAAAGAGCTTTCAGAGATATATGTTCTGTTATGCATATAATATTATTTTAAATGCATCTTAATTTTATGAGAGACATTTAAAGGGACATTCAAGTCCAAAATAAACTTTCATGATTCAAATAGGGCATGTAATTTTAAACAACTTTCCAATATACTAATCATAAGTTCATGTGTGTCATATTTATAACATTAAGCTCATGCATGTGAAGTTACCTAGGAGTCAGCACTGATTGACTAAAATGCAAGTCTGTCAAAAGAACTGAAATAAGGGGGCAGTTTGCAGAGGCTTAGATACAAGGTAATCACAGAGGTAAAATGTGTATTATAAGTTATAACTGTGTTGGTAATGGAAAACTGGGGAATGGGTAATAAAGGAATCATTAATCTTTTTAAACAACAACAATTCTGGTGTTGACTGTCCCATTTTTAACAAAGAAACTGATATTGTTTATAATTCTACTACCTGCCTTTTTATGTAATATTGCCTTAAACACAAGATATTCTGCACAATACTATGTAAGTAATATCATGGGCAATTAGATTTCATCTGTAATATTGTTGTAGTAAATCAAGCAGGCACAGCAAATTGTAAATAACTTTACTACAGATAAGATAAATATGTTACATAGCTGCTATTAGGAAAATTGTATATTTAACTAATATCATAAAGGATTTCCCTCAGTTACTTCAATGGCTTCTATAATGTTGGGTACTGCTACTTGCTGTGTTTCAATAAGAATTTATTGATTATAAACTTAGACTTAGAAAACATATATTGAGAGCAAGAACAATTTGTTACACATCACCTCAGCCCATCTTAGATTGTTCATTATTGCTTAGTATAAGGTGACCAGATTTTTAAAATTAAATCCGGGGACATTTTTTTGGCAGATGGTAAAAGAAAACTATTTTATTAGCATATTTTCCTCAAATTATATATGCAGCGTATTTGGTATGTGTTTATGGAGTGATTGTATAATATATACGTTATTTCTCAGATTACACATATACACACACAAGCATACATATACACACACAAGCAGACACATACACACGCATACACACACACACACGCATACATACACGCATACATATGCACACACACAGACACACATACATATACACACACACAGGCACACATACAAATCACATAAGCATGTATATACACACATACACAGACACTCAAGCATACATATACACACACAGACACACAAGCATACATATACAACCAAATCACACAAGCATACATATACACACGCAAATTACACAAGCATACATATACACACATGCACAAGCATACATATACACCATATACACACACAAGCATACCTAAACATACACAGACACCCAAGCATACATATACACACAAGCATACATATGCATACATATATACACACAAATCACACAAGCATACATATACACACATGCACAAGCAGACATATACACACAAGCATACATATACACACACAAGCATACATATGCATACATATATACACACAAATCACACAAGCATACATATACACACAAGCATACATATACACACACAGACACACAAGCATACATATACACACACAAGCATACATATATACACACAAATCACACAAGCATACATATATACACATGCACAAGCAGACATATACACACAAGCATACATATACACACACAAGCATACATATACACTGTGCCACTTTAAGTGCCCATACAGATTTTAACAAAAAAAAACATCAACCGTGACATAATCTAGGGTCCATACCCAGGATTTTTTTTCAGTGCAGAATAGAGCAGCACTTTACAGTATTAAGACTGATCAGTAGATAAAATGGGAGCTGTAAACAGTAAAAATAGATACCAGCTGACCCACTGGCTTTTTGCCCTGTCTGATGCTTTGGTCAGTCTGCTCCTGCCTTCAAACATTTCAAGCAATTAAATAGGGACAAACAATGTAATTATGATATTTATTTATAGTATGTTAAAAATAAATTCACCTGTTACAAACATTATATATTTTATTGATTTATGCCCAATTAACTATAAATCACATGTGCTGCAGAGCAAGCATTTTATCTGTCTCTTTTTAATGTACTATTGATAAACATGATTTTGAATGGACATTGTACGTTTGTAGAAAGATCAGAAGCTTCAGCCTATGGTTAAATTCTATGGCCCATTTCCACTCTACGTGTCTCCCAATGCTGCCCTATTCTCACCAACAAGTCCACACACATTTCTTCACAACTGACCAATCATTTTATGTCCCTTAGCTACTAGTAACACACACAGAGTTGTGATTTATTTTTAACCCCCTCACTTAAATCATCACATGCCAGTAACTGTGTTTTAACCTCCTATATACCTGTAGCGCAACAGTAGTTTTTAACACAAGGATATTATATTTTTAAACCTCCTTGAAATCCTCCAACACAATGATTTGTAACCTACCAGAGGTCTGAAAAAACAGTATTAACAAAATGAATAAAGGCACATACACACCTACGTATTAATTGCCAGTCACACACAAAAGTGCAATCAAATGGTTAAATGACGGTTGCAAAATACAATTGCAGCTGTGATTTAATTCATTGATCACTAGAAACGCACATGCAGCATTTGACTATCACATACAAATGGAAATAAAAGTATAAAACACTTGCATGCATGCTTTCCAATGCCAATTTGTTTGTAAAAACTACTTTGTTTTGCAATATCATATTATCTCAGACGAGGCTAGTTAGGGACAGATGTGAATGCCTTATATATTATACAGTATGTGTTGTAAAGGCCACTAGGACCTCTTCCATATAACACAACAACAGAGAGTGAGTTAGGTGAGCTCCGTCTTCCCGGGGACATTTCCGGGGACATAATTTGTTTGGGGACAGTCTCCTCAATCCGGTGACTGTCCCCGGAATTCGGGGACATCTGGTCACCCTAGCTTAGTAGTCACTTACAAATAGTAGCTCTGTGTCTCAGTCCTGAGCAAGCATTTCTATATAAAATGTTTAGAAATAACGTTCAATATTTTTTCATGATTTATTGTGCCCCCTTTTCATGTAATTTAGCTCTGGAAATTGACCACATTTCTAATTCTCAGAACTTGAAAAGCATGCTGTTGACCTGCCAAGGCTAACTCTGCTACACATTTGTCCCTAACTGAATTCAGCTGAAAACAACAGCAAAACAATGTATTTTATACTAATTTTATGACAGTGGCTAGCCTTGTTATCTGTGTACTAAAAGCCAGATTGGCTCTTCCAAATAAGGCAAATGCCCTTTTTGGGGCAATGGGTAGATTCGTTTTTTTTACTTAGGATTTTTTTTTATTTTGGGGGGTTGTAATGTTAGGGAGTAATTTCATTATTTATTTATTTTGCAAATGAGCTGTAAACTTTAGGGCAATGCCCTACAAAACACACAAAATATGGTTAAGAATTGGTGGGGACTTTGAAAGAAATCTCTGAACTAATGACTGTGCTTATTACTGTGGAACATTATAAATATATTGTTTTTTGTTGTGTTTTTCTTGCAGACAGTGATTGAAGGGTGTATGCTTGGTGCTATTTCAGCGTAAGTATAAACAATGATTCCCTTATTGGTTTTCAAACAAGACAAAAACAAATATTTGGAGTTGTTACTACATTAATATGCTATCAAATTATTTTCAATATAATTATTAAATAGTAACCAAGAATTTGTCTAACTAATCTAATGTACAGTATATTAAAGAGCAGCAGTTAAATATGTTATAATAATTTTGGCATGAAAAAGGGACAAGAAACTCAACATGTTTTTTCATGATTCAGACATAGCATACAATCATAAACAGCTTTACAATTTACTTCTTTTATTATCAAATGTGCTTGCTTCTTTCACTGTCCTTAGATGAAGGAGCAATACTGCACTACTGGGAGCTAGCTGAGTACAGTGGTTGAGCCAATTACAAGACGCACATATGTGTAACCACCAACTAACAGCTAGCTCAAAATAGTGCATTGCTGCTCATGAGTCTACCTAGCTATGCTTTTTTTTTTTAAAAAAAAGTTTAAAATTGCATGCTCTGTCTGAATCATTAAAGTAACATGACAGTCAGAAATTCATTTCATATGAATGAATGGGAAACTGGTGAATATTTAATCTACTAGATAATTCAGAGAAACAATATGGATTGGTCAAGGAAGCTGCACAACTGTCTTTACCAAAACACAATTTAAGCCTAAAATTATATGAACTACAGTGTTGTAGCGTTAAAACAAATGGAGTGCATGTTAAAACCATAAATATATACTGCACTTGTTTGTCTTCATTTATATTATTATGTACTGGATATTTTGTTTCAACCCCTCCCCAAAAAAACATAAAACCCCTCAAATGACAACCATGCTAAGAATGTTATGTTTATTTTAGACTCTATGATGCTGATGCTGTAATGTGGGCTGCAGGTGCAACAATATTTGTCACGCTTGGGCTAACACTTTTTGCATTGCAGACAAAAGTAAGTCATATAAAGTTTTTGTGTATTGTCAATATTTGGCCGAGATGATTATCTTTACACAATTATCTTCCCAGCTTAACCTCCTTTTTACAAGGTAAAAACAATGACCACACATCTAGGCAATATTATTATAAATGAAAACACAAGACAAAACTTTGGGGGAAAAAGGCCGCAGCCCGCGTTTATTATTTTTAAAATAATTGATAAACTTTATTAAACCACAATAACATTCAAAAGGTGCTTGCCCCATAAAATCACGTGCCTTCCACTGGCGCTCGGCCAGGCACGCCCACATCCTTAACCTCTCCCCATACCTGAGGAGGTACCCATAATAATTAAATATAACTTAGCGGCTAGCACCCCGCTTTAGCTGCGACAACCACTTACCAAATCCAGGGAGGGAGGGAGGGCGCTTCTCTTCACAGGTCTTCACTCCTGCTCGGCTACAAAACAAGTGAGCAACGGCTCACGTGACCACGCCCCTAATGCCTAGCGTGAGGTCATTAGCCCCTCCTCACATAGGCATTGATTCGGGGCTTCATTGACCACACATCTAGGCAATATTATTATAAATGAAAACACAAGACAAAACTTTGGGGGGAAAAGGCCGCAGCCCGCGTTTATTATTTTTAAAATAATTGATAAACTTTATTAAACCACAATAACATTCAAAAGGTGCTTGCCCCATAAAATCACGTGCCTTCCACTGGCGCTCGGCCAGGCACGCCCACATCCTTAACCTCTCCCCATACCTGAGGAGGTACCCATAATAATTAAATATAACTTAGCGGCTAGCACCCCGCCACTGCTCGAAAAGACCTTCGAGCACCAACCCACAGGGCTAAGGCCTTTTTTACCCCTTCGCTCAAGTTAAAATTAAAAAGATGCAGGCCAATTTTGTTAAGGTGAACACCATCTTTTAAGAAGAAGCAGCTTCCAGACTCTCCTTCAAACTCCACATGCCTTACACCGAAGCCACCTAATTTTGCCACAAAGCTTGTGATAGTTCTATTAATCTTTTTGCGGGATGAGTCCAATCTTTTCACATCCCAAGCAGACCTCCACGCTAATCTGCACTCAATGTCGGACCAAATAATCATTATCTCAGGTAACAATTCTTTTAACCTAACAATATCTCTTTTGATCATATCAATAAAGTCTTTTTGTGCCATAAACCCCAAATCATTGCCCCCTACGTGAATAATTAAAATCTCAGGTGGGTGAAACAATCTAGCCCAACTAATCACTTTAAATAGTAACTGGTTCCACTTCATACCCCTAATCCCAAACCATTTAATCAATATTTTTTCAGATGAACAGCTAAGCTGCAGCCCTGATTCTCTTAATGCAGCCTCTTTTCTTGCCCAGTATATGTAAGAATGTCCCACGATCCAACAATGAATGGGACCTGCTGGAATAAAAAACTATAGCTATAACTTATTAACAAGCTCAGGTCTCACATATAACCTGAAACATTCAGACTTCCATCTCCCAATCTTTTTAACTGAATTAACATTCAAACCAGAAATACTAGCTTCCGTCGCTGCCCCAATTCTAAATGAATGACAACCAAACTCACTACTATTCAAACCTATCCTTTTTTCAGTACTGATTCAAATTGAAAAACGAGATAAAAATGTGCCGTCCTCGTGCACCAATAACGGAATGCCATCAATAACTTTTCTAACATTAAAAAATTCCCTAACTGCCGTAACTGGGCAGCACAATCCCCCAATCTCTTTCAAACAAACCCAACAACCCTTACCTATTTGATCTGTTTTAGACTTCTTTAGCCAAATTAAAACTTCATGCGGGTTCAAAACTACATCTCTATAGCACAAGCCCCCGCAATTCCACCTGTTAGCGGATACCAACTCTGAAATCCTAAAAGCACCAAAGAATGCGAGTAAAAATGCCATCCTGAATAACAAAACTTCAAATTGGGAAAAACAAACAAAGGGCAACACTTTAACCAATTTGACAACAATAGCAAAGACCAAAGGTCTTCTATTATCAACTGATACTTTACCCCTAATTAAACTCCTTATTGCCATTCTCACAGAAAATTTTTTGGACAGATCAACCCAACCCAATAGGTTAAACAAAAAAGACAAAGCCGCCATATTCCTCTGCACCACCGATTTAGATGTACCCTTCTCTCTCCATTCTTCAATCCAATCTAATAAAAGGAATTCCTCCTTGTCCCCTTCAAAAACAGATAATTTGTTCAACCACTGAACCCACACAGGTAGGTAGGCTTTCCAAGTACTAGGAGCTAAGGCTCCCCTCACCGATTTTAACAATCTAGGAAGTTCAAATGCCACATCTCCTCCGGGCAAGGAAAACCGATTTCTTCCGCCTCTGGCACAGCCTCTCGGAATCTCCGCCACTGAAAACGAGAAAGAGCGTCAGCCCCAACATTCTCCTTTCCAGGAACATGAATAGCTCTAAAAAAGACATTATGCTTCATACATTCAAAAACGAACATCCTCAGCAATCCAATCACTGGTTTCGAACTGGATGATAGGCGATTGATTGCAAAAACAACCCCCATATTATCAGAATGAAATACCACCTTTCTATTCTCAAATTCGACACCCCAAATTTTTAAGGCTACCACTAACGGAAATAATTCCAGAAAAACCAGATTTTTTGTTAGACCTACCTCTGCCCAATATTCGGGCCACTCGCCAGCACACCATTTGTTTCCAAATATGGCTCCAAAACCATGAGCCCCTGAAGCGTCAGTGAATAAATGAAGTTCACTACACAAAATCTCCATAGTTTGAATTAAAGATTTGCCATTAAATTCCTTTAAAAAAGCTTTCCAAACTCTCAAATCTTCTTTTACCTGATAAGATAAGCGAATCCGAAAATGGGGAATTTTAACTCCCACAGTGGCTAAAGATAACCTTCTGCAAAAAATCCTACCAACTGGAATGATTTTGCATGCAAAATTCAGTTTACCCACTAGGGACTGAATCTCTCTCAACGAAAGCTTCTTTCTCGCAAGAGCTAGATTAATAGAAGACACAAGATCACTAATTTTTTCCCTAGGAAGTCTGCATTCCATAGAAACAGTGTCAATACAAATTCCCAGGAAATTAATCACATGAGAAGGACCTTCAGTTTTTTCATCAGCAACCGGGATCCCAAAGTCCCTAGCTATCAGCATAAAAGAATCCATCAGAAATTGGCATGATTGGGTACCTTCCGAACCCACAAACAAAAAATCATCCAGATAATGAGAAACTGATGACATACCAGAAATCTGCTTTACAACCCATTCTAGAAAACAACTAAATTTCTCAAAATAAGCACAGGAAATAGAACAGCCCATTGGTAAGCATAGATCCACAAAATAGGAACCGCCCACAAAGCAGCCCAACAGATGATGACAAGATGGATGGACCGGTAACAGCCTAAATGCTGATTCAATGTCCACTTTCGCCAACAATGCGTTTGGACCCGCCTCCCGAATCAAATCTAAAGCCTTATCAAAGGATGCGTATCTGACTGCAGATAATTCTGGATCAATCCCATCATTCACTGAAAAACCTTTCGGGAAAGACAAATGATGAATCAATCTGAATTGATTTGGCATCTTCTTGGGAACCACTCCCAAGGGAGAGACACGCAAATTCTGAAACGGAGGGGCCCTAAAGGGACCCGCCATCCTACCCAGAGAAATTTCTTTCTGAATCTTAGCCATCACTACTTCCGGAAAATCCAATGCCGACTTTAAATTACCTGCAAAAACTGACTCAATCCCCTCAAAAAAGGGGATATAAAAACCAACTGAAAACCCCTTCAATAGAGTGTCCGCATCTGATCTTTTAGCTTTCTTCTTACCGTACAATTCTAACCACGGCGCCATCCTTTCGACTTTCACTGGCGTCTTGGCTTTGAATAGTACTTTCACCTTTTGAGAGAGATTTACCTTTTTTAAAGCATTTTGCACTAGAGTGGACTCCTCCACAAAAGGAACATTCGTGCTTGTATTTACAAGCTGTTCCAAATTTACATGTTCCCTCATTGAATTGGAAGCAAAGCCCTTTTCTGAGGGCCACTGCTGATGATGCTGAGGAAGCATTGCTTCCTCCTCCCGTAACACGAAAGGACTGAGACCTTAAAGGAGTCATAAGCTCCAACCATATACCCATATCCCTATCGTCCCATCTCATCTCAGGACGAACCGCAAGACGTTGACGAAACTGTTCGTCATACTTCCACCACGCAAGTCCGCCATACGTACGACAAGCACTGGCTATTTCATTGAGGTAACAAAAAAGGGAAGAGCAAAGCTCAGGGCTCTTTTCCCCAACTACACTTGCCAAAATACAAAAGGCAGTTGACCAATTAGATAAAGTTTTTGGCAATTTCCTAAATTTCTTTTTACGCTCGTCTTCTTCTTTTTTAGAAGACTCACTCCTTACATCATCTTTGATGTCAAAAACTTGATCCACCGGGAGCAATGAGAAAATTTCAATAAACTCTCTCCGCCAAATCTTTTCTTTTATCTCTAAAGATAAATGAATACCTAAAGGCCCAACCGAACATAAGCAAGGGCGTCTCAAAGCCTGATCAGATACTTTCGGAAGCCCTACCATACTTGCACTACTTAAAATTACCGAAGGTGCCTGCTCAGGAGGACCACCTCCTGAGGGCGCAATTTGCTGAACCCAAACACCAACCGGGCCTGAAGTGCCCTCGGCACTCACCGGACCACTATTTTCCAACCTAGCAATTAAATCTTTCAATCCTTTTAACATCAGTTCACACCTTACATCAGAAGCATTCGAATCATGATGCACATTTACACTTGAACTCTCACCTGCAGCATTGGACATTACAGGATTCTCCCTTGTAATGACCGTCTCTCTCCTTGCTTCCTGACGTGTTGATTCACTACCTTTTCTCTGTTTATCTCTTTCATTCTCTCTCCTTCTAACCGGAGTCCTAGACCTTCTGGGTCTCCCTCTTTCCCTTGACTGTTTATCCAATGATCCCCAAAGAGAAGAATCGCCTATTTCTTTGCTCTGTCTGAACGTAATAGGCGAACGGGATCTCTCCCGCCGCCGTGATACTGAACTCCTGGAACTTTTCTCCTGTCTCTTTCTTTCACTGTGGACTACCTGAGGCTGAGAGGATGTGTATTCCCTGTTAGCTAACCTTCTATCAAAAATACTAACACCCCTTTCAAAAGAGCCCCCGCTAAGGAAATCCCTATCAATATCATTACTAACCTTAGTGTTAACCCTTGCTGAATTACTCGCCCTATTACCCTCAGAATTAACATTACCTGGGACTAAAGCTCTAATTAACTGTGATACAATATCTAAACTGTTTAGCTGCTCCGACGCTGCTGGTCCTGGTAAAGCTGCTTGCTCTTCCTCTTCCCCGAAATCACTGTACTGTTCATCAATCCATAAAGAGTCTGCTTCCTCCTGTATCTTAGAAGGAAACGTATCACTGCTCCGGCCAGGTGTTATAAACTCGGGATGAATAGAATCTGAGGAAAAAGAAACGTTAACCTGCCTAGAGTTAGCCTCCCTATTTACAATCCTACTTGTTCTATCACTAACATTATGCTCCTTAAAAAACATCTCTCTAGTACTACCATCTACACTGGCACTTTCCCAATTTCTAAAACTCTCTGGCCTAACATCCCTCTCAGCGTTTTCTTCTCCTGAACCTGAAAAACAATGCTTTCTTTTTTCCAATGCCTTTCTACCTGTTGGAGCAGAAGCTCTGACAGCAATTGGCTTATTCACTGTAGTATTCCTTGAGCTAATCTTGTTTGAAGAGTCTGTATTTGCTGTTCTAGGCTCAGTGGCCGTTTCAAAATGCCTGCCTACTTGACTAAAATGTTCCTCACAATATTGCTGCTGCATTAAAAAAGGCTCCTTAGCCGTAAACTGTTCCTGTTCCCTGACGCTTAAAAATTCCTCATAGCCCGACTGTGAAAATTTATCCCTTACCCCGTGACTAACTTCTTTTCCCCAGCATGTATTTGCCTCAGGCCTAACTGCTGTATGCCTTTCAAATTGCCCCACGTTATTTGGGCCTCCTATGTCTAAAGGCCTAACTGCCGTTAACAGGTCCTGTTGTGGTGTTACATAAGATAAACCCACATGCTGCCCAGAATTGTTTTTATTATTAACACCCTTAGGCCTGTCGGCCGTAAATATGTCCTGGTTTGCTGCGCTCTTTGGGCCTGCAGCCGTTATATCCTTTTTTGGCGCCAAAATACTTACGTCCACCGCCTCGCAAGATTCTTCCTCACCTGCCGCCATCTCCGCTTCTTCCGACACCTCTTCATCCCACCGGACGAAAACAGCTCCTGAAAAAGAAGAAGAATTACCTGGTGCAGCTTCTCTCTGGAGAAACCGTGTTGCGTCCGCTCTGCTGATGTCTCCCGGTCCTGATCGATTTCCTGCAGCTCCTCTCTTTCTCACCGATGTCGACCGCTGACCCGCTGAAGCTCTCACCGCTTTTCCTCTACGGCTCCCGGACTCCTGACGTCTTCCGGTCGATGGACTTAACCTTTCTGGCGGACGGGATCTCCTCGTCGGCCTGGATGGCTCACCGCCCGCCGTGACGACTCCTCCGGTTCCTGTGTCCTCTTCGAACGCCAACCGCTTCCGGACCCAATCTTCACCCTTCGACGACAACAGCTCCTGGACCGTCGACAGGATCTTCTGCAACTCCGACATGGTAAGTAGAAATTCACCGCTTCTCTTCACAGGTCTTCACTCCTGCTCGGCTACAAAACAAGTGAGCAACGGCTCACGTGACCACGCCCCTAATGCCTAGCGTGAGGTCATTAGCCCCTCCTCACATAGGCATTGATCCGGGGCTTCATGTCTCATGTTGTAAACTGTGTGAATTATAAAACAATAAAACTCCCAAATGGGTCACTTACAAATGATATGACGCTATATGAATAAATAGTGCAAATAAACAGGCTGGATATCAAAGCCACAAGCTGGCTGATGCTCAAGGCAAACATCTACAGGGGAACTCTTCCTTAGACTTGAGAGTCTCCAATATCCAGCCACAGGCAATCAGGAGAATTCGAGCAGCCACTTTACACAGACAGTACTCTGCAAATGTATCACAATTTCATAGCTGTTTGGTTTTTGCAGGTATCATCAGGCAGCTGGTGCAGGCGACATCCAGCCTGCCTATTTGCACCATTCATCTATATAGTGTCATCTCATTTGTGAGTGTTCCCATTTGGGATTTTTTGTTACATAATTCACGCAGTCTACACCATAAGACGCCCTTATGTTGGTTTTCCCACACCTTAAAGTGATGGTAAATTAAAAATCTTTATCTTTTTGCCATTCGATATAAAATGTAAAAAAAATATTAGTTTAATTAATGAAAACACACAAATTTACATATAACCGCTACTTTGCTATTGCACGACCCAGCATCACTGACACTAAGACCTTTTTTTTTCAGACGTTTTCGCTGTTGTCCAATCAAAGTCGTAGCATTTTGGCATGTTTCAATGTAAATTTTAAAAAAAACAGGATGTTTTGCGCATGACATTGCTAACTCATATGAAAAAAATCCTGTTTTTTATATTTTACATTGAAACATGCCGAAATTCCACGATTTTAAATGGACAACTGCGAAAACGTCAGAAAACCCCCCAGCTACTGGAGCGTGTAATAGCAAAGTAGCGGTTATATATAAACTACTAAAGTAAGTTTTAAATTTGTGTGTTTTCATCAATTAAACTAATATACATTTTACATCGAATGGCAAAAAACCCAGGTTTTGAATTTACCAGCACTTTAAGTAGAGAGGAGCTGATCTGGTGACTTTGATTGTTCTTCTGGATTAGAAACAGGGATTTGTCTTTTATCCAAAGCATTGTATATAGTATAGCGCCCCCTTTTCCTTTGAATACAAAGTGAGAGTTGTTTTAACCTGCTTTTTAATTGGTTGCTAATATGCAGCAGTCTTCTAATGTGTCAACCATTTCCTTAAGTATTTGTTGACTGCACAAAATTCACTTTGCTCCATTTTCTACAAATTTCTGAACAGCTCTTATAAAACATCCCAAAAAAATAAAAAAATGTTAACTTTAGATACTTGAAATGTGTCATCTGCACACTCAAAATAATATAGAACAATATACTTTCACTGCAGTACTGTGACCCCAAAGCTTCACAATTAGTATTAGGATTTATTAATCTAACCTCATATTTAGGTTTTCAAATTAAATATAGATATGGTATTCAGATAGGGATATGATACATGCATAAAAACACAGAAGAAATGTATTTATTAATCATGATCTATAAAAACTGGTGTATTTCATTAAAGGGACATAAACCACAATTGTTGTCATGATTCAGATAGAACATGCAATATTAAACAACTTTCCAATTTACTTCAATTATCACATGTTCTTCATTTTTTTATATCCTTCGTTGAAAAGCAGAAAGTTAAGTTCAGGAGTGTGCACGTGTTACACATTGTTGCTAAACTTCAAGAGCACTAGATGGCAGCGCTATTTCCTGTCATGTAGTGCTCAGAGTCCAGACATGTGCACGCTACCCATCAAGATATCTTTTCAACAAAGAATAGCATAAGAATAAAGGAAATGTGATAATAGAAGTACATTGGAAACTTTTTTTAAATTGTATTAAAAGAAAAGTTTGGAGTTTCATGTCCCTTTTAAATAGACATTGAACTTTCCAAATCATTAGTAGGAAACAATATTTAAATCATTCAAATTTCAAAATCTGTAATTCCGTCAAAATGTAATTAATGAAGAAAAAGCAAACGTTAAAGGGATACTTAACCCAATTCTTTTTCTTTCATGATTCAGATAGAGCATGCAATTTTAAGTAACTTTCTAATTTACTCCTGTTATCAATTTGTCTTTGTTCTCTTGCTATCTTTATTTAAAAGGCAGGAATGTAAAGCTTAGGAGCCGACCCATTTTATGTTTAGCACCCTGGATATTGTTGGCTTATTGGTGGCTACATTTAGCCACCAATAAGCAAGTGTAACCCAAGTTCTGAACCAAAAATGAGTCGGCTCCTAAGCTTTAAAATTTAAAATAGGAGTAAATTAGAAAGTTGCGTAAAATTGCATGCTCTATCTGAATCATGAAAGAAAACATTTGGGTCTAGTATCCCTTTGAATATGAGTTGTGCAGGTGATACATTTTCACTGAGAAAGTGAATATAACCACTTATATGCTTGCCCATAAACATATTTTTGCTTTTGAACAAGAGAATATAAATCCCAGGGTGCAGATGCCAGTTGGCTGTAGAGCTGATATTCACTGTTTTGTACTAGAAAAGGTTAATGTTTTCAGTATTTTTTGATATTCAAAAACAGGACAGTGCTTTCTGTATGCATTTGTATAGGATTATGGATAGTGTTCTGTGTTGTATATGCAGTAATCTTTTGTCTTAGTAATATTTTTTGGAATAAACATGAATGTTTTATGTCCAGCATGCCATTTTGTTAATTAACATAATTTATATTCTGTAGAAGTAGGCAGGCTTGCAGCTGACTGGCATTATAGTCAAAAAATGAGGTAGAGCATGTAATTTAAGGGCTTTGTTTATTATGCTGCAATTGCCCCAATTAGTTTCAGGCTGCTGCTTCCTAAACCCTCTCTGCCAATTTATTCAACTGGGGTGATTGACAAACCCTGCTCTCAGGTAATTGGTTATGCTAGAGCAGAGGGTGACATTGCACAGCAATTTACTTGTGCAATGCTAAATATTTGTGATAAAATTGGGACAGGTTCCCAACATGTGAATCTTGTCCATGTGCAAATTGATAAATCTAACCCTAAGACTAGTAACTCTGTACCCCTATATGTCTAACCCCACAATGTTTATAGCAGCATATCCCTTATAATCCTTGGGGAATACTGTAGGATTAATGTTTTCAATTCTTGAAAGGGCAAGAAGAAATTCATACATATCACCTTGTGTGTGTGTATATATATATATATATATATATATATATATATATATATATATATATATATATATCTGTACAGGGACAGTACAGTCAAAATTAAAACTTCATATTCTAGATAAAGCATGCAGTTGTAATTTACTTTCCAATTTATTTCTATAATCAAATTAGCTTTGTTCTTTTTCTATCCTTCGTCTAAGGGTATAGATACAGTAAGTGTGCTCATATGACCTCAGGAGCATGAGCGTATTTAGCACTCCTTGGCTTTACAACTTTGTATAATTTTGTATAACACTGCTGCCATAGAGTGCTAAAGACGTGCAGACTCCTAAGGTCATATGAGCACACCATATAATCTTCAACAAAGGATAGCAAGAGAACATAGAAAATTTGATAATAGAAGTAAATTGGAAAGTTGTTTAAAATTATATGCACTTTCTAATTCATCAAAGTTTCATTTTGGCTTTACTATCCCTTTAAATGATGAATTATTCATTATATTATATATTTAAAATACTTTGGCTGAAATGTATTAATTTATTGACACCCAGTGATTAAACATCTCAACATTTAAAAAAAAATCAGAAAGACCATTATACTGTAGAAATAAAATACTTTATTTTGTTAGAGCATTTTATTTGAAGATATTTATTTTAGTATGTGTTAGTAACTCCTGCAAATGGGTTTACATGCATATACACTAATCAATGACCTTATCCTCATCTGGAGCAGAACGGGGGTGTTCCAGTAGTGCAAATTTTTCTATGTGTTTAAACTTTTTGAAAATTACATTTTATTTGTAGAATGTTCCTTTAAATAAAGCAGTGCCTCTTGCATTGTTATAAGTGACATTTTATATAACTGGTTTATTTCTATTAATACCAGTGGGACTTTACCATGATGTCAGGAGGACTGTGTATGGCGTTGTTTGTATTATTATCTTTTGGAATCCTCTGCGCAATCATAAGATCACAAGTAAGTATTTTAAGAAAAAAGAAGACTGTGATATGAGATCAGATTGCCCCTACTTCTACAGGTAGAAATCCCAAATCCGGAATTCTAAAATCCAGAGATTTCCATTAATATTTGTTTAAAAATAAAAATGACTATAAATTAAAATTTTTACCTGACAGTAAGTCACAATCTCCTCTGCCTGGGTCTTTGGTTTAAGTTTAGTGTTATAAAATGCAAATGCTTGTCTTTATATATTTAAAACAACTATTATCTTACTGATTACAGAACTGTATTTTTATCCCCTCTCTTTGCTGTCCAGTTTCACAAATGTACAAATATTGCAAAATCAAAACTATTCTGAAATCCAAACCTTTTCCGGTCCCAAGCAGTAAGATAAAGGGTTTTCTACGTACACTAAATTAATGGTTCAGGTTGCAGAGCTATAAATAAAAAAATAATATGAAACCCCATTTTCTTTCCAAAGGTAGGCAGAGTCCACAACTTAATTCCTTACTGTTGATAAATACAACACCTGGCCACCAGGAGGAGGCAAAGACACCCAGCCAAAGGTTTAAATATCCCTCCCACTTCCCCCATCCCCCAGTCATTCTTTGCCTTTCGTCACTAGAGGAGGATGGCAGAGAAGTGTTAGAAGATAGAAGATAGTCCTTTAAATGGGTATTTTTCTCTTCAAGAGAGGAGTGGAGTTTGAAGTAAAAGTGTTGATGAGAGTTAGAGTCTGGAGATACATGGAAAGTTTTTTGTGATTGCATCTAGACTATTTATCTAACAGCTCCCGGGAAACCAGTGTTGATGAGTTACACTGTCTTCCCTTTGTCTCTCAGTTCCTTGTCAGAATTTCTTAAGTGGATTGTCACACCATGAAAGGCTGGGTCTGTTCCACAGCAAAATCGATCCTGGAGGGTAAGTCCGTTTTTTATTTATTAGGGGTTAGTCCCTAGTAGGGCTCATTTTCCCCCTAAAGTTTTACAGGACTGGTAACAGTGTGACACATAACCCCCCTATGGGATCGGGGGTTTTCCAATTCTCCTTATGTCTGGAAATGAGAGGGAACAGTTGGGGACTTAGTGCTGCTTTAACTTTGGGAGCACTTGTGAAGGGTCCGGGTAGGTTTGTGGCTCAGGGCAATATTAGACATTGGAACTCTAAATCAAAGCCTTTTACTTTCACTTTGACTGTTGCGCATTTTCTATTGTTTCTGCACACTTTCAGACTCCTTTCTCTTCCAAGGGATGTCAGTTTTCCAATTTTCGTTCCTTTCGTTCAAACAAGCCCCAAAGAAATCAATCATCTTCCAAGGCCGAACAGTCGAAGGGTACTTGGAAACCTTCCCAGACTTGGAACAAGTCCAAGCAGACTAAGAAGCCTGAATATAACAAATCTGTATGAAGGGACGGCCCCCGATCTGCGATCAGATTGAGTAGGGGGCAGACTTTTTTTTCCTCAGACACCTGGTTTCAGGACCTACAGGATCCTTTGGGGTTAGATGTTGTATCTCAAGGATAAAATAGGATTTAAGTCTCATTCTACGAGAGGCAGGTTCCGTATCTCTAGGTTATCTTCAAGACCAGCCTTTTTAGATTGCGTCCGGGATCTATCTTCCTTGGGAGTAATAGTCCTGTGCCCGCCTCGGAAAGAGGACTAGGGTTCTATTCCAACCTCTTTGTGGTTCCCAAGAAGGAGGGAACTTTCCGACAAATTTTAGACTTAAAGTGTCTCAACAAATTTCTCAGAGACCCTTCCTTCAAAATGGAGCCCATCAGATCGATTATCCGTCTAATACTGGAGGGACAATTCATGACTACAATAAATCTTAAGGACGCATACCTGCACGTCACAATTCATCAGGATCATTTTCAGTTCCTGAGATTTGCATTTCTGGATCAGCATTTCCAGGTCATAGCTCTGCCGTTTGACTTAGCTACTGCTCCTAGAATATTAACAAAGGTTCTGGACCCTCTTCTAGCTGTAGCCAGATCTCAATTTTACTACGGTTTAGTATTACGGTAGCGCCTTACCTGGATGATATCTTGGTTCAGGCTCCATCTTTTCCTTTGGCAGAAGCACACTCGGAAATTCTTCTGAATCTTCTTCGGTCACATAGATGGAAGATAAACCTAGAAAAGAGTTCTTTGGTTCCCAGTATCAGGGTGGTTTTTCTGGGCCCTGTCATAGACTCAGTCCACATGAAGATTTTTCTAACGTATCAAAGAAAAACTAATGGCGAGTTGTCTCTCTCTCCAGGCCACTCCAAGACCTTCGGTGGCCCAGTGCATGGAGGTGATTGGACTCATGGTGTCCTGTATGGACATTATTCCTTTTGCCCAAGTTCATCTCAGACCTCTACAACTATGTATGCTGCGACAATGAAACGGTGATCATTCAGATCTGTCTCAGGTGATTGTTTTGGACACCCTAATGAGAGACTCTCTCTCTTGGTGACTTTGTCAAGATCACCTGTCAATATGCACATGCTTCTTGAGGCCGTCCTGGGAGATTGTGACTACTGATACCAGCCTCTCAGGCTGGGGAGCTGTCTGGGGTCCCAGGAAGGCTCAGGGGCTGTGGTCTCAGGAAGAATCTTCCCTTCTGATCAACATTCTGGAACTAAGGCGATTCACCATGCGTTAAAAGCATGGCCTTAACTGGGTTCGTCCAGTATATCAGATTTCAATCAGACAATATAACCTCAGTTGCTTACATCAACCATCAAGGAGGAACAAGAAACTCCCTGGCGATGAAGGAGGTTTCCCTAATCTTACAACGGGCGGAAGCTCACAACTATCTTCTGTCAGCTATCCACATTCTGGGGGTGGACAACTGGGTAGCGGATTTCCTCATAGTCATACATTCAAAGCACTCCAGCCACCAGAAGAAATCTTTGTTTAAAAAACCTTTATTTTCATTAGTTGGGTCCAAAAGTTTACAGGTACAACATTTCGAACCTACAATAGGCTCTTAGTCATGTACACTGATTGCATGTAGATTTGTACCTTTTATACCCTCACCTGAATAATACAGAGTTCTAGGTAACATTATAGTGACATATGCTCGTAACATATTGGTATTGCATCTTTCAACTTCAATATTAACCCTTAATGTACCAAACTCAAGAAGTTAAAAACATAGTTAAAGTAAAACCATTATATACACACAAAAAAATAACCAGAATATAACACAACAGATATGTCATTTAACAAAAATAGATTCCAATCAAAATCTTTATTAAGAGCCTTAGGTATCATAGTGTCCAATTTATTTATCCAATACATCTCCCTTATTTTTAGAAGGCAATCCTTTCACCCGGGAGAATGGTCTCTCCACCCCGAGGTGTTTGCAGAGATTTGTCTCCGATGGGGAATGCCAGAGATCGATCTCATGACTTCTCATCTTAATGCCAAGCTACCTAGGTACGGGTCAAGATCGAGGGATCCTCAAGCAGAGATAATAGATGCGTTGGCGGTTCCATGGAGGTTCGGTCTTATATATCTCTTTCCTCCATTGGCTCTGCTCCCTCGTGTAGTAGCTGGCATCAAACAGGAGCAAGCCCCAGTAATTCTATACAACTAAAAGAAAAAAGCGCAAACAGGACTCAAGTGCAATAATACACACAGTGGCAACAGCGCTCTAAAATTTCACACTTACAATGTTTATTAATAAAAACAGCATTTAAAAACAATCATCAGCAAATGGCTTTCATCCTCAATACTCAGCTACTCGAAACCGCTCTCCCTTCTGTGTCTATACAGTCCGTTTCACACATCCAACGGAACTTAGAAAGTTTTTAAGGAGAGATTTGATGTGCAAACTACAGAAGCCCTGTGAGTCCAAGAAAAGTAAGCGTATTCCTCTTAGGACTTGGGACTACGGATCCTCAAAAAGGTCACAAATCCTCTGCGATTACCCCCAACGCGTTTCATCTGCTACCGTGCAGACTTCCTCAGGGAGAATGATAAGTATCGTAATCATTACGATACTTATCATTCTCCCTGAGGAAGAGCGGTTTCAAGTAGCTGAGTATTGAGGATGAAAGCCGTTTGCTGATGATTGTTTTTAAATGCTGTTTTTATTAATAAACATTGTAAGTGTGAAATTTTAGAGCGCTGTTGCCACTGTGTGTATTATTGCACTTGAGTCCTGTTTGCGCTTTTTTCTTTTAGTTGGAAAGTTCCTGCTCTACTACAAGCGGTACGAAGGATACATTTGGCAAACAAGCAGCAGAGGTCTCAAGTGGGTGATACATTATCTCATCTGGAGGTGGTAATATATTATATATATATATATATATATATATATATATATATATATACATATACATCTTTTACATATTGTTCATATATCTTGCTCCATATATTTGGGTCATTCTTACTACTCTTTTTTTATTTTTATATTGGTATATTCCAGTGTGTCATTTTTATCTTTATTCTTAAACTTTATTCATTATTCCTAAGAGGGTTAGCGCCATTTCATTTCTCTGTGTGTGTTCCTCAGTAATTCTAATAGCTCCATCCTGGCCTTGAAGGACCTGGTTTGCAGATCTTGTGAAAATGTAATTGTCTCCTCCTTGGAGGTTAGCTTATCGGAAGGACCTTCTAATTCAGGGCCCTTTCCTACACCAAAACCTAGATTCTCTGAGGCTGACTGTATGGAAATTGAACATTTAGTCCTGTCCAAGAGAGGATTCTCTGATAGTGTCCTATACACATTGATTCAGGCTCATAAGCCAGTTTTTCAACGCATCTACCATAAGGTGTGTAGGACTTATCTACACTGGTGTGAGGAACGCAGTTTTCCATGGCACAAAGTGAAGGTTGCTTGAATTTTATCTTTTCTTCAAGACGGCTTGGAGAAGGGCCTATCTGCCAGCTCTCCGAAGGGCCAGATCTTGGCCCTTTCGGTCTTGTTGGCCCTATCGTTTTTGTTGCACAATCCTTTGTTAAGGCTCTGACTAGAATCAGGCCTGTATTCAAACCTGTGGCTCCACCTTGGAGCCTCAATCTTGTTCTTCGTCTTTTGCAGCTGGCTCCGTTTGAGACCATGCATTCTGCTGATATTAAGGTATTATCCTGGAAAGTTTTGTTTTTGTTGGCTATTGCATCACCTTGCAGAGTCTCTGAAATTTCTGCTTTACAGTGTGATTCCCCCTACCTTGTGTTTCATGCCGACAAGGCGGTGTTACGTACAAAGTTAGGGTTCCTTCCTAAAGTTGTGTCAGATCGCAACATCAATCAGGAGATTGTGGTTCCTTCCTTTTGTCCAAATCCTTCCTCTACAAAGGAACGGTTGCTCCACAATTTGGATGTTGTTCGTGCCTTGAAGTTCTACCTTCAGACTACTAAGGAGTTCAGACAATCATCATCCTTGTTTGTTCTTTTTGCGGGTATGCGCAAGGGCCAGAAGGCCACTGCGACTTCCTTGTCTTTTTGGTTGAGGAGTATCATCTGCTTAGCTTATGAGAAATCGGATCAGCAGCCTCCTGAGAGGATAACAGCTCATTCCACTAGGGCAGTGGCTTCTTCCTGGGCTTTTAAGAATGAAGCCTCTATGGATCAGATTTGTAAGGCGGCTACCTGGTCTTCCTTACATACCTTTTCTAATTCTACAAATATGTTTGCTTCGGCTGAAGCAGCTTTTGGGAGAAAGGTATTGCAGGCTGTGGTGCCCTCAGATTAAGGTCCGCCTTTTTCTTTAGTTTCCCTCCCGTTAATTTATTCAGTGTCCTCTGGAGCTTGGGTATTGTTTCGCAACAGTAAGGAATGAAGTCGTGGACTCTCCCTGCCTTTGGAAAAAAAATTCTTCTGGCACCTTTATACCCTGATGTTTCTCCTATTTTTCCTCGTTCCCTCGGCCGAATGACTAAGGGGGATGGGGGAAGTGGGAGGGATATTTAAACCTTTGGCTGGGGTGTCTTTGCCTCCTTCTGGTAGCCAGGTGTTGTATTTCCCAACAGTAAGGAATGAAGTCGTTGACTCTCCCTGCCAGGAAAGAAAGGAATTTATCTGGTAAGCATAAATTTAGTGTTTTTTTGTGATATTGGGGTAGATTCCAATCTTTACATTTAAAAAAAAAAAAAAAAAATTAATATAATAAAAAAATGGGAGTTGACTTTTTTTTTTTAAGTGATCACAATCTTTCCAAGTTGATAACTAACACAATATTCAATCTCCATTTTCCCACAGCCAATAAATACCGATAATGGATGTCAATTACTGAACTCCAAAATAGATTAAAGGGACAGTCTACTCCAGAATTTGTATTGCTTTAAAGGATAGATAATCCCTTTTAATATCCATTCCCAGTTTTGCATAACCAACATGGTTAAATTAAAGGGATAGTAGACTCTAAAATATAACCTTTAAAAAAATTAAAGTTCATGCCATTATTTTTCTAAAATCATTTTTTTTAAATACTACTATTAAATTAAAACATTTGAATCAACTATTTTCATATAGATTATGCTCCCCTGCCGGCCCCTCCCTGTTCTGTTTTAATTTTTTCCCTGTAAAGTTATTTCTGCCCAATCAAAAGCTCAGCCATTTGGCCTATTAAACAATATGTATTACATTACAAGCATGCACAGTCTGTCAGTGCTTGTCATCACAAATTGTGTGCTTGTTACTTTTGTGCATGAGTGGCACAAGAAAGGGGATTCCGTATTTACCTAAATTAAACATTGAATCACAGCTATTGATTGCCGCTTACCTATATATTTGTTTTTTCATGAGCAACTTGTATATCTTTTTTTATTTTTTTTTATTTTACTTTACTATAAAATATTGTTACTGATGATTCTAGTAACATGTACAGCAATCCTGCCCACTGTGCACATCACTAGGAGTAGAGTGATTCCCATCAAATTAACACTTTCTATTAGTTTTCCATTATTTTATTTCCTCCGTTCCTCCAAACATATTGCTTCAGAAGTACAGTGATGTGTACAGTAGTCCCACTGTAATGCTTGTGGGATATCTCTCTATCAGACCAAGCTTGGCCAGTAGTCTTCTTATTCCGGCGTCAAGAGGAATGATAGAAAATATCCCAGCGCAGAGTAAGTTAGTGAAATTAGGTAAGCAGTACTCACGGTATACAGGGTAGTCCTTCAGGGCAATAAGAAGAAGGCAGAGAATGGTTAAGACAGGCTGAGTCCGGCAACAGGAAAGCAGTCCAGCAGTGTAGCAGTTCAGGGGTAAACCAATAGAATGTTCAGACAAGCAGAGTTCAATAACAGTATGGCAATCCAGCAGTTCAGGGGTTAAGCAAGCAGAGTAGTCAGACAGGCAGAGTTCAATAACAGTATGGCAATCCAGCAGTTCAGGGGTTAAGCAAGCAGAGTAGTCAGACAGGCAGAGTTCAATAACAGTATGGCAATCCAGCAGTTCAGGGGTTAAGCAAGCAGAGTAGTCAGACAGGCAGAGTTCAATAACAGTATGGAAATCCAGCAGTTCAGGGGTTAAGCAAGCAGAGTAATCAGACAGGTAGAGTTCAATAACAGTATGGCAATCCAGCAGTTCAGGGGTTAAGCAAGCAGAGTGGTCAGACAGGCAGAGTTCAATAACAGTATGGCAATCCAGCATAAAGTAACACAGCACCCAGGAGCACGCGAAGCAACACCTATACTTGGGCACTGGTGAATGTAAGTGAGGTACTTACATAGCTGCAGGATACGCGCCACAGGAGGAATCCAGACCGGCATCAGGAAGAGAGGCACCCGGCGATGACGTCATCACCAGCACCCGAAGCTCAATGGCCATGGCAACGGACAAAGCAGTGGCCAGATGGCGTGACACCCATCCCCTGTACACATCACTAGGAGTAAAGCATTCCCATCAAAGGAACGCTTTCTAATTGTTTGTCTTTTTTTTTATTCTCCGCCCTTCCAAAATATTGCTTCAGGAGTACAGTGACGTATACAGCACTCCCGCCTGCTGTACATATCACTATGAGTAGAGCGTTCACAACAAAAGAACGCTTGTCACTATGCTATAGTGTGAGCTTCTTTAATTATTACAATTGTGCATACTTGGTCAGAAAAGCTAGAGTCAGTTTAGACTAGTGCTGATTGGAATAACTAAACACCTATTACTACACAGGAGCGATCAAGGCCTCCTAGTAACAGGTGTTCACAAGCACCTTATATTCTAACCTGGTCTGCAAAGTAAACAGATAATCTTCTAATCCTCTCAAGATTGTGATCACTTTAACAAACAAAAAAGTAAACTCCCATTTTTCAATATTAAAGATTGGAATCTTCTAATCCTCTGTTTACTTTGCAGACCGGTTACTAGTGGAGCATATGATAGCATAGTGACAAGCGTTTGTTTGCTGTGAATGCTCTACCCATAGTGACGTGTACAGCGGGCGGGACTGCTGTACACGTCACTGTACTTCTGAAGGAATATCTTTGGAAATAAATTGAAAAGCTAAAAGAATTGTTTATTTAATGGGAATCGCTTTACAATAGATGTCACTACTTTCAATATTAGTTTACACGCTAATATAGTGAAAAGGGTTCAGTTGATGGGATTGCTCTTCCTGTAATGACGTGTACTGTGGTCGTGACTGCTGTACACATTTATAAATTGCTGAGAAGCTTATAAGAATTAAAAGTTAAAAAAATAAGGGGGCATATCTAGGCTGCAGCCATGAAAGACTGCAATACCTGAAGCTGCAAGAGATTATTTGGTAATCCGCCAATTATCATTGAAATCCTGTTTCACCCGCATATATAGAAACGCTATAAATCAAACGTGTATGTGTACTGAACAGGACTATATATACAGTTTGTGATATACTGACACTTGTGGACTGGTCTGGACTGTTGAGTACTTAGGTGGAGGCCTACTACGGATTCCATACCCAGCCCCCCCCCCCACCCCCGGTTTGCCGGATTGAACAGATTGAAGATATCTGTTAACTTGATAGTGATTTGTGACATTCTACTGCAATATTACCTGCATTCTCGAACATAGAAGATATGTATGTGGTTATGCAAAACCTGATGAGCAATTTTGATTGCATAATGTGTAACAGACTTGACCACCTCCTGTCGTGCATGGAGAGCACCCGCTCTGGAGTGGAAGTATTTGAATTTCAGAAAGTGACAAATGTGGAGTATGTCTGCATGAGCAGCGCTATACAAACCAGTATGACCCACCAGGAGAGAGCATGCTCGCGTGCAGCCAAGTTCCTGTGGGAGATCCCTGCCTTCTACCTTGATCCCTGTCCGGGGAGATGTGGCCAGCTCTCTGGATAGGGACTGGGATGCTGCAGTGAAGCCAGTGGGGAAAATGAATGCTGAGCTAATGGTCAGATTGGAAAGGCATCTGTGTACCCGGTGGGGTTCTACAATTGTCCGGATCCATCTACAGCTCCTATGGACCAGCTTGGGCTGACGGTGTTGAGTAACTCCTTTCTGAATGGCGACGGAACTGATTTGCCGCTTTCTGGTCCTACAGAGGAACGCCAGGTTCAATGCTTGCTGTATGTTGTGCAGACTCCCTCTGAAGGGGTTCAGTTTTGGCTGGTTATGCAGGTCTAACATTCTGATCCACTTGAAGACTGTGGCCCCTATTTATCAACCTGTCAACTTACTTGCATTCGCCGGCACCAATACGCTTGCCTAAGATCACCTAACATTGCTGCCGTGGACCTGAATACGTTCTCCAAAGTTACCAAAAAAGCTGTCAAAAAGCCGCGCACCAAGTATGGGGCATTGAGCAGCGGACTGTTGTTAACTAACAGTCATCGATCTCGCTGCTCTTCGGCTTTTTCCCAGCTTTATTGGTACCCTGTCACTAAACACCCACACTATACTAAACTGTTTTACCCCTATCCCGCTGCTCACGGACCCCGCCGCAACTAAATAAAGTTATTAACTCCTAAACCGCCGCCCCCGGAGCCTACCGCCACCTACATTATACTTATTAACCCATAATCTGCCGTCCCCTACACCGCCGCCCCCTACATTATGTTATTAACCCCTAATCTGCCGCCCCCTACATTATGTTATTAACCCCTAATCTGCCGCCCCCTACACCGCTGCCACCACCTACATTATGTTATTAACCCCTAATCTGCCATCCCCAATGTCGCCGCCACTATATTAAATTTATTAAGCCCTAAACCTAAGTCTAACCCTAACACCCCCTTACTTAAATCTAATTTAAATAAATATAAATAAAATTACTATCATTAACTACATTATTCCTATTTAAAACTAAATACTTACCTGTAAAATAAACCCTAAGATAGCTACAATATAACTAATAGTTACATTGTATCTAGCTTAGGGTTTATTTTTATTTTACAGGCAAGTTTGTATTTATTTTAACTAGGTAGAATAGTTACTAAATAGTTATTAACTATTTAATAACTACCTAGCTAAAATAAATACAAATTTACCTGTAAAATAAAACCTAACCTAAGTTACAATTACACCTAACACTACACTACAATTAAATACAATTAAATAAATTAAAAACAATTAACTAAATTATATACAATTATCTAAAGTACAAACAAAAACAAACACTATTTAACAGGAAATAATAAACAAATTACAGAAATTTAAACTAATTACACCTAATCTAATAGCCCTATCAAAATAAAAAAGCCCCCCAAAATAAAAAAAACCCTAGCCTAAACTAAACTACCAATAGCCCTTAAAAGGGCCTTTTGCGGGGCATTGCCCCAAAGTAATCAGCTCTTTTACCTTTAAAAAAAATACAAACAACTCCCCCAACAGTAAAACCCACCACCCACACAACCAAACCCCCAAGAAAATACTAACTAAAAAAACCTAAGCTCCCCATTGCCCTGAAAAGGCCCAAAGCCCTAACCTAAAAATAAAACCCACCCAATACACCCTTAAAAAAACCTAACACTAACCCCATGAAGATCAACTTACCGGGAGACGTCTTCATCCAAGCCGGGCTAAAGTGGTTCTCCAGATGGGCAGAAGTCTTCATCCAAGCCAGGCAGAAGTGGTCCTCCAGACGGCAGAAGTCTTCATCCAGACGGCATCTTCTATCTTCATCCATCCAGCGCAGAGCGGGTCCATCTTCAAGACATCCGACGCAGAGCATCCTCCTCGGCCGACGACTACCCGACGAATGATGGTTTCTTTAAGTGACGTCATCCAAGATGGCGTCCCTTAGATTCCGATTGGCTGATAGAATTCTATCAGCCAATCGGAATTAAGGTAGAAAAAAACCTATTGGCTGATGCAATCGGCCAATAGGATTGAACTTCAATCCTATTAGCTGATTGGAACAGCCAATAGAATGCGAGCTCAATCCTATTGGCTGTTCCAATCAGCCAATAGGATTGAAGTTCAATCCTATTGGCTGATTGCATCATCCAGTAGGATTTTTTTCTACCTTAATTCCGATTGGCTGATAGAATTCTATCAGCCAATCGGAATCTAAGGGACACCATCTTGGATGATGTCACTTAAAGGAACCTTCATTTGTCGGGTAGTCTTCGGCCGAGGAGGATGCTCCGCGTTAGATGTCTTGAAGATGGACTCGCTCCGCGCCGGATGGATGAAGATAGAAGATGTCATCTGGATGAAGACTTCTGCCGTCTGGAGGACCACTTCTGCCCGGCTTGGATGAAGACTTCTGCCCGTCTGGAGGACCACTTCGCCCGGCTTGGAGGAAGACGTCTCCCAGTAAGTCGATCTTCATGGGGTTAGTGTTAGGTTTTTTTAAGGGTGTATTGGGTGGGTTTTATTTTTAGGTTAGGGCTTTGGGCCTGCAAAAGAGCTGACTGCCCTTTTAAGGGCAATGCCCATCCAAATGCCCGTTTCAGGGCAATGGGGAGCTTAGGTTTTTTTAGTTAGTATTTTTTTGGGGGGGGGTTGGTTGTGTGGGCGGTGGGTTTTACTGTTGGGGGGGTTGTTTGTATTTTTTTTTACAGGTAAAAGATCTGATTACTTTGGAGCAATGCCCCGAAAAGGCCCTTTTAAGGGCTATTGGTAGTTTAGTTTAAGGTAGAGTTGTTTTTTTTTATTTTGGGGGGGGGGGCTTTTTTATTTTGATAGGGCTATTAGATTAGGTGTAATTAGTTTAAATTTCTGTAATTTGTACTTTAGATAATTGTATATAATTTAGTTAATTGTTTTTAATTTATTTAATTGTATTTAATTATAGTGTAGTGTTAGGTGTAATTGTAACTTAGGTTAGGTTTTATTTTACAGGTAAATTTGTATTTATTTTAGCTAGGTAGTTATAAAATAGTTAATAACTATTTAATAACTATTCTACCTAGTTAAAATAAACACAAACTTGCCGTTAAAATAAAAATAAACCCTAAGCTAGATACAATATAACTATTAGTTATATTGTAGCTAGCTTAGGGTTTATTTCTTAGGTAAGTATTTAGTTTTAAATAGTAATAATTTAGATAATAATTGTAGGTTTTATTTAGATTTATTTAAATAATATTTAGGTTAGGGGGTGTTAGGGTTAGACTTAGGTTTAGGGGTTAATACATTTAGAATAGTGGCGGCGACGTTGGGGGCGGCAGATTAGGGGTTAATAACATACTGTAGATGGAGGCGGTGTAGGGGGCGGCAGATTAGGGGTTAATAACATAATGTAGGTGGAGGTGAGCTCCGGGAGTGGCGGTTTAGGGGTTAATACGTTTATTTCTTTGTGGCGGCGTCCGGGAGCGGCGGTTTAGGGGTTAATAAGTATAAAGTAGGTGGCGGCGGTGTAGGGGGCGACAGATTAGGGGTGTTTAGACTCGGGTACATGTTAGGGTGTTAGGTGTAAACATATCTTTATTCTCTCATAGGAATCAATGGGATATCGGGCAGCAGCGAACATGAGCTTTCGCTGCTTTCAGACTCCCATTGATTCCTATGGCATCTGCCGCCACCAGGGCGGCAAATTGAAAACCAGGTACGCTGGGCCCGAATAGTGGCGAGTGTACCTGGTGGATATTTGTTAACTTCCAAAAGTAGTCAGATAGTGCCGAATTTGCATTCAGAACATCTGCAATGACGTAAGCATCGATCTGTGTCGGACTGAGACTGGCGGATCTATGTTACGTCACTAAATTCTACTTTTGGCGGTCTGTAGGCTTTCATAAATATGGAGAATCAAGGTCTCCACAATTACGCTGCGGAATTCCAGCGTATTTGCGGTTGACGGCTTGATAAATAGGCCCGTGTCTATTGTCTATGTTCTGGAATTTTTTACAACATGGATGCCGGGACTGGCATTGGGTGGTTTTTATAGAGTTAGTTTTAGGGGCTACACTTCCATTTAATTCCCGACTTTCCTGCATATGAATGATGACCTTTGGGCCTGATAAACTGTTTAACGGGACATACAGCTATATTTGGAATGTGGGTTGCAAGCTCCCAGTTTTCTGGAGTGATACGCAGCTGTTTATTAATTTAATTTATAACTCTCTATGCCTTAGATTATGTTTCATGATTGTTTATTCTGGTGGGATGTCTGCAAATTGCTATGTTACCGTGCCATTTTCACGCCCTCAGAATACGATTATAGGTTTAGTTTGTGCCATAATGTTTAAGAAATGGGCCATATAGGTGCTTATATCTCTAAATTCCACTCTAGCAGTAAGCCAATCTTATATAGTCCAACAGCTAATACAAAGATTTTCGGTTGCTATTTGCGACTGCATTATGGATATAGCAGCGCTCAACTGTATTTAGAGGTCCAATTGTGTTACTCTGACTGTGTCAAACTAGTTTAAAAATATTTTTATATGAGTACCCTAGGTCCAAGAGTGACTCTATTTATCTTGACTCAGTTCTTTTACTATAGTGTTACATATAATAGTTTTTACCTTTTGCTTTATATAATGTGGTGTGTTGTGAAGATCTTAGCCTGATACACGTATTTGCAGTCTGTATTTGAATATGGAAAATTCCATTTAGGTTATCTCATCTATTATTCTGTAATAGGAAAGCACTCTCTCTTTTTAAGTTGGACTATATACACATAGTGGCCTTACCATTTAATCCCCTAGTATGGAGATATAATCACTATATAACTGTTGCACAGCACAGTCCTTAAAAAGAACTTTTACAGTGCTACCCATGTCCTGTATGCTTGTTTATTATGCTCTCATTAGAGTTCCAATACTATGTTATTATAAGCAATTTGAGGAAGCACTATGTAGTCTACATGGGTACTAGTACTAGCTTTGCTACCATAGTGTAAGTATATTTCTTCTATTTTATCTATGTGATACTGTACATGTTGAACTGAGATATTTATGCAAAACACTGCAGTAGTTTCTTGCTAATCAGTTTGATTTTATTGTCCTAGTTCAGAACTATTTTTATAGAGTTTACTGAGCACGAGAGTGACTTATGGGCCCAAGAGTGACTTTATTTTTCTCAGCTTAGCTATATGCTATAGCAACATAAATAATAGCTTTATAATATTAACTGACTTATAGTTTTAGAGGTCCAAAATTGGCCTGTACAATTTAAATACTATCCCTCTTATTACAGTGGCATAATGTGTCCTGAAGTCCAAAAGTGGCTTCAATTAGTGTTGGGGATATTTTTTCCATAATTATAATATTAACGGTTCTATAGTTTACATAGTTTAATGGATAACCACATGTTTTTTACACATCTTAATAACATATTCTCTTTATAGAATATTATGGGTACAAAAGTGACCCTATGTCTCTCTTTCCCTTAAAGGGACAGTAAACCTAAAAAATAACGTTATATAATTCTGCACATAGTGCAGAATTATATAACATTATATTAGTGTTATCGTTATAAAACATTATTTCCCCTTTGAATTTTTTTAAAATATGACAGGTTTTCAGACCCGCTCTCTGCGCTCTTCTGAGCGGGTCTGTTTTTATTACACAGCGCATCGGGCCAGCTGTATAGTCACAGCCCGGCCCAACAGCAGCTCGCTCCTGCTCTGTCTGAGCGTATCATATGCCTTTTTTTTTGTGCTGACTGGGAGCTCCGCTGCACAACTGATTAAAGATTATATATGTCCTGATGAAGGCCTGAATGAGGGCCGAAACGTTGACCATGTTCTGTTGATATTCTTCAATAAAAGAATAATTGGGTTTATGTACAAATCCTGAGAGTGCCCTTTTTTGCATGGATTCATATATATATATATATATATATATATATATATATATATATATATATATATATATATATATATATACTGTGTGTATATATTTATATATATATATATATATATATATATATATAATCATATACAGGGGCTGGCACTCAACAAAAAAAGAAACAATTAGCAGCTTACGGGGTGCTCTGTGCAAAAAGAATACAATTTTCAACAACAAAGGCACTCACCGTTCTACTCCAATGGATTTTGTATGTGGCCTTTTGAGAGTGTATTGCACATGTACATGTAACCCCTTCCTTATCCATCTTTGGTGAGAATGATACAGGTTGGACGGTCACCTTTGACTCTGTGGCTTCACAGGAATGACCTAAGTCTCAGCTGGAGTAGGGAGTCTGGGACATCTTGATTAATGTAGCGTACAGGGCCTCCACTCAGTGATAACAATTCTCAGGGAACCCACAACACTGAGACAATGAGTTCCCCACAACATGCAATAATAAAAATAAGCAGATAATAAAGTAACACAGAATATATTTAAATGCAAAGAACAACTTATAAATAACATGAGGCCTAGGTCTCCCCATAGAATATATATATGTGTCAGTAGATCTAGGTGGATGAAGCTGGGGCTTTCAGGATTAAGATCTGACTGAGGAGAAGCAACAGGAGGGCTAGAAGCTTTTGGCTGAGCATAAGGAGGTGTTCACCACTCTTGATCTAAACCTGAATTGTTGTGGTTTCCTTCACTAGAATTATCTGCTTAATTCACTTCTGGTTGACCAAGAGGTAACAAATGATTTCGATGCCATGCCTTAATTCGGCCTTCAGGCCCTTTTATTTTGTATACAGGAAGTCCTGAAAGTTTGGAAACCACTTCAAAAAGGGTGTGCTTCCACCGGTCAGCGAGTTTGTGCTTTCCGATAATACCTAGGTTTCTAAGGAGAACCTTATCTCCTGGCTGAATTTCACTATGCCTGACTTTAGCGTCATAACGTCTTTTGTTATTTTCATTAATCCGGGAACTAGCCTTCTCTGCCAGGTCATAGGCTCTTTGCAGACTCTGTTTCAAGTTGCGAACATACTGGTAATGTGGGCCAGGGGCCATTCCCTCAGCGGCGACACCAAACTGAAAATCTATTGAAAGTCTTGCTTCTCGACCAAAAAGCAAGTAATAAGGAGAATATCCTGTAGATTCATGTCTTGTACAATTGTATGCATGAACCATGGCTTCAACATGCCTACTCAAGGTTTTTTTCTCTGTATCCTTAAGGGTCCCTAACATGTCCAACAGGGTACGTTTGAACCTTTCAGGAAGAGCATCCCCTTCAGGATGATATGGAGTAGTTCTGGACTTTTCAATGTTTAGAAGTTTCAAAAGTTCTTTTATGAGTCGGCTTTCAAAGTCACGACCTTGATCAGAATAAATTTGACTAGGTAACCCATAGTGAGTGAAAAACTTCTGCCGTAGCACTTTGGCAACTGTAGTGGCTTTCTGGTCTTTAGTAGGGTAAGCTTGAGCATACCTGGTGAAATGATCAGTCACTACCAGTACATTTCCTACTCCTGCTGAATCAGTCTCAATACACAGAAAATCAGACTAGATCCATAGGGCCAGAGCTCTTTAGGTGGCCAATTGGCACAGCTCAGGTAGGTACCGTTTTCCTCTGAATACAACTTCAGCAATTATGACAATGCCTCTTCACAGACTCTCTCATTTTTGGCCAGAACAAACAATCTTGCACCAATCCAAAAGTTTTGACCACCCCCAGGTGTCCATGTTGGTCATGCAAGGATCTTAGTACCATTCCTCTATACTTTTCTGGTAATACCAACTGTCTTCATCCTGGGTGATCATGATATTGAATGAGCCTATAGAGAAGCACCTTCTCAATATGGCTCCATTCTCTCTTGAATAGTTGTTGCAACTCAGCAGGTAGACAGTTCATATATTTTTGGCACCCATTCTTAACAGCTTTTAATAAGGGGCCCACTGTTGGGTCTTGAGCTTGAGTTTGTTGTTTATCCTCATTACTGATGCTTGTTCACTGGGGCAGGTTAACTGGGTAACACATAGCCTCTGAAACTGCCTCAGCACTACAACTGAGTGAGTTGATGCATCTCAATTCAGAAAAGTTAACCCACCCATCTTCAGTGATTGAGGTCTAAAACAATGCCCTTACTCCAGGGCCAGGAATTTCAATCCAATCTTCTTTATCTGACTCTGGAGGAAGTCCAGGTCTCCGAGATAAAGCATCAGCTCCCACATTAGTAAATCCAGGCAATGAGAAGCTATAGTTGCACAAAGCTGCAAGCCAGCGATGTCCAGTGGCATCTAGTTTAGCTCTGGTCAAGATATAGGTGAGGGAATTGTTGTTGGTCCTCACTTCAAATTCTGCACCATACAGGTAATCATGTAGTTTATCTATGATAGCCAACTTCAATGCCAGAAATTCTAGTTTTTGCACTGGGTAATTCTTTTCAGCTTTAGACAAGCTCCGACTAATGTAGGCAACAGGCCTCAGCCCCTCAGGATGTGCCTGGTGGATAATGCCTCCAAGCCACTCAGGATGTGCCTGGTGGAGAATGCCTCCAAGCCCTTCCATGCTGGCATTTACATGAAGCACAAATGGTTTCTCAAGATCTGCATATGCCAGTACAGGAGCTTCAGTCATCTTACTTTTAAGTAGCTGAAAAGCCTCCTCACAGGAATAAGTCCACTTAGCTCCGACTAATGTAGGCAACAGGCCTCAGCCCCTCAGGATGAGCCTGGTGGATAATGCCTCCAAGCCCCTCAGGATGTGCCTTGTGGAGAACGCCTCCAAGCCCTCCATGCTGGCATTTACATGAAGCACAAATGGTTTCTCAAGATCTGCATATGCCAGTACAGGAGCTTCAGTCGTCTTACTTTTAAGTCGCTGAAAAGCCTCCTCACAGGAATTAGTCCACTTATCTCCTATGGGGTTCTTGGAATGCAGGCTCTTCTGCTTGGCATTCTCTCCAGGCTCCAATTTCAGGAGATTGTGAAGACTTCTGGCTATCTTGGAATAACCTTCTACAAAACTGTGGTAGAAACCTCAGAACTCCAAGAATGAACGTAGCTCTTAAATATTCTTTGATCTTGGCCAATTTACCACTGCTTCTATTTTTGCTGGGTCTGTGGCCACACCTTCTGCAGAAACTATTTGTCCAACATAAGTCACTGAACTTCTTGCAAATCTGCATTTGTCAAAGGATAACTTCAGACCTTTAGCTTGCAATCGATCTAACACCCTCAGCAACCAATTTTCATGTTCTTCAGTGGTTCTTCCAAAAAATATTATATCATCCAGATAAACAAGGCACTCTCTTGGACTAAGGTTTCCAAGGGTCTTTTCCATTAATCTCTCAAAGGTTGCTGGGGCCCCGGTAATCCCTTGTGGCATACGGGTAAACTGGTAGAAACCCAAAGGGCAGATGAATGCTCTTTTCTCTTGGTCTTCTTTTTTCATGGGAACTTGATAATATCCAGAGCGGAGATCCAATACACTAAACCATTTGCTACCAGAGCATTCAGTAGATCTTCTATTCGGGGTAGTGTATACTGCTCAGGAATTGTTTGTTTATTTTTTGATAAACAAACAATAGTCTATACACAATCGCACATAGTCATTCTTTTTCCTCATCACTACAATGGGAGAAGCATGGGGACTTCTAGATTATTTGATAATGCCAGTGTCTTCCATTTCTTGCAAGATGTTTCTCACATCCTCCACATCTCGTGGTACTTTAAGTCAAGACCTCTCACGAAATGGAGCAGAGTCCGTCAACCATATGGTGCATTGTGCACTCTTGCAACACCCTACATCCATGTCTCTAGTTGAGAAGACTCCTCTTCTGGTTTTTAGAGCTTTAAGTAGTCTCTCTTTCCTTTCAAATGGTAAGCTTGAGTCTTCAAAATCAAACTCCAATTCTCCTGAGGAGTTGACTGCTGGTTCTATAGGAAGGGCAGAAATACGGGTTATTTCCTCTAAGAGGTGAAGTATTCCCAATTCTTGGCCATGATCAATATGGACATCTCTTGCAGATAGATTACAGATAGTTACTTCAAAAATGCCTGTTATGCCTTTTTGCCAATCCTTGACTTCAGGCATAATCATCCAGCCCTTTCGAATGTCATCTTCAGGAATAGATTCTACAAAGTAGATCTGTGCACATTTAATCATACCCTCCTGTAAGGTGTGTAGAGCAACATTTCTCCAGGTAAAGTCAAAGGCTGGGGGCTCCAGTAATGGAACTGCCCGGTCAGTGATTCTTGAGCTAACTTGTGACATTCGTGTCTTAGGGCAGGCTCCAATTCAGCCATCTGAATAATGGATACATCTTCTACCTCTTGCAAGTAGGCCCTAAACAAGTTTCATACCATACTAGTGATGGTTTCCAGGAGAATGGAAAAACTTGATTGTTTAGGGGTAGGGCACAACAGAGCCTCAACATCCATAGAGCAAGTCTTTCCAGTGTTCAGTTGTGGGATGGCAATCTGGACTCTGACTACTCCTTCTACTGTACAGGCTTGTGAACCTAGCCCCCATAAACTGACATCTATAGCTGTGGCAATAGGTAAGTGACGTAGGTGAGCATCATAAAATGATCTGAAAATAATGGCCACCTGGGATCCAGTGTCTAGCAAAGCAGAAGCTGGGATGCCCTTAACCATAAGTGATACCAGTGGCTTGGGTCCAACTCTGATACTTGCAGCTGTTCCCAGGCTTCTAATGTGACACTTCTTCCAATGAGTCCACATTTTGTTTTCTAGAAACTTTTCTTTTGGGTAAGGAATCTGTGAAAAAGGTTTCAACCTGAAGAACATCTTCTTTACGTGTACAATAGGATGATATATGTCCAAGCCCATTACATCTAAAACATCTGAGAGGTGTGTCATGTTTATTATCCTGGGAAGTTGAATTGATTGATTCACAATTTCTGGGTTGATGTTCTTCTTTCTCTTTTGTACCTTTGATTTTCTGGGAACTGTCCTGAGCAGAGGATTTCTCAGGAGCTCTTACCCGTAAACGAGTAAGATGAGTCTTCTCTATAGTCCTTACTTCCTTCATTACGTCAGCAAAAGATAGAACCTTTTTAATACATAAAAGATTCTCCAAGGTGGCTGCACAGGAGTCTCCAGGTAGTGTTCCTCTAAGGAGCTGTTTGTACCGGTATGTGTCAATTTCAGAGGCGGGAATGATCCCTTTCTTCACTAATGTTCCTACTATGAGTTCTACTCTCACAACATAGGCTGACAGTTTTTCACCTTTTACTTGAATTGTATTTGCATATCGTTCTCTCAACTCAAACTCATCTTCTTCCTCTGCATATGCAGTCATTATAATTTGAAGGAGCTCTGATGCAGAAGGATGGATAATTTGATGGTGCCTTACCAGGTCTAAGGCTGGACCTTTTAAACCTTCTATGAGCATTTGTCATTTTACATCCTCAGAGAAAACCCATTCTCTAAGAAGCTGCAAAGTAGTGTCTCTCCAGGGTTTGAAGCACTCTTCTCCAACAGGAGTAGGGTCAAACCCAGAGAAAATCTTCAATCTCTTGTAATTGTGAATGTGTTGAGCTTGGGTCAGTTCCTCTGCTAATTGTTTAAGTACATTTGTTATAGAAGAAGAAATCTCTTGCTTAGGAGAATCATTCTTTAGTCTCCTTCTTTCACTTACTATAGAACTGCCTTCAGACTCATTTACATTTAAGTCATCTTCAGACTCACTGTCACTATTTTGAAATATCAGGTCAGAATAATCGCCCTCCTCATGGTCAGAATCTCCTTCTGGGTATACTATCAGGCACCTTTTAGGGTCTGTTCCAGGTATAGGGATTTTAGTTGTTCCTTTTTCTGAATTTATATCCTGGTCCCCCTGAACAAGGGTCACACCATGAGTTCCTGTTTTCCTACCCAGGGATCAATTTTAGGGCATCTATAAAATTCCTCCGGCTGAGTCCAATAGGAGTTTTCACAACCAGAACCTTCTGGGGAGGAACCCTCATTATTCTATCCCACTCTCTAACATCTCTCGGTGATGGAACAGGTGTTTTGCTTAAAAACTTCTTACTGTCCCAGTTCATCTCAGCATTGCCTACATCTGTAACCCCTTCCTTATCCATCTTTGGTGAGAATGATACAGGTTAGACTGTCACCTTTGACGCTGAGGCTTCACAGGAATGACCTAAGTCTCCGCTGGAGTAGGGAGTCTGGGACATCTTGATTAATGTAACACACAGTGCCTCCACTCAGTGATAACAATTCTCAGGGAACTCACAACACTGAGAAAATGAGTTCCCCACAACATGCAATAATAAAAACAAGCAGATAATAAAGTTATACAGAGTATATTTAAATGCAAATAGAACAACATATAGACTACCTATAACAGGAGACAAGAAGGCGCCAAAATAGGGTGATATCGTCCATACAAAACCAAGCACTGAAGATAACAGTGAAAGTACTCACAAGCAGAGCGGCACTGTGACGTGCCCGAAATCGCAAGCCGGGACCTCACAGTCACCCGGTAGACAACACACGGCAACAGCTACCAGCCAATCGCATGATTCCTTCAACCAATCAGGACCGGATCTGCGTCCACACCTTCCTCCCAAGGCTCCAATCATCAAGGGTATTTCAAGGGGGTGTGTAGTGACAATGCGTGTTATCGATGCCCCAAAAACCAATCGCTCAAATTTGTTTTAGGCAGTTCAGGAAAAAGAGGAGACCAGCTCCAACAACGAGTAAAACAAATTTATGAAAAAATGTGAGTACTTTCACTGTTATCTTCAGTGCTTGGTTTTGTATCGACGATATCACCCTATTTTGGCGCCTTCTTGTCTCCTGTTATAGGTAGTCTATTTGTCACATCCATCTTGGAAGAGCAGCCTCGGTTTAAATTTTTGTGATTTTATCATTTCACCACCATAGCGCACCTCTATAGGGTGTCTAAACCCTATTCTTTTTGTTAGAACAACATATAAATAACATAACAGTCCCACACTTTGCAGGGTACCCTTTTCCCCAAAATACACTGCTAAATAAAGTCCCTTGTGGTGGTGCATGTTGGGGCCCTTAGTAAGTTTCAGATATCTGTTTAGTGTGAGAGATAACTGTAACTGCTCCACTACCTGAATCCTCCTGTAGAATGTTATAGAGAAGGCCTGGTCCTCTGGCTGCTTTGTCTGCTGCTTGCTTTTCCACTTAAGAGCTGACAGTCTGAAGTGACAGCTTACTCTAGTCCCAATGTAGCTGCTTCTTACTGTGACATCAGGCTGAATGTTCACAGCATGTAGGTTCCTTGATGCTTTATTTCTACTTAAGTGCTGACAGTCTGAAATGACAGATCACTCTAGTCCAAAGGTAGCTGCTTCTTACTGGGACATCAGGCTGAGTGTGCACAGCATACAGGGTCCTGGATGCAGCCTTTATCATCCCAGGCAGAATCACACACACACCTTTCAGCAGCCCTGAACAGGTCTGATTAAAACTCTCCTCACAGGAAGTCTCTGAAATTATCAGCAACTGATTGGCTCTCACTACCATGTGATGCAGGGTTGAGCAAAGGGCAAAGTGCAAAGTGCAGTTAATCCCTGCAGCAAAATAACAAAGGGCTACATACAAAATAATAGCAAATACAAAAGAACAAAGAAGGGTGCATCCTAGTGCAGTGTCTCAGCTCACTGATCTCCAGTCTTAGATCCCTTTCAAGTTCACAGTTGAAAATATTGACTCCAGGCAGATTGTAAGCCAATCAGTTTAATAAAAAAACATTAAAAAGAAATCTGTACAATATCAGAAAATTTCAAGGTCTATTTATGACCACCAATCAAAATATAATATGGCAACCTCATGTTAGCCAATAACTTTTGGATTAAGATATTATGCCAATGATGTCTATGGAGTCTTTCAACATATAACTAATTTGTCTGTGAATAAAATCTCATCTCAAATGTTTATACACTTTATGTACAATCATATTGTATGCCTCCATAATCTCTACATAGATTACATACAATATCTCCAACACCTGACTTCGACTCACAGACTATAATGACTCCTCCATTCATTAGCATATATAAAGTAAAAGTCAAGTTTCTTAGTTCCACCCACCTCACAAGATCACAATGGGTGAAAGACTCTTTGTTTCCCTGTCTATTGACAGATATTGTGGAATAAGTTGATTTCATCCCCTTCCATTATGTAGAGGGGAGGACGGGCAGGAACATCACTTGTATCGGTCATCGTGATTCAATGTAACTATACACTCTGAGGGCATTCTATGTTTGCCCAATCATCTTTGTGGGGTAAAATTATTGGAGATTTAATAACAACCTAGGTTGTGCCGAAAAGATAAATTATACTAGGCACTATTAACTCTATTAACTTATATACCCCTATACATTCTATGTGGAGTTTCTGAACATCTGGGATGAGAACCACAGGATTATAAAGATTGGGATGTTTTCATTTTTGGGAACTGGGAGAAATGAATTATTAACTCTTTGGGTAATTTGTCTAGCCCATTAACTTTATTTACATATCACTTTATATTGGCAAGAAAGAATTATTGTCTTTTTTTCTAAAATTCACATTTTCTGTGTTTGTGCGATTTTTAAAAAATGACTTGTAGGAAAATTCTTCCTTGAACTTCCATAACTATTCCACAAACTTTGAAATGTATCCAAAATTACAAAGATATTAATTAAAATGCTCTTCACCCATATGTCTTGACATCCTTCCAGGCCCTGAATAATGAGGAGTCTTTGTCACATAAGTTGGATGTGGTTTAGCCTCTTAAAGGGACACGAAGACCAACATTTTTCTTTAATTATTCAGAAATAGTGTACAATAAGCCAAACTACTACTATTTTCAAATTCGCTGTGCACGTGTCTGGAGCAATATATGACAGCAGTTTTGCAGCAATGCTTTTAAGAGTGTTATTCTATATAATTTTCTTTGCGAAGATGTGAAGCCAAACATCATTATTTAGAATAGTTTTATGTTAACTTTGTTTAATATGAAGTCTAAAAGTTTGAAAACAAATTATGACAACAAAAATACTAGGTTACTAGAGAAAGGAATGATATGCTTATTCTGTTTTTTTCCCTCACAGTGGCTACAGATCGTGTATGCGTCAATTGGAACACTTATCTTTGGAATGGTAAGTAAATGTCAAATTTTTCTAGGTCAATTCATCCTCTGAGATCTTCATATTATGGTGGTTATAGGTTAACAATTAATTGTTCTCATAGTCTCACAATCGCACATGAATCCTCTTTGGTCTGTAGATCTTTTCCAGAAGACTAGAGGAGATCTCCCCATTCTATACGTATTCCCTTCCTTCCTGATTTAGATCGGTTTTATCCTATATGGAAGTGTGTAATATAGCTTAACTTTATCTAAAAGCGTTTATGTTTATAGTACAGGAAGTGTGTAATATAGCTTTACGCTATCCAGATGCGTTTATGTTTATAGCACAGGAAGTGTGTAATATAGCTTTACGCCATCCAGAAGCATTTATGTTTATAGTACAGGAAGTGTGTAATATAGCTTTACTTTATCCAGAAGTGTTTTTTATAGTACAGGAAGTTGTCCAGAAGAGTTTATGTTTATAGTACAGGAAGTGTGTAATATAGCTTTACTTTATCCAGAAGTGTTTGTTTATAGTAGAGGAAGTGTGTAATATAGCATTACTTTATCCAGAAGTGTTTATGTTTAAAGTACAAGAAGTGTGTAATATAGCTTTACTTTATCCAGAAGTGTTTATGTTTATAGTACAGGAAGTGTGTAATATAGCTTTACTTTATCCAGACAGGTTTATGTTTATAGTACAGGAAGTGTGTAATATAGCTTTACTTTATCTAAAAGCGTTTATGTTTATAGTACAAGAAGTGTGTAATATATATAGCTATACGCTATCCAGAAGCGTTTATGTTTATAGCACAGGAAGTGTGTAATATAACTTTACTTTATCCAGAAGTGTTTGTTTATAGTACAGGAAGTTGTCCAGAAGAGTTTATGTTTATAGTACAGGAAGTGTATAATATAGCTTTACTTTATCCAGAAGTGTTTGTTTATAGTACAGGAAGTGTGTAATATAGCTTTAATTTATCCAGAAGTGTTTATGTTTATAGTACAAGAAGTCTGTAATATAGCTTTACTTTATCCAGAAGTGTTTATGTTTATAGTACAAGAAGTGTGTAATATAGCTTTACTTTATCCAGAAGTGTTTATGTTTATAGTACAGGAACTGTGTAATAAAGCTTTACTTTATCCAGACAGGTTTATGTTTATAGTACAGGAATTCTGTACTATAGCTTTACTTTATCCAGACAGGTTTATGTTTATAGTACAGGAAGTTGTCCAGAAGCGTTTATGTTTATAGTACAGGAAGTGTGTAATATAGCTTTACTTTGTCCAGAAGCATTTATTTTTACAGTACAGGAAGTCGTGTAATATTGCTTTACTTTATAAAAGCACGAAATGTAAAAAAAAAAAAAAGTAATGTCTTTATTCAAACATATGGCAACAGTACAGAGCAACGTTTCAGGGCTCCCGCCTCTTCCTCAGGCTCGATAATGACATGACAACATCCTGTTCCTATATACCATAAGAAATCCCACCTACATCTGATGTCATAATTAAATAAACATCTCATACCAATCAGGAGCAATTAACCCATGATATAACAAAAATTTCAATATAAAATGCAACAAAAAATACAGATCAACAAAAATCACGGTATATAACAAATTATTGCAAAAAGGGGGGGAGTAATTAATGTATCATACTGTATGTATATATTTTTTTTTATTTACAATTTAAGCATAAGGCAAAATATGAATATACACTTTACTCCTTAAAGAAAAGCCATCAGATTATACTCCTTGTTGAGACCCTTGGGGTATAAAGTATTTAATTTATGTATCCACATAGCTTCTTTTCTTAATAACATTTTACCCCTATCAAAACCAGAGGGTCCTTTAGGCCCCCAATCAAGTACAAGAAAGTGAAGTTGATTCACTTGGTGTCCTATCTCAAAGAAATGGGCAGGGACTGGCATGTGTCTCATTTTAGGGTAACGGATCATCAACTTATGTTGTGTAATGCGATCTTTGATCTGCTGGGTGGTCTTACCCACATACAAAAGCTCACACGGACATTTCAAAGCATACACAACATAAGAGGAATGACACGTAAAGTAACCTTTAATAGAGAATTTTTTTACCAGAGAAGGGATGGCTAATAGTGTCGCCTTTAATGATGCTGTTACAATGGGAGCAATTTAAACAGGGAAAAGTTCCATTCTGCCTGGGTCTAAGTGTAGTTTGCTTAATACCATTGATATTCTGTCTGATATGAACCAATTGTGTGCCAAGAGTATTACCCTTCCTAAAAGCTGAAAAGGGTGACTGTTTAAACTGCTCAATGTTATTCATAGAGTCCTTTAACATGAACCAATTTCTACAAAATATTTTAGAAAGGATCACACTAGTAATATTATAATCAGACACAAATGCCAATCCACGAGTCTGCTGAAGAGCCCTCATATTTTTGGTAGGGATCAGGTCAATGGTGGCCAATTCCTCCTCAGAATAACCCCTTTCCTTAAACCGGTTGCACATCTCATTTAAGCGCAACCGTTGGGTTGAAGGATTGGTCACAATTCTCCTTACCCTAAGTAACTGTGATTTGGGTATACTTTTAAACACCCTAGGAGGGTGATGGCTTTGTCTCAACAAGAGAGTATTCCTATCTGTAGGTTTTCTGAAAATATTAGTCTCAAAATGGCCCCCCATAAGTATAACTACCATGTCTAGAAAGTCAATTAAAGTGTCATTAAACGTAGTAGTAAATTGTAATGCCGGGACTTTAGTTTGAATCCTTAAATGGAATGCTTCAATGGATTCAATGTCACCCTCCCACAAGATGAACAAAGTATCAATATATCTCCACTATGCCAAACACTTGTGGAATTCAAAATCAGTATATACCACATGTTCCTCAACACCATCCATATAGAGGCAGGCATAGGCAGGGGTGACATTTGAACCCATTGAAATACCCCGTTGTTGCAGAAAAAATTTGCTGTAAAAGGAAAAATAATTATGAATTAGAATCAATTCTAGTAATTCCATGAATAAAGTAATTTGAACATCAGAATATTTGCCCGATCTTGTGAGAGCTTCCCAAGTCATATTTAACCCATCCTGATGTGGAATAATAGTGTATAAGCTACATCCCAGGTGGCTAGAATAACATTCTTGGGCAAATTTGAAAAACCTCTAATCTTACTAAGAAAATCCCCAGTATCTTTTAAAAAGGATTTACCTTCCATAACCAGGGGCGTTAAGATTTTTTCCAAAAATCTAGATATAGGTTTGAACAGTGAAACTACTGAAGCCACAATAGGCCTCCCCGGTGGATTAAGGAGGTCTTTATGGACCTTGGGAAATATGTAGAAGTTTGGATTAAGAGGCATAAGAGAATCAAACATCTTTTTATTGATAATTTCTGCTTCTACAGCTTTACTCAATACTTCCCTTAAATATGCATGAAATCTGGGTAGGGGATCCTTATCAAGCTTCCTATATACCTCGGGGTCATTGAGCTGTCTGTAAATCTCTTTATTATATTTAATGGTATCCATTACGACCACTGCCCTGCCCTTATCAGCAGCCTTAATAGTAATGTATGGGTTCTTTTTCAATTTGATAAGGGCAGCACGTTCATCTACAGTAAGATTAGGTCATGCTTGCTTAACATTGTTACCACCAATCAATTTATAAAATTCACTATTAACAACCTGTAAAAACGTGTCAACAGAATGGTTATAGGCAGTGGGAGTGAAAGCACTTTTACTATAGAGTTCAAAGTCCATTGGATCCAAACCACCATCAGAATTGACAGTCCTGGTATTAATAGATGCTTCCCCAAAGAAGGCTATATACAGTGGGGCAAAAAAAAAAGTATTTAGTCAGCCACCAATTGTGCAAGTTCTCCCACTTAAGAAGATGAGAGAGGCCTGTAATTTTCATCATAGGTATACCTCAACTATGAGAGACAAAATGTGGAAACAAATCCAGACAATCACATTGTCTGATTTGGAATGAATTTATTTGCATATTATGGTTGAAAATAAGTATTTGGTCACCTACAAACAAGCAACATTTCTGGCTCTCACAGACCTGTATCTTCTTCTTTAAGAGGCTCCTCTGTCCTCCACTCATTACCTGTATTAATGGCACCTGTTTGAACTTGTTATCAGTATAAAAGACACCTGTCCACAACCTCAAACAGTCACACTCCAAACTCCACTATGGTGAAGACCAAAGAGCTGTCGAAGGACACCAGAAACAAAATTGTAGACCTGCACCAGGCTTGGAAGACTGAATCTGCAATAGGCAAGCAGCTTGGTGTGAAGAAATCAACTGTTGGAACAATAATTAGAAAATGGAAGACATACAAGACCACTGATAATCTCCCTCGATCTGGGGCTCCACGCAAAATCTCACCCCATGGGGTCAAAATGATCACAAGAACAGTGAGCAAACATCCCAGAACCACACGGGGGGACCTAGTGAATGACCTGAAGAGAGCTGGGATCAACGTAACAAAGGCTACCATCAGTAACACACTACGCCGCCAGGGACTCAGATCCTGCAGTGCCAGACGTGTCCCTTCTGAAGCCAGTACATGTCCGGGCCCGTCTGAAGTATGCTAGAGAGCATTTGGATGATCCAGAAGCGGATTGGGAAAATGTCATATGGTCAGATGAAACCAAAGTAGAACTGTTTGGTAGAAACACAACTCGTCGTGTTTGGAGGAGAGAGAATGCTGAGTTGCAATCAAAGAACACCATACCTACTGTGAAGCATGGGGGTGGCAACATCATGCTTTGGGGCTGTTTTTCTGCAAAGGGAACAGGACGACTGATCCGTGTACATGAAAGAATGAATGGGGCCATGTATCGTGAGATTTTGAGTGCAAACCTCCTTCCATCAGCAAGGGCATTGAAGATGAAACGTGGTTGGGTCTTTCAGCATGACAATGATCCCAAACACACCACCCAGGCAATGAAGGAGTGGCTTCATAAGAAGCATTTCAAGGTCCTGGAGTGGCCTAGCCAGTCTCCAGATCTCAACCCCATAGAAAACCTTTGGAGGGAGTTGAAAGTCCATGTTGCCCAGCGACAGCGCCAAAACATCACTGCTCTAGAGGAGATCTGCATGCAGGAATGGGCCAACATACCAGCAACAGTGTGTGACAACCTTGTGAAGACTTACAGAAAATGTTTGACCTCTGTCATTGCCAACAAAGGATATATAACAAAGTATTGAGATGAACTTTTGATATTGACCAAATACTTATTTTCCACCATAATATGCAAATAAATTCTTTCCAAATGTGATTGTCTGGATTTGTTTCCACATTTTGTCTCTCATAGTCGAGGTATACCTATGATGAAAATTACAGGCCTCTCTCATCCTCTTAAGTGGGAGAACTTGCACAATTGGTGGCTGACTAAATACTTTTTTGCCCCACTGTAATCTATTCAGATCAAGTTCCAAGTGGAATATATCTGCACTCACTGTAACAAAATGAAAGTCCCTTTGATAATAGAACAGTCTCGGCCACAGACCAATCATAATGGGAGATATTAATGACATTGTTGAGACTTACTGCTTCGTGCGCCTGGTGCAGGACTCCCGGTTAGATTTGCGGCATCTCCGCTTGCCTCGCCTGGTGCGGGGCTGTCATCCCCGAAGAGGCTGACGATGAACCGGCATCAGAGGTGACCACACCATCTCCCCCCTGCTCTCCTAGTGCGGGTCATGCGTCAAGGCTTACCTCTGCTTCACTCATGAAAGCCTGCCAAAGGTACACGCTGACAGCCCGTAGACGACCTCATCACACCTGAATTTCCGGCGCTTGCGTTCCTCCACTTCCTTCCAGAACGCCGCCCCGCCATCTTTGGCTGTTTGTAACAGGCGTAGATATTTCTCGACCGATGCTGCATCACGGAGTGTGTCTTCCTGCAATTTTACTTTTTCTTCCAAGGTGAGTATTTCCATCTTGGCAAACTCAATGTTTAAAATCATCAAGTCAAACGAGCATTTGTTTAATATTTGTTCATATCTCTGACAAAACTCCGGATTTTTCTGCAAAAAATGTAGGCTGTAACCTAGAGCGCATGCCCCTAGGGATTCTTTTTATATGATGGTACTCAAAGTAGAGGAGTGTAACTGAATGCTGTGCTATCGTTTTAACAGGTTCTCCAAGTCCCTTAAATAAAGATCTTTGTCAGGTACAGTAAGAAAGTCCCTGGGTCCAAGTGCAAACATAGCAATACATGCAGCATCCTCCTCAGTATAAGAGAAAATCCCAGACTCAGAGGTAGTGGTGGGAGTACTGTGTTTCTCTGCCATAGTGTATAAGCCAAATGTTGCTGATCCTCACCTCCAAAGGACACAAGTATTTGCCAAAACTTCAAAAGGAAAAGCAGAGGGAAAGATACTCAGCAAGCTTTACTTTATCCAGAAGCGTTTATGTTTATAGTACAGAAAGTTGTCCAGAAGCGTTTATGTTTATAGTACAGGAAGTGTAATTTAGCTTTACTTTATCCAGAAGTGTTTATGTTTATAGTACAGAAAGTTGTCCAGAAGCGTTTATGTTTATAGTACAGGAAGTGTAATTTAGCTTTACTTTATCCAGAAATGTTTATGTTTATAGTACAGGAAGTTGTCCAGAAGCATTTATGTTTATAGTATAGGAAGTGTGTAATATAGCTTTACTTTATCCAGAAGTGTTTATGTTTATAGTACAGGAAGTTGTCCAGAAGTGTTTATGTTATAGTACAGGAAGTGTGTAATATAGCTTTGCGTTATCTGTTCTCCACTTTCAATACTCTTCTCCGTATACTCCCACCTCCTAATACAACTTATCTGTCAGCTCAAGACTTTGCCAGCCACTTCAATAGCAAAATTGACTCCATCAGAAATGAACCCCAACCCACAACCCTGTTCCTGTGGAAGAGGTTTCTGCATTTATACTGCGCTCCCACCTCACTACCTGTCTCTCTTCTACCCTTACCCCTAAACTCACACACATTTTCAACCTCTCCCTCAGCACCGGTACATTTTCCTCATCTCTGAAACATGCACTGGTCACACCTATCCTCAAAAAACCTTCCCTTGATCCAACCTCCCCATCCAACTATCGCCCTATTTCCTTCCTCCCTCTTGCCTCAAAGCTTCTCGAAAAGCTAGTATATGCACGCCTATCCCATTTCCTTACATTAAACTCCCTCCTTGACCCACTGCAATCTGGATTTCGCTCCCATCACACAGAGACAGCAATCATTAAGGTTACCAATGACTTACTTACATCAAAATCAAAAGGCCACTTCTCTCTGCTTATCCTCCTTGATCTGTCCGCAGCCTTTGATACTGTTGACCACCCTCTTTTGCTCCAAACCCTCCAATCCTTCAGCATTTGTGACACAGCCCTCTCGTGGTTCTCTTCTTACCTGTCAAACTGTATCTTTAGTGTAGCCTTCTCTGGGGCCTCCTCTGCCCCGTCACTACTTTCTGTTGGGGTACCGCAAGGCTCTGTCCTCGGTCCCCTTCTATTCTCAAGCTACACATCATCATTAGGTTCCCTATTAAAGTCCTACTGTTTCCAAAATCATTTGTATGCCAACAACACCCTAATCTACTTCTCAGAACCAGACCTATCTCCTTCCTTGCTAATCCATGTCACTAACTGTCTTTCTCACATCTCTTCCTGGATGTCATCTCACTACCTCAAGCTAAATCTCTCCAAAATTGAGCTCCTTATTTTCCCCCCTTCTTCCAAAATCTCCACCCCCAATCTCTCTATAACTGCTGACAACTCTATCATTACCCCTACCCTGCATGCCCGATGTCTTGGGGTAACATTTGACTCAGATCTTTTTTTCACTCCTCACATTCAGTCCTTGGCTAAAGCCTGCCGCTTACACCTTAAAAACATCTCTAAAATTAGACATTTACTTACACAAGACACAGCTAAGATTTTAATCCACTCTCTCATCCTTTCCTGCCTCGATTACTGTAAATCTGTCCTCTCTGGTCTCCCCAGCTGCCGCCTAGCTCCTTTACAATCCATAATGAATGCCTCTTCCAGGCTCATCTTCCTTACATGTCGCTCTTCATCTGCTGCACCTCTCTGCCAATCCCTTCCCTGGCTTCCTCTTGCCTCTAGGATTAAACACAAAATTCTCCCTCTGACATACAAAGCCCTCAACTGCACTGATCCCCCTATATCTCAGACCTTGTCACCAGATACTCTCCCTCCCGTCCCCTTCGCACTGCTCATTACCTCTTACTCGCCTCCTCTCTTGTTACCTCCTCACACTCCCGTTTACAGGACTTCTCCAGACTGGCTTCCATCTTGTGGAACTTTCTGCTTCGCTCCACAAGACTCTCCCCTAGTTTTGAAAGCTTCAAGCACTCCTTAAAGACTCTACTGTTCAGGGATGCATACAACCTATACTGTACTAACCTTTCTTTCTACCAGTTCCTCTCCTCCAGTGCTATCCCCTGAACCCCCTTAGCATGTAAGCCTAAGAGTCCAGCTGTTTGTAGATCACCTTCTTAAGAGTTGACTACAACAGTGCTCCAGTAATACAAAACGGTTTATTTTTCTGTTTGCATGAATGACCACAGCTTTTTTTTTTCTTCTTTTCAGTACTTGGTTGTGGATACTCAGATGATTGTTGGTGGAAAACATCGTTACTCAGTTAGCCCTGAGGAATATATCTATGCTGCGCTCAATATCTACTTAGACATTGTAAATCTTTTTATCCTCCTACTTCAGCTCATTGGAATATGTCGCTAGAGTGAATTGCCAGTCATACAGGGGAACACATATGTAGGTGGTACCTTTTAAAATGTTCATTTTGATTTTGTATTCATCACTAATTTATTTTGTACTTTTTTCTGTTCTTTGTAATATAAAGATATTAGAGGTGGAAATGCTAAAGTTTATATAAGAAAAGAAAATATTTTGAATATTGTTTTAAATATGGAACTTAAGAAATCTTTTCAACTAAGTGTGTTTCAGATCTTGTATTATTTAATGGCCAGGTCTGGGATGTGGAAATGTGCCTATAAAGCCTAAGAATGCAAACTGTTCAGTTTAAAGTCATGTCTTCATGAACAGATATAGAACAGTACAGTGACACTTCTGTAGATTCACTAACTCGCCTCTCCCTTCCCTGTGTTCTCTGGAGTAGATTGTTCATTAAGACGCCTCTCAGTCTTTAAAAGACCACGAAATACAGTAAAATTGAATAACTGACAAATACACAATAAGAAGACAATGTAATAGCAATTACTTTGAATTTTAATGGAACACTCAAGTCAAAATTAAACAATAATGATTCAGGTAGCACATGCAGTTTTTTTTTTTAAATTTCATTTTTATTATATTTCAACATGTTAATACATTTTTAAGCAGTTTTCAGGAAACAGAGAAGGTTACATAAACAATGAAAAAAAAAAAACAACCAAACAACCGTGAGGATTCAATAATTCTAACAATCCTTCATCTCTAGAGTTTCCTATTGAATTATATTATTTCTATAATTCCTTAAACAAAAAACAATAACAAAGGAGAGGAAAAAAAAAAAAAAAAATTTAACAGGGAAAAACAGCACAATTTCCCTTATATACTTTATGCGTACAGTCAACAAATCAAACCAATCTATTGTTTATGCTTTTTATAACCAATAATACTCCTAAATTACCTTCAAGTTAATTAAGAATTAATATGCTCAAGATAATTTTTCTTAGTTGATCGACCTCAGTTCAATTTTATATTATTATTATTGCAGTCCAGACTCATATCTGTTACTTCTCAATACTTCCACCAAGAGAGAGAGAGAGGGAGAGAAAAAAAAAGAAAAAAGGGGGGAGAGAAAAGAAAAAAAGAGGGGGGAAAGGGAAAGGGAATTTCCACATTCGTCCCCCCCCAAAAAACCTTCGATTCCTATCCATTTACCATAACCCCAGTTGTACTAGCTCTGTGTTTTGGAAGGGAAATACAATATAGTCTATCTCTGTGGCCGGGAGGGATTTAATAAATGGTGCCCATTTACTAAAAAAATTTCTGATGTCAGAATCATTATTAATATCCGTGTCACGTTGTTCTAATATACATTGTTTTTTGAGGAAATTTTTTATTTCCACCACACTAGGGATTTCTCTCGTCTTCCATTTTTTTTTTTTTATTTTAATTTTTTTATTAAGGACATTACATCATGTATAAAAATGCATTTAGAATGTAGAATACAATTGTACCAATATTATCGTCATACTTGATAGCTGGGCTTGTATTCACAATAATTCAGTCCTTATTTTAATCCCCAAAAAGAGTTGGGCACTTTTGGCCCTTCATTAACAATGTGAATAAAAGCTGGGGCTTACAATGAACATAAAGGACAATAGGCTTAATTAGATTAACCTAAATGTAAAAATAAATGCAGAAACTAAAAACAAAAAACAAGAACACCAGGACTGAATAAATTAACAGGATATAACCACACCTTAATTGTCAAATGAAGCTATAGGGCTTTTAGACGGTGGAGTCACATAAATAATTTGAGCTTCTGCGATCTAACATTGAACCTCACATGATATATATAGTAGAACAAATTATTCACACATTGATATTGTGCTGTGCTAAACTTATAGAAGACCTCCTACACACCACCTCGGCCGCTGGCGATGCAAGGGAAGGCCACATAAAAATGCAAAATGTATATCAAACCTGTGTCAACTATATTAGGAAGATATGGAAGTCTCTTGGTTGTTGATTTAAGTTGTATACGTAACATTGTGAGGATATAAAATCATATAAAAAATAAAAAAAAAAAGTTTCTACTTAAGTGTGGTCTGAATTTCCTTCCACGTGGAAGCTGTGGCTACCTGTATTTTAGAAAGATTATGCATGTGCAAACAATTAATTCCAAAATAGCGCTAGACATTAGCACATTGCCTATCTAATGCAAACACTTCATAACTTTTAAAGTACCTAAAAAGAAGAACCTTTAAACATATAAGAGTCTAGAGTTCCAGCATATTAATTAGAACTTTTACTGCTTTCTGAGAATTATATTTTGTTTAATGATTGTCATCCTTCAGGGATTGTCAACGATGGGAGCATACTTTTGATACAGGGCATTGTTAATACATTCAGAGACCTTGAAGCAATATCTAACAAGCCACTGGGAAACAGATTTATCTTTGGCACCGAGTCCACCGTATCCCAGGGCCCCCCTCTAAAACCCTGAGAAAGTCGCTCAGACTCCGGTCCCTGCATGTTTCGCAGATGCACACTTACTGTTCCACAATGGCCCACAGATTGCGATAATGAATAGGATGCTCCCTGCATATCGCTATCGTTGTTGGCGGCTATATCAGGATCTTTAAGCTTTGCTGCGCGATGCTTCAGATGAGTCGGCATCTTGAGCTGATAGACAACTAATTTTTGCTCCATAATAGCTGTTGACAAAATGGATGTTGCTTGAAGGCTTTCTCTGGGTGTCCTCTTCGGCAGTGTTTCTGTGTCGTTCTGTTTTGACAGCTGCGAAGGTTGGTATGTAACCAGCAGAGGTAGATCCCCATCCAATCGCACCTCAGGTTCTACGGCCGCCCTGGGCCCTAGGGTCAGGCCTGATTCCTGTGTCGCAGATCGTTGTATAGCCGGGACATCTAATGTTACTGGTGGTATCCTAAGCATAAGGAGTTGGAGCTCGTGTGCCGAGGGTGCCTTTGCTATTATCGGCTGAAAAATCGCCTCCAGTTTAAGAAGCATTAGATCAAACTTGGTGTGAGAGTTTTCTTCCCTTGTGCCAGCTGGAGAGTACGCCATTGTACCGTTCTTTGCAATTTTCCCGCTTGACAGCTACTTGTAGTTTATAGGAATGATAAGTTGTGCAGATGCTTAAAAGTATCGGGTGGGGTTGATAGGCGATCAGTCCTAGTAGTACACCCCGGTAAACGGGGGGGGGATGCTGCCTGTATAATCACCGCTGCTACAGGCCTTAAATGTCCAATTCTGGCTCCAGGGTCATAAATACAGCGAAATGGTTCTAGTTGTATTAGAAGTCGTTTAGGACCACAATTTTACAGTGCTGGCGTTGAATACTGTAGTTGTGGACTATTATATCAGCGGATTATAGGCCACTCTCCTGGAGCTCTTGAAATGTGCGACTACACAGAGCCGCTGCTAGGACACACCCCCCCTCGTCTTCCATTTTTTAAATATTAAGTACCTAGCTGCCATTATAGAGACACTTATTATTTTTTCATTTGATTGTTGTTCTATCTGATTATCACAGCAAAATATAATTAAGCTTGCCGATATCTCCAGAGGGGAGATCCTGAGAGTAGTATTGATCCAGAATTCTAGTTTTCGACAAAATTGCCTAATCAGGGGGCAGTTAACTATCATATGTAAGAGATCTGCCGCAATTAAGGAGCACTTAGGACATTTAGAAAAATTCATGTTCTGGAGCTTATAGCCTTTTTCCGGAGTATAGTGAAATTTATGTAATAACTTAAGATGAGCCTCTCTCCATGTTGCTGAAAGAGTAGCCATTGACACTTTATGAATAGATTTTTGTATAAATTTATGGTCAATATAATCCTGGGCCAAAATTAGTCTCCAATCTTGAGCAATTTTCTCTAAAGTATGACTTGCTCTGTTTGCTCCTAAGAGGTAGTAGCAATAAGAGATGGACATACGTCCCTTCTTAACTAACGTGAGCCAATCCTCTAGATCTCCCAAATCCCATTGCCACTCTCCCTCCCTCGTTAGCTCTAATGCATAGTGCCTTACTTGCAAAAACGCAAAGAACTCCTTATTAGAGAGGTTGAAGCTATTTTTAATTTCTTCAAAAGTTCTAACACATTGTTTTTCTTTATCAATGAATTGGATCATTGTGTTCAGTCCCACCATTTGCCATTTCTTAAAAATTGCAGAATCCAGTCCTGCTTGAAATAATGGGTTACCCAGAACAGGGAGATATTTTGAAACCTTGCAGTTGATAGAAAGAAGCTTCCCTATCTTCCACCAGGCCTTTAGAGGATTAAAAATCATTTTGTTCTCCTTAATTTTAGATGGCAAACCTTTTAAGTCACAATGCAGCAGTGCACATGGAAGGTATGGGTCACAAACACTATCCTCCAATGCATTGTTTAAAACGTAGTTATTACAGAATAACCAATCTGCTGCAATTCGTGCTAAGAAAGCAAAATTGTAAAGCCGTATATCAGGTAATGCAAAACCAGCAAATATTTTAGCATGTGTTAGTTTGCTCAGGGCTATCCTGGGTTTTCTCTTCTGCCAGATGAAGCTTCTGAGCCAGCTGTTTAGCCCTCGAATATCCCTATCATAAAGTATTAATGCTGTGTTCTGTAATACATATAATAGTTTGGGGAGAAGAACCATTTTAAACAAGGCTATCCGTCCTGAAATAGAAAGAGGTAGATTTTCCCAGAGTCTAAGTTTATTTTTAATTGTGGTTATAATTGGAGAAATATTAAAATTATATAGATCCCGTGGATTAGTAGGTATTACTATGCCTAAATACTTAAATGACTCATTAACTATTCTAAAAGGACTATTCACCAAGGAGTCTTTATTTTTTCTAAGCCAGTACAGCTCTGATTTCATCACGTTTATTTTATAACCAGAGAATAGTCCAAATTGGTTAGTGATTCCCAGCAGCTTAGGTATATTAACCCTAGTGTTTGACAGATAGACAAGGATGTCATCTGCGTATAGGGCTAGTTTCATCTCCTGTCTACCTATCGCCACCCCTTCCAGCTGTGACCTAATCCTGATGGCTAATGGTTCAATACATAGGTTAAAAAGGAGAGGAGAGAGGGGGCAACCCTGCCTAGTTCCTCTGTTAAGCACAATTTGTGAAGAGACGGTGTTATTCACAATTAAGCTTGTTAAAGGAGAGTTATACAGATTCATAACGAATTTGAGGAAGTTTTCTCCAAACCCAAACCGTCCCAATGAAGTAAAAAGATGGTCATGTTGTATCGAATCGAATGCCTTCTCAGCATCGATGGACACAATGACCAGGTCAGGAGTTTGTTCCCCCTCTCCCCTCTCCTTCCTCCCCATGTTATAAAAATATTCTGTTACCACTAGAACCTCTCTGATTTTTGCTGAGGAATTCCGTGAATTTAGAAAACCTGCTTGGTCTTTATTTATAATATTCGGTAATATCTTTTGTAGCCTTTTAGCCAAGATTGACATGAAAACCTTATAGTCGACGTTTAATAAGGCTATTGGTCTGTAAGATTCCCTTTGAACTGGATCCTTTCCACTTTTAGGAATAAGTGTTGTGAAGGAGGCAGAAAAAGCTTTCGGCACCAATTCTCCTTTAATATACATAGCATTATATACATTACTAAGATGAGGCGCGATTTCTGAGGAAAGGATCTTATAGAATTCGCTTGGTAACCCATCCGGGCCTGCAGCTTTATTGATAGCGGATTCAGAGATCACCTTCTCTATTTCTTCTACTCTTATCGGGGCATTAAGAGTCTCTATTAATTCTACAGATATCTTGGGACAACTAATTTTACTCCAGAACTCCTCTGCCTGTGTTAAATCATATATTTTAGAGGCATATATATCTTGATAATATTTAACCAGTTCCTTATGTATCTCTGTGTTCTCCGTAAGGAGCTTCCCATCTACAAGACGTTTTTCAATAAGTGATGGCTTTTTCTCGTTTTTGACCAAATTAGCAAGTTTCCATATCTGTATAGTTTAAGCACATGCAGTTTTAAACAACTTTCTAATTTACTTTCATTAACAAAATGTGCAGTATTTTTATATTTAAACTTTCTTAGTCACCAGCTCCTACTGAGAATGTGCAAGAATACACAGAATATACGTATATGTATTTGTGATTGGCTGATGGCTGTCACATGATACAGGGGGAGTGGAAATAGACATATCTGAATTTTTTCAGAAAAAAATCTACTACTCATTTGAAGTTCAGACTAAGTGCTATTGCATTGTCTTTTTCTCATGCATTTGTTGATTATGCAAATCTACCGTATTTACTGGCCCTTTAAATAATTCCTGCATCAATTAGCTAGAAATGCATCTCACCCTTGATACTGCCAAATCATCTTTAATCCATTGCTGCTTAGATTTTACAAGAGCCAGACCTACAGCTGATCACAAATGATGGGCATGGAAAGGGCAATCAGCAGACACTTCCTGGTGCTGCATAGAACTCTCAGTACTTCCAAGTTCAGGCACAACCTAGCCAGCAGTTTACACCACCCCAAACTGTATTCATTTTTATTGATAACGGAGTTGCAATAAGAATGCCTACTAAACAGGCAGTCAGGAACACCTTACACACTGTGTTATCTGTGGGTATTCATCAGTTCTATCTGCTGAGTTTAAGTATTGTTTCAGATAAGTTAAGTAGCACTAACCTACATGGATATGTGGTCTACTGTCATGAATCAGCCTTGTACCGTATTCACAACTCACTTCTTACATTATGTCTATAAATTAGTTGACTTTGTAATTACTCAGAATTGTACAGCACTGTTTGCTTTGTTTTTAATAAATAAATCATCATAATATTTGGAATACAAAACTGATTTCAAGTTCTTTCGTTCCTCCAACCAAAAATCAGCATGGCTATAACTGTACTATGTTTAGTGGTCATATCCATTTAAGTATGTATTTGTTTAGATCAGTGTTTTTCTACTCCAGTCCTCAGGGCACATTAACAGGCCAGATTTTCAAGATATCTAACTAGAGCACAGGCGAGCAGTAACCATGGTTACTAATCTGCTCTCATCCATCATCTGATTATTTCACATGACAATCTGGCCTGTTAGTGGCCATTGGTTGACATTACCAGTACAGATTTTTATTTTACTATGTTAAAGGGACAGTCAACACCAGAATTGTTGTTGTTTTAAAAGATAGATAATCCCTTAATTACCCATTCCCCAGTTTTGCAAAACCAACACAGTTGTAATTATACACGTTTTACCTCTGTAATTACCTTGTATCTAAGCCTCTGCAGACTGCCCCCTTATTTCAGTTCTTTTGACAGACTTGCAGTTTAGCCAATCAGTGCTCACTCCTCAGTAAATTTGCGTGCATGAGCTCAATGTTATCTATATGAAACACATGAACTATCGCCTTCTAGTGGTGAAAAACTGTCAAAATGCATTTAGATTAGAGGCGGCCTTCAAGGTCTAAGAAATTAGTATATGAACCTCCTATGTTTAGCTTTCAACTAAGAATACCAAGAGAACAAAGCAAAATTGGTGATAAAAGTAAATTGGAAAGTTGTTTAAAATTGCATATCCTATTTGAATCATGAAAGTTTTTTTTGGATTTGACTGTCCCTTTTATTTATAGCAGATGATTCCTTTCAGGAAAGCAATCAAAGCCAGTATGTATTAATACTGTGTTTATGTAAGCTTGAGTAAACCCCTTCCCGCAGTTAGGTTGTTCCATGCTGGCCTAACTGCGCTAGGCTTTAGCGCCGTTAGGACAGCATGGAACGTCCTAGCCATATGGCTGTAATAAAGCAATGTCGGCTTCCTAACTGGGATCGCGGACTGGAGGGCATGCCTAGCGTCATATGCACACCCCAGACCCGATCCCATCATTGAAATGACGCGATTGCCTGAACGATCGCGTGATTTAAATGTTTACTTATTTGTTTTTATCTGAACTTTGATGTAATAAAGACAAATAAGACCCGCTGGGGTTAAAGATATTTAAAGGGACATAAATAGCAGGCTGAGCATTTTTATTGCACTTTTGCTTGAACAGAACTTTGTGTTTTACACTACTGATCTTGAGCTGAACATGGCTGATGGTTGGTGGCTATACACTATTGCCATGTTCAGCAGTGCATTGCAAGTCTGGAGCTGACTTTATCTGTGATCTAGATTACAAGTGGAGCGTGAGATTTCTTGCGCTACTGTAAAACTCAGACCACAATCTTATGTGCGCTTGTATTACAAGTTAAAATTTTATGCATACTTAAAGGGACAGTCAAGTCCAAAAAAACCTTTCATGATTTAAATAGGGAATGTAATTTTAAACAACTTTACAATTTACTTGTATCACCAATTTTGCTTTGTTCTCTTGGTATTCTTAGTTAAACCTAGGAGGTTCATATGCCAATTTCTTAGACCTTGAAGACTGCCTCTAATCTGAATGCATTTTGACCACTAGAGGGCATTAGTTCATGTGTTTCATATAGATAACATTAAGCTGATGCACATGAAGTTACCCTGGAGTGAGCACTGATTGGCTAAAATGCAAGTCTGTCAAAACAACTGAAGCAAGGGGGCAGTTTTCAGAGGCTTAGATACAAGGTAATCACAGAGGTAAAAAGTGTATTTATATAACTGTGTTGGTTATGCAAAATTTGGGAATGGGTAATAAAGGGATTATCTTTCTTTTTAGACAACAACAATTCTAGTGTTGACTGTCCCGTTAAGCGCAAGTTACCAGAAACCTACCAGTTTTATGTTATACGAATCTGAATCACTAATATAATGGCCATTCAGCATCTTACAATACATCGTACAGGGTGAAATGACAATTCTGAAAGAATAGCAGAACTTATAAATGAATGTCATACATTTGAGCATTATTAATTTGACGACGTTTTGGGGTCTGGAAACAAGATTAAACAGAACGCTTCATTTTCGTAACACTGTAAGTCGTCACTGTACAGAACGGGATAGCAGGATCTGCAATCTGTATTTACAACAACTTGCATTTTGTCAGTATAATAATGTTCCAACTTTAAAGGGACAGTCAAGTCCAAAAAAAAACTTTCATGATTTAAAAAGGGCATGTAATTTTCCAATTTACTTTTATCGCCAATTTTGCCTTGTTCTCTTGTTATTCTTAGTTGAAAGCTAAACCTAGGAGGTTTATATGCTAATTTCTTAAACCTTGAAGGCCGCCTCTAATCTGAATGCATTTTCACAGTTTTTCACCACTAGAGGGCGTTAATTCATGTGTTTCATATAGATAACATTGAGCTCATGCACGTGAAGTAACCCGGGAGTGAGCACTGATTGGCTAAAATGCAAGTCTGTCAAAAGAACTGAAATAAGGGGGCAGTTTGCAGAGGCTTAGATACAAGGTCATTACAGAGGTAAAATGTGTATTATTATTATAACTGTGTTGGTTATTTAAAACTGAGAAATTGGTTAAAAAAAAGGAATTATCTATCTTTTTAAACAACAACAATTCTGGTGTTGACTGCCCCTTTAAGTCTTCTTTCCACACCATACAATTCCCTATACACTTTCCATAGTGCATAAAAATAAAACCCTGCAAATGGGTTAAACACATGGCTAAAGCCATCAGCAAGGCATTACTGGGGGCTAGATGAACACATATAGTGAGACAATGACAAAAGACATATGTGCATAGTCACCATTTACCAGCTAACTGCCAGAAGTATACTACCATTCCTGACTAACAGTACCGGTATTTGGCGCTGGCAATCCAAGATAAAACAGATGTTAGGGAAAGAGGAAGCCGGTTGTCCACAATGGGGAATGTAAGCAGAGACTGTGTGTACTGGGACGTTTCCCGTTAGGTGTTGCAGGAGCCCCAAATCTCACAAGTCCTCCTTCTGTTAAGCCGTCTGCAGCCCATGATGTAGATGGGTATTCTCCAATCCCATTAGAGGTATGGAAGTACTGGAATGAAAGAAAACAAACAGGCACAGCCCAACTCAAGTGCAGTTTATCTTTTTTAACATATTATGCATATCATATATTGCCTAGACATTTGTCTTGTAACATTTGATCATATAGGAGTGTTTAGAATCATAAGAACGATTGTGCATATATACCTATATGCATATATTTTAGCGTATATTCCAAATGATGTTTTACTTTTAACAATAGGAGTTATGTGTAGCTTTCTTATTTAATATAGTTAGTTTGTTAGTTTTAAATTTTATATTTTGTATCTTTTCAAAATCAGTACCATCATATATGCAACAGCTTAGGGGTGTGTCTCTACACGCCATTGGTTTTTGTGTTAATGCATTTTTTTCATTGACTCTTTAAAAAGCCAGTTAGATCCGATGAATAGTTCACTCTTGAAAAAGTCTGAGCGTTCTCAGATGAAACGCGTAGAGGTTCTCGTTTTGAAGGCATATACTGTGATCGCTTGGAGACATTCCCTGTAATCAGCTCTAACTTGGTTTCACAACGGCTGAGGTGGAGCATACACACGGGAGAGATTTTGATCCGCCACTTTGTTCGTAATATATGCCATCTGAAAACCACATTGTTTTTTTTATACTGCTTGTATCTTTTTTTCAGTTTGTAAGTAGCCATTTTCACTTGCGCACTTACGTTCTATTAAATAATACTGCACTTGAGTCGGGCTGCACCTGTTTGTTTTCTTTCATTCCAGTACTACCACTCCTAAACCTACTTATGTAAGCTTTTTCAACAATGGTTACCAACAGGACAAAGTGAATTTGATATCTGAAGCACATTGAAAAGTCTCTTAAACTGCATTCTTTATTTAATTGATGAAAGATTAAAGGGACATGAAACCAAAAAAATGTATTTTATGATTCAAATATGTTATACATTTTTAAACAACTTTTCAATTTACTTCTGTTATCAACTTTGCTTCATTCTCTTGTTTTATTGAAGAAGCAGCAATGCACTTCTGGGAGCTAGCTGAACAAATTTGTAAGCCAATGAAAATGGGCATACAATTTCAGTCACCAATCAACAGCTAGCTCCAAGTTCCTGAGCCTATCTAGATATGCTTTTCAACAAAGGATACCAAGACAGTGAAGCAAATTAGATAACTGAAGTAAATTGGAAAGTTGTTTAAAATTGCACGCTCTATCAGAATCTATAAAGAAAAATGTGGGGTTTCATGTCCCTTTAATTTTGACTGTTATGTTCCTTTAACATATCTATATATAATGAGCCTAAAGGACCATTAAATACAGTGGACATGCATTAAAGTCCTACTTTTAAATTTTGAAGTAGATTTTTTTTTCCTGACAAGCTTCAAAGGTTACTTCCATGTACTGCCCCCTTTTTCATGTGACAATCATCAGGCAATTACAGGCTCATGTGTATTCACTGTGAACTCTTGCAAATGCTCAGTAGGAGCTGGTGCATCAGAAAGTGTGCATATAAAAAGACTGAGCACAATGTGGTAATGAAAGTAAATATGATTGAATCATTATAGTTTCCTTTTATATTTAGATGCACTGTAATGTGTGAGAGCAGCAAGAGAGGAGGGGGTTTTGGACTGTCACAGAGTACTATAGTATCTGTGATTGGTCACTTTTCTCTTGTTCTGAAAAAGCTCTGCTTACATGGCTGTAATTTTCCTCAGTCTGTGGGCTACTCTAATATATTCTCTTATTTAAAGGGACTATGTGCTAAAAAAATCACTCATATAAAAGATCAGCATTTAAAGGGACAGTGAACACCAGAATTTTTGTAGTTTAAAAAGGTTTTACCTTTTTATGTTTTACCTCTGTAATTATCTTGTATCTAAGCTTCTGCAAACTGCCCCCTTATTTCAGTTATTTTGACAGACTTGCATTTTAGCCAATCAGTGCTCACTCCTAGGAGCTTTACATGCATGAGCTCAATGTCATCTATATGAAACACATGAACTAACGCCCTCTAGTGGTGAAAACCATCAAAATGCTTTCAGGTTAGAGGCGGCCTTCAAGGTCTAAGAAATTAGCATATGAACCACTTAGGTTTAGCTTTAAACTAAGAATACCAAAAGAACAAAGCAAAATTGGTGATAAAAGTAAATTGTAAAGTTGTTTAAAATTACATGCCCTATTTAAATCATGAAAGTTTTTTTGGACTTGACTGTCCCTTTAAGTATGCATTTTTCTGAAATATTGTGAAGTTAAAGATGGTTAAGTTGAAACAGAAGTCAATACAGCAGTATCAGTTGTGTACTTAATCCTACTACTCTTTCACTGGGATATATTTAGCAGACATATACCTCCTACTAATCTTCTTTGGCTGATATGTACTTACTAATGATGCTTATTGGCTGATAAGTGGGAAGTACACCACTGACATAGGTGTATTAGTTTCACCTTAAAGTTAAACAGCATTCACTTACATTCTGTTCTTTAATATAGGTGACAACAATTTGAGTACAATGTCTGTGTGCATTAATGAAAGTAAATTGAATTCTGGAATTGTAATAAAGCCTGTGAGTGTTACTTTATCTTTTAACTTGATAAAAAGACATACAAATTCCAAAGAGTTCAAGGACGACTTTTATATAAATTATCTCTTTTAGCATAAACTAAATATCAACATTGCATGGTTGTGGCATTTATTTTAGATAGGTCAAAAATTCACATATTATACATATTTACAGATTGCTGTTCATACTAAAAAGAAGAAATGTAAAATTATGCAGTGAGAAAGGGACACTGAGAATGTTTGTTCTGCTGAACACTAATGTCTCTATAGGCTGGTATCACTGTTCTTCTTGAGCCAGGTCACCTGATGTTGCAAAACATACATAAATATCAGTCCAGTAAAGGCTATAAGTGATTGGCAATAGAATCTTTGATATTGATTGCAGGAGTTGGTCCAATATGAGTCCAAATAAATCCTCTCTCTGGTCTGGTAGGAAGTGTTGGAAAAGGACAAGATCGAGACTTGAAATATTCAGAAGGTGCATGACACACAAATTCCAGGCACTCCATCTTCCTTGGAAGATCCTCATCAGGCCCTAGAGAAGAAAATATAAAAAGGCACATTGACATTGTTTTACGTGATAGGATGATACTGTCATTTGATAGAGAAGAGGAATACAGCTAAAAGAAATAAAATAGTGCCAACATACATTTTGCAAGGATACGATTTAATTATTTTGAATATTTTTTCATTAACAAATAAGGATTTAAATTATAGTTCAATGAGTAATAATGGAGACAAAAAAGTGACACATTAATGTCTAAAATCATGACTAAAAGCATACATGATGCTGCTTTGGATTTGTAAATCAGAAGCTCACCAGAGAGGGAAAAAAAAGTACATACTTCATAGACACATATCAAGTTCATGTTCTGGTGCATTTAAATGCATTATGATAGGAACACAGAAATCTCTCCAGAACCCTATGACTTGATAGCACACACATGCCTTGGTCATATAAGGCAAATAATGAAATGGAGAAAGCAGTTAAAATGGTCTTGGCATTTATGTCTTCTCAGCAACAAGAAGACACAGTGACCATACAATTAAGGTAACATGGGACAACCAAAATAAAGTATTTCCCAGTATCCCAAACAAAGACTCAATTATTAAACAAATCTTATGGCTGATTAAATCTGTTTTCAAATCCCAATGGTACACTTATCCTAAAGAAACTGCAGACTTTCAATAATCCGGATATCTGTGAATGAAGATTACAAAAAAGAGGGCACCTCCTAGTATAATACTGCGAGTGTAACCAACAATAGCAAATCGTGAGAGAGAAAATATACTCACAAAATGAGCAGCACCAATGTGCTAAGTGACGCAAGCTGAGATATCACAGTTTCCCAGCGAACTGATCCTCAAGAGGTGCCCAGAAAAGGTCCAATAAAACTCAGGCTTCCATAAAGTTCAGCAAACTTTTATTAAAACCAACTGTATAAAACCAATGGGTTCCCATTACCCAAAGTGTTTAAAAACAAAAGTTACCAACAGATTGCAACGCGTTTCTCGGCTGTGCTAGCTGTTTCATCAGGCATCTCTAGATGCTTAATTAAATAGATGTCTATTAACTATATAAGAAAGAGAAAATTAATACACAGATGAAAATGGTTTTGCTTTTATTAAATACAAATCTCAGCAGCCTCAGTATTGTTACATATTAACGCTTGCTTATACTGTGTAAACAATATAAATACTATAATCACAATGTTATAAAGATATAATCATCTGCATTAAGCAATTCATTTTCATTAGAAATATGAAGATACAGGGGTTAAATTCCTTAACTATGTCTGTAATAAAACACACCTATGATATAAGTTGCTGGATCAAATCGGTCTTCAGGACTGGATAGCGTAGGGATAAGCCAGGTAAGAGCAGCACTTTTTTCACAGTATTGATCCTGAACAAAACCTCTTATCTGGGCGTAATATGATTTACCATCTTCCTCATCCATGACTGAAACCACATCACCAAGCTGATAATACAGACCCTGCGGGAATAAAAAAACAAAAAGGTTTATCCCCAACATCTCCTCTAACCCACTAATGAGAGAAACACTTAAAGGGACATGAAAACATAACATTATTTTGTGATTCAGACAGGATATACAATTTTTAAAAATGTTTAAATGTACTACTATTTTCAAATTTGCTTTGTTCTCATGGTATTCTTTTTTGAAGAGATACCTAGGTAGGTACCGTGCACATGTCTGGAATTACTCCATAGCAGGAAAAAGTGCTGTCATCTAGTGCTCTTACAAATGTATAACATTCTTGGAAAATTGCTGCCATATAGGGCTGCGGACGTGTGCACGCTCTTGAGCTTGCTTTCCTGCTTTTCTATAAGAGATACCAAGAGAACAAAGAAAATGTGATAATAAAAGTAAAATGGAAAGTTGTTTAAAATTACATGCTTTAACTGAATCATGAAAGAATATATTGGGTTTTATGTCCCTTTAAGGTCTGGGAAAAGATAACTAAAAAGCCAACTGGTACTTTTTCCTTCTCCATTGACCCAGCTACAAAATAATCCTTTACTTTATCCATCTACCCCTTTACGACCTCTACTTAGCAATAGGCCCCTAATATCCCTATTCAATCACTCCTGACTGGCCCCTCCATTAAAGAGGTTAATAAGATAATGCAACAGACAGTTGAAAGTAATTTAACCAGTTGTCAAGGTGAAACCTAAAGACATCTTATTCAAACTCATCCATTCTAAAAAAAGACTTGACCAGACTCTTGAAATTGATGTAAATCTCTACTCTTAGATGGTATTTATAACTCCCTTCCCTCCTACACTGATACATGGCACAGAGATCGCAACCTAACACTAACTCAGGGCAGTAGATTTTCAAAGCATGCAAGACATCATCTTTGTCTGTTTTAAAGGGACAGTCTAGGCCAAAATAAACTTTCATGATTCAGATAGAGCATGTCATTTTAAACAATTTTCCAATTTACTTTTATCACCAATTTTGCTTTGTTCTCTTGGTATTCTTAGTTGAAAGCTAAACCTAGGAGGTTCATATGCTAATTACTTAGAGCTTGAAGGCCACCTCTTTTCAGAATGCATTTTAACAGTTTTTCACCACTAGAGGGTGTTAGTTCATGTATTTCATATAGATACACTGTGCTTGTGCACGTGAAGTTATCTGGGAGCATGCACTGATTGGCTAAACTGCAAGTCTGTCAAAAGAACTGAAATAAAGGGGCAGTTTGCAGAGGCTTAGAACCAAGATAATCACAGAGGTTAAAAGTATATTAATATAACTGTGTTGGTTATGCAAAACTGGGGAATGGGTAATAAAGGGATTATCTATCTTTTAAAACAATAAAAATTCTGGTGTAGACTGTCCCTTTAACAATGAAAACTATCTATAAAATAATAACCCGAGGTTATATAAAGCCTTACAGATTAGATATCATATATCCATTGGTATCAGACAAATGTTGGAGGTGAGGGGGTGTCGGAATACTACTTATCTAGTGGGATTGTACAAAGTGCAATCTTACTGGAGGGAAAAAAAGTCAAATGTCGAGCAAATTATTGAAAACTATATATATTTATGAATACACAAAAAGGAAATTATTAACCTGTTAAAACACAAACAAAAAACAATGTGTGCAAAAAGGATATGTCCAAAAAAGTCAATTGGAAACTAAATCCCAACTCCAAATGTGCATAAGTGATCCCAGGGACTACTTCTCAGTGGAAATGAATGCTGCAGTCGAACTCCAAGGGTTAACCTCAATGGTGAAGTCCTGTGAGACTACAGGGTTAATTCACATGTAAGTTGTATACTCACACACTGCAGAGCTTCACATCAAGCTCTAGATATAAAAGCAATGGGAGACTCCAGCAGGAGCAGATAGAAGTGAACTCAGATGAGTGTTAAAACAATTTATTAAAACGTGTGTTAAAATCACAGGGGTTTACAGAGAATAACTACAGCTGGAACATTGTATATTACACAGACTTTGTGGGCGCAGACCAACCTTCTAAACTGCAAACCGTAATCACAGACATTGTTTACAATATACAGTCTGTGTAATATACAGATGTTCTAGCTGTGGTTGTTCTTATGAGGACGGCTTTGGAGCCGAAACATTTCAGTTGCTGTTATCTGACCATTGTTTGTGCCAAACTTATGGAAATTTTTAAAAATGACGCTAAGGTGTTAATAAAGGACTACTGATTTTACTAATCTCGCTGCCGGTGCTCCTTACTACACTATTGAACAAATTGTTCTCTGTAAACCCCTGTGATTTTAACACACGTTTTAATAAATTGTTTTAACACTCATCTGAGTTCACTTCTATCTGCTCCTGCTGGAGTCTCCCATTGCTTTTATATCTAGAGCTTGATGTGAAGCTCTGCAGTGTGTGAGTATACAACTTACATGTGAATTAACCCTGTAGTGTCACATGACTTCACCATTGATCTGCTTTATTTGAGGTTAACCCTTGGAGTTTACTGCAGCATTCATTTCCACTGAGAAGTAGTCCCTGGGATCACTTATGCACATTTGGAGTTGGGATTTAGTCTCCAATTTACTTTTATGGACATATCCTTTTTGCACTAACACATTGTTTTTTGTTTGATTTATCTTAATAAGCTTAGTTCCTAAAATACCCTGCCAGTATAGACACTCCCTTTTTACCATCAGATTAAAGCTAATACCTAGATGACAAATCACCATTCCATGAGGGGCACAACCTTATATCTCACACAACGACAATATAGCAAGTTAGGCAAATTGGATCAAATGACTGAATTTTATTGGGACAGCTTCAGGGTTTTTTACCCCTCTTGCTAAGTGGTGGTGTGGCTGTAGTTTTTTTCATCTCACACTTTTGTAAAACCATTCTATTCATATTACACGAGTGCTATGTCATACACATTTACCTGATCCACTAATATTAACCTGCAGGGCCCGGCATGCTCCCCTTTTTTATCTTTTATTATGGCCAAACATGTTCCTTTTTATTGTTCTTATATGTTACACTGTCTGAAGAAGTTTGTCCTCTCGCTCCTCTCTGCTTTCCTTTTTTTCACCCTCCCTTTTAATTCCCCTTCTCTTTTACTTATTTTGTTACTCAAACGCTATAATATTTACCTCATGTTTTTGACATTTTGCTTCTTAATAATATTGGTTTATCTACCTTACTATATAAACATATCTACATTTGTAGGTTTGTGCATTTAAGTATCTTTTATTGCACTCTTTTTGTACCAGGTTTGTATGCCATGCTGAAGAGGGATTCTAGAGAGCACATGCAAAACTTACTTGCTCTAATTAGTGTGAGCCTAAAGGAGTTAAATACATAGGTAAATGCCCACAGCCTAAGTGTAAACCACTATTTCTCAGGCACTCTGCATTGGATCAAGCAGTTTATTTGGTAACTAACATCACAAGCCTACCTTATTATCACAGATGTAAAGAACACATAAAGAACACTGCTAAAATATCTAAACAATGTACTGCAAGTATACTGCGTTTCCTTTACCTTACAGGCAAGAACCAATGCTGCTAGTGACACAATATTGTAGTCCTGGTATTCACAGCACTGCAACAGTTCGTTGTCAGTCTATATATGTTACATTGAAAGAGCACTTTCCTACAGAACAGATGTGGGCTTTATGAAAGTCAGTCATATAAAAGTATTTTGGTTAAAAAGTGGGGATTTCAGGAAACTCTGTAATGTGACAGAGCCAGAACTGAGGGTGTCACAGTCAGCAAGTAAAAAGCCCTGTTTAAGATGGGTGATGAGCGATACATAGGATCATATTATTATTTAAACAACTGTATTATTAGATTATTAAAGGGACACTCAGGTAAAATACAATTTTTATGATTTAGATACAGCATGTAATTTTAAACAACTTTCCAATTTACTTCCATTAAAAAAAATGTGCAGAGTCTTTTATATTTACACTTTTTGGAGTCACCAGCTCCTACTGAGCATGTGCAAGAATTCACAGACTATACGTATATGCATTTGTGATTGGCTGATTGCTATCACATGGTACAGGGGGAGTGGAAATATACATAACTTTGAAATTTGTTAGAAAAAAATCTACAACTTATTTGAAATTCAGAGTAAATGCTATTGCATTGTCTTGTTATCTTGCATTTGTTGATTATGCAAATCTACTGTGTTTACTGGTCCTTTAAATGATTTATCTTTAAGGGGACAAACTTTCATGTATTACAGCTTCAAGGGACATAAAACCCAACATTTTTCTTTTATGATTCTGATACAATTTTAAACAACTTTCTAATTTACTTCTATTATCAAATTTACTTTATTTTCTTGTTATCCTTTGTTGAAAAGCAGGACTAAGTTCAGGCGTGTACACGCGTCTGCAGCACTATAAGGCAGCAGTTTTGCAACTATGTTATACATCGGCAAGAGCACTAGATGGCAGCACTATTTCCTGTAGTGCTTCAGGCATGTGCACGCTACCTATATAGATTTCTCTTCAACAAAGAATAATACAAGAACAAAGCAAATTTGATAATTGACGTTAATTGGAAAGTTTTTTGTTTTTTTATTGCATTCTCTATCTAAAATCATAAAGAAAAATGTGGGTTTCTTGTCCCTTTCAAAAGGCTGTAACTCGCTACTACATAAAACCAAAGATGCTATGTTTGGACATATTAAATATATAACTAATTGTAATTATACGTATTCTTACCCTGGGCATCTGAAAACACACAATAAACAGATTATCCTTGGATACATTCCTACTTTGCTATAACCTCCTTTCTGGTTATCTGGATATCTAAATTACTTCTGTTTTTTATGACAAAAGTGCTATATAAATAATAATAATAATGTCATTATATTATATTCTTGTTATTGTACACACAACATATATTTTTATTGATACATATATTACTGTCTGTGTAGAAGCAAGAAATAAATCCATGACACTCGGGTATCTATTTTGATTAACTACTAATACTTTAAGAGTTACATTGAGAACATTATTTAACATTTCACATGCATTGTGGGTTTTCAGCACAGGCCAACCCCTAAAGATAACCATAGTATTTGTGTTGAATTTCTTGGTACTACTAAAGCTTTGTAATTTAAACACATGCTGGCTGCACAGTATGAGATAGGATAGAACATGATAGATACAAACAAATGTTACTCACACATACCTTATAGAACAAAGACTCAGAAGTTATAATGGTAGAAACAGCCTCTGGTGCTTTAATGGGCTAAAAACAAGAAGAAAATGTTTTTTAACCTGTTATATACAAATATACAAGATAATAAGTATCTTATTGGGGTTTTAAAACCAATAACTACATAATGAATTGCAGAACAAAAACCTTGTGTGCAAACTGACATTTCCTCATAAGAATATATATATATCAATCCCCTAGTATCACCGTTTGCAATACCAATAATCCTATCTCACATAAAAGAACATATTAATGTTAATTGTGGTCACACAACTACCTTTATTACTGATTTAACTGCATAACAAAAGATGTCATTACTTAGCATTTTGATAGCCAATAGGGGCCCAGAGAATAATTTATTTTATAATTGTTATATCTAATATCTGAAGTAGAGTCTCAGCCTTTACACAATAAGGAATTTTAAGTCTGGGTAATATTTAATGTGCCACATTAAAATTAAAAAAAGACAAACTCTATATTTAAACTCAAGTCAAAATAAACGTTTATGATTCAGATAGAGCATGCAGACACTTTCCAATGTCATTCCACTATGACATTTTGCACAGTCTTTTTATATTCACGCTGGGAAACAATATCCTACTGAGCATGTGCACAAGCTCACATGGTATACATATACTAGTTTGTGATTGGCTGATGTCTGTCACATGATCCAGTGGGCCGGATAATGGGAGAAAAAATAAATTTGTCAGAAGAAAAAAAATCTACTGCTTATTTGAAATTCAGTAGGTGTTATTGCATTGTCTTTTAATGATGTACTTGTTAATTAAAATATATTTATATGGTAGGTTTATAGCTTGGGTGATTGTTGTATGAAACAGACCAAGCCATTCCCTTTAATGTACTTTCCCCACACACAGTGGATTTAAACATCATCTCAACTGTTTCAAATATTGGCTTGTTATACTGTAGTACAATTATTTGCTTGCAAGCATTACTCTAACCAACACGAATTTCAATGAAAGGGCTTATATGTTCTACTTCATTAAAAGCATTGCATATGTATGGCCAACATCACCCTTCCTGATTGGCTTGATGAAATTGAAGAAGGGGGAGCCTTTATTGGCTGCGCAGAAAAACAAAAAAACATTTACAAAATTCTAAAATCAGTGCCACTTTTAACTGATTGGTAGCTAGGGTTATAGCCAGTCTCCATCAGGATGATAACAGATTGTTATAACAGTAGGGGGCGCTACAATAAGCTGTGGCTGTTGGACATCTGCATGTACCATTAGCAGAAGTTACTACAACAATCCCGAAAAAACTGTATATAAATAAAACTCAAGTCATCTAGAAGGATCTTACATTTTTCAGTTTAAATATGTGCCTTCTGCCCTTTCCCTTGGTAGAAACTTTCTTTTCAACAGCTGGAGCAGACTTGTATTTTGTGTTCCTCAGTCGGGCAGATCTTCTGTGGATTTCCTGTTTTGACTGAGAGAGAAACAAGGTAAGTGAAATGAAATGGAGATCATCATAGCTAAAAATCTAGTAATCGTTAAAAAGACATTAAATACGTATTGGAAGCTGCATGAAATGGCAGCTTCATACTCGAGAAGTGTTTGCAAAGAATATTGCAGCTTCATTTTGTCAAATTAGGATTTCTTTTTTTACTGATATCCTTATCCTCAGAAACATAAGGACCCTCTATCCAACCACCACCGTGCCCATATGGATGTGGAAGGGAAATGCATATTGGTTCATACATGTGCTGCAGGTAAGAAATATATCATTCTAAACTGTTATCCCCACCTTGCTACTTTTTAAGGTGGGTTAACATGGATTCAATATGGTTTGTAACCTTCACTCTATAAATATAAGGTAATGCTCTTGGTTTAGAACAATCCCACTACCGTAAACATCAAATAATGGATACATTTATCCTGACACAAACTACATAGGGGCCTCTTACAAAGTCCTTAAAGGGATAGAAAAGTCAAAAATTAACTTGCATGATTCAGATAGAGTATGTAATTTTAAGACACTTTTAAATTCACTTCTATTTTCAAATGTGCCTCGTTCTCTTGGTATCCCTTGTTGAGAAAGAATACACACATATCCTTCACTAGTGAAAGCTAGCTGCTGATTGGTGCCTGCACACATTTGTCTCTTGTGATTGGCTTACTAGATGTGTTCATCTTGCTGCCAGTAGTGCAATGTTGTTCCGTCAGCAAAGGATAATAATAGAATTAAGCAAATTTGATAATAAAAGTAAATTGGAAGGTTGTTGGCATAAATATATATGACGTGATTTGTTTTCATGCTGGACTAGTCTAGATATCCAGGGACGAAATAAGTCACCCTGACGTAAGGTGGTAGTTATTATATTGAATAGCGCATACCTCGTAAATGAGTTGACATGGCTTCCGTGATAAGGTAAAGTGTAGCCGTTACGTAGACTTGTGGGTGTACTGAGGATTAACCCATGAGTTGGTTTGTTGTGATAGCCATGCCGGTACTCGTCATCTGCACTTGACTGGCTGAGTTGGAGGGTGTGACAATTGGGAGCTCCAACAAGTGGAGACATGGGGTAGCTGGATATAGTTTATTTAGGTCTGATATTTTTTGCTTACGTTATCTCTAGCCGATTTTGACCAGGGTGCTGAATACCACTGTATTATATCACATACATTGTATCACATTCATTCACTATGAGAACCTGAAGGTATTTTTTTTTAATTCATGATTAAAGGGACACTGAACCCAATTTTTTTCTTTTGTGATTCAGATAGAGCATGCAATTTTAAGCAACTTTCCAATTTACTCCTATTATCCATTCACTAGTAATTTCCCGGCTTGACTACTGTAACAACCTACTAACTGGCCTTCCTCTCTCCGCCTTCAATCCATCCTAAATGCCTCGGCTAGGCTAATCCACCTCTCCCGACACTCTGTATCCGCCGCACCCCTCTGTGAGTCCCTTCACTGGCTCCCCATTCACAGCAGAATTAAATTCAAAATTCTCACTCTGACCTACAAAACCCTTACCAATGCAGCCCCCCCATACCTGTCCTCACTCATCAACAAATATACTCCAGCCCGTCCCTTAAGATCCAACAACGATCTACTCCTTGCCTCTTGTACCATCACCTCCTCTCATGCTAGACTACAGGACTTCTCTCATGCGGCACCAACCCTCTGGAACACACTTCCTCGAGCTGTCAGACATTCCCCCAACCTCTCCTCCTTTAAACGCTCCCTAAAGACCTTCTTGTTCAGGGAAGCCTATCACCAAATCAGTAACTAATGAATTCCACTGGCCTAATAGTTGCCCTCATCTAACTTCACACTAACATCATTCCCACCTTTGCAGTCCCCACCTCCTGTTTCTCACCCTCCTACCCATTTAGATTGTAAGTTCCCACGGGAACAGGGCTCCCAATTCCCCCTGTATTTGTTTGTTAAATTTTGTCTGGTGTCTCATATTGTACTGTCCTTTTATCTTGGTTACCTATGAACAGCGCTGTGGAATCTGTTGGCACTTTTTAAATAAAGAATAATAATAATAATCAATTTTTCTTTGTTCTCTTGCTATCTTTATTTGTAAAAGAAGGCATCTAAGCTAAGGAGTCAGCCAATTTTTGGTTCAGGACTCTGGACAGCACTTTTTTATTGGTGGCTGAATTTATCCACCAATCATCAAGAACAAACCAGGTTGTTCACCAAAAATGGGCCGGCATCTAAACTTACATTCTTGCTTTTTCAAATAAAGATACCAAGAGAATGAAGAAAATTTGATAATAGGAGTAATTTAGAAAGTTGCTTAAAATTGCATGATCTATATGAATCACGAAAGAAAAAATTTGGGTTTAGTGTCCCTTTAACAATAGTTGAACACGCTTTTGCACACTGACAGCCTGGATTGGTTATGATCAGGGGGAGGGTTTCACAGGCCTATATAAGTTTGGTTTGTACATATGTTGTTTGTCAGAGGAAGGGAATGTGTTCGGTCCCGAAACGTCACAAATAAAGTTTTTCTTGTCACAGATGTCCGAAGACCAGTGAGTTTTTAATTTCAAACTCTTTTCAAGGACTATTATAGCACCCTGGTGGTTGCAGTTAGATGGTGAGAGTGCATACACCAAATCAGCTTACATATATATATATATATATATATATATATATATATATTATTATTATTTTTTTATTTTTTTTAAAGTAGGGCATTTGCTCTTATGTAAAATTAAAAACCAACAGTTTAGATTTACTATATTACCGGCCACACAGTAGGAACTCAATGCAACAGAAGTCAATACACATTTCATTACTGATATTCTTATCTTTTATTTTTTCAATACTTCATATCTCCACCTTTATTTTTGATGACAAAATCAACCTCCTCGGCATGGAGGATATCAGTGTTGCACAAATTTCAGGAGAGATGTTTTGCCATTCTTCAGAGACATTTTTTCAGCTGTTCTTTGCAGGGTGGGTTGTGTTGCTCTACCTTTCTCTTTAAAACACCCCAAAGGACTTCTCCATGTCATAGTTTTCACTTTTTTCTTCTTTAGAAACTCTTTTTCTGATTTTGGCAGTGAGCTTTGAATCATCATCATGCTGGAATATTCCTCTTCCCCCAAGCTTCTGGAGACTGGGAGTCATCTTGTCAGTCACTATTTTGGTATATCCACAGGCATTCAAGGTGCCATCTATAAAATGTCATCTCCCCAATACCTTTGCACTCATGCAGCCCCATATTATTACACTCCCACCTCCATGCTTCACTGCTGGGACTACGCTTTCACTGTAATAATCCTGGCCAGGTTCACACCAAACAAATTTATCTTTGTCTCATCTGACCAAAGAATGTGCTCCAAGTTTTCATCAGGCTTCTTTTCCTGCTGTCTTGCAATTTTGTGTCAAAGAGCAAGTAAGGTTTTTTTCTTGGACTCTGTCCATAGAGGTTGTTATTATGCAATGTCCTTCCCACTGTCTGAGCTGTCACAGAAACTCCAATTTACATTGATAATACTGAGCAAAGTCTGAAGCACTTGCAGTCTGTTTTCCAGAGCTCGATTGTGTAAGTAGCGCACTGCCCGTGGCGACATTTTAGGACGACGCCCACTGCGGCTATGATTAGTTTTTACTATGGCTCGTTCTATACCTCCTGATTACTGCTGCAACTGTGTTTAATCTGAGTTTTAGTTGGTCACTGATCTTCCGGTATCCTTTCCCATCTTTGTAAAGTCTCACAATTAGATTTTTCCATTCCTCCGGCAATTCTTTTCCATGTGGAGCCACGATGCAGATAGACACAGCCCATAGGTCCAAATTAAGAAAGTTATGGTGTTCACATGTCATTTTATAACCATGTTCATGCAATTAGGCCAATTGAAAATCACAGGTGTACTCAATTTTGTTTCAGTGATCTAACTTGTGTGTCAGTGATCACAGGTGTATTCACTTTTGTTGCATTGAGTTTCTACTTTGGGACCTGTATTTTCCATATAGTCTTTCTAAAGTATTTATTTTTGATTGTTCATAAGACAAAATACTCTACATGTCAACTTAGAAAAAAATGCAATTATTGAGAGGTGATACAATTTTGATCATATGACATTTAAGTGATATTGCACAGTGTATGCACTTTTGCAGTATTTATATATATACACACACATACATACATACATACATACATACATACATACATATACACAAACCTATGTTAATGATACATTCTATATACACAATATATTATTTTCCTGCATTTTTACACTTTGGTTTTTCAAAATCACCAGCATTTAACATTGTACTTATTTATATATAATTTGCACTTTTATGCATCACTTGTAATGTATCTTTTTTATTTCAATAAAGCTGGTTTTGAAAAAAAAGAAATACTAAAAAATGTACTGCTCTTTCTGAATCATGTCCATTTTACTCAATAGTAACAATCACAAAATAAATACAAACACTACATATAAATAAAGTCAGTCTGTAACACCACTTACTTGCTTACTGCTTCCACCATTGCTCTGCTGAGAAGAGGAGGTGCTGGCAAAACTTACTCCACTATAGGAACTGCCACCAACTGTACAGCCACTATGGCTTCCTCCCCCACCACCAGCTTTCCCTGTGCAGTTATTGCAGAGGATCTCTCCTTGACTTCCCTTTTTCCACATGGAAGAGGAGTTGGTTTTGCATACGCTGCATGTAGGTTTTAATCCAAGCGGCATCTGCATAAACATCAATAAAACTTGCATTAACACATCAGTTTCTATGTACAGATATCTGTAATTCCATTGAGTCTGCCCATATTTCCTTCTGAAATGTAAGGTTAATTCATTTTCATGAAGTCCTTATGTATATGTCAGGAATTCTTAAATTCCCTTATAGTTTTTGTCCTTACAAGAATAAACACAGTGAACACAGGTTGGTTACACTTAAAGGGACAGTCTAGTAAATATTAAACTTTCATAATACAGATAGGGCATGTAATTGTAAACAACTTTCCAATTTACTTTTATCATCAACTTTGCTATGTTCTCTTGGTATTCTTAGTTGAAAGTTAAAACTAGGTAGGCCCATATGCTAATTTCTACGCCTTTGAAGGCCGCCTCTTATCTGTATATATTTGACAGTTTTTCACAGCTATTGGTAGTTAGTTCATGTGTGCCACATTGTGCTCACGTCCGTGGAATTACTTTTGGTAGGGTACCGATTGGCTGAAATGCAAGTCTGTAAAATTACTGAAATAAGGGGACAGTCTACAGAGTCTTAGATACAAAGTAATCACAGCGGTAAAAAAGTATATAAATATAACTATGCAATTTAAGCAGAAAATAAAATAAATAAAGTCCCTGAAATCAAAGCTGTTGATTTAATGAGTCAATAAGATGGAATTACTATAAGGGACAGAGCATGTGAAATTAGAAATACATAAATGACACCCTGAATTAGTCAATCCCTGGCAAAGGAAGGGACAGCAACAAAAAAACATTTTAAGCACAGATGGTGTTTTGATATCATGATCACTATATTTCACTACTCATTTCTTGTTTCTATTTTTTTTTCCAATCACCTTGTGGTACAAGACTGCATACATCATGACAAAATCTGTATGAGTTATTTTTTTAATAAAAAGTATATTATAAATAAAGATGGTTAAGGGGAGAGAGGTTTGACAACCACATGACAAGATAGTTTCTAATGGATTGTAATGACTTCAAATGTGAAAAGCCACACAAAAACACAAATCTGTGCAGAGCAGTTCATTTGGCTTTTTTATTGGACTGGAGTAAAACCCACAAGGGATAATAATAAAGTGAGAGTTAGGTGCAGAGCAGCACTGGATTACTGGGAGCTAGTGAACTGGTGAGTCAATGACAAGAGATATGTGTGTGCAGCCACTAATCAACAGCTAGCTCCCAGTAGTATATTGCTGCTCCTGAGCCTACGTAGACATGCTTTTCAACAAATTATACCAAAAGAATGAAGTCAGTTTTAGAACAGAAGTTATTTTCTTTTTATGCAATAAAGCTAATGTTGACCTCAGAAATATTGTTTTTATCTATGCATGGTTTACCTCAGCAATTAAGCAATGAATTGCAAAAGATCTACATAGAAGATAAACGTTTTAAAATCACTTAAAAATTATATGAAAACTCGTCAGTATGTAGAAATACTGCTTGGGACTCACAGAGTACTAATGGTCCCAAGTGTTGGGAACAGCAGTCCCGAGTGGTAGTTCTACTATGTGTTTAACTCTTTTGCAGTGGTTAAAAACACAGTAGCCTGAGGTCGATAATCTTAAAAATGCATCCTCTAATAGATTAAACGTGTACATTTTTTACTATTATGGCCCTTTAATGTGTTTTATGTGCATGTATGATAGGCATGAACCAAAATATTATAGTTTTTTGTTAAAGGGACAGTCTACACCAGAATTTTTATTGTTTAAAAAGATAGATAATCCCTTTATTACCCATTCCCCAGTTTTGCATAACCAACACAGTTATAGTAATATACTTTTTACCTCTGTGATTACCTTGTATCTAAGCATCTTCTGACATCCCCCTGATCACATAATATTTTATTTATTATCTATTGACTTGCATTTTAGCCAATTAGTGCAGTGTCTGCCACAAGCGTGACCACAATGTTATCTTTATGGCTCACATGAACTAGCACTCCCTTGTTGTGAAAAGCAAATAAAAAAGCATGTGAAAAGAGGCGGCCTTCAAGGGCTTAGAAAATATCATATGAGCCTACCTAGGTATCGCTTTCAACTAAGAATGCCAAAGACGAACAAGTATGATGATAAAAGTAAATTGGAAAGTTGTTTAAAATTACATGCCCTATTTGAATCATGAAAGTTTATTTTTGACTAGACTGTCCCTTTAAATAGAAAGTAAATGGCAAAATTATGCAGGTCATGAAAATTTGCATCCATGTGAGCATAAAAATGAATAACAATTTACTTAACTATTGGAATCTCATAGAAGTATGAACACACACTGTTATTCTAATAGATTTATATAAGACAATTGGGGTAGCTGTTAGACATTTTAGATGCAAGGTGAAAACCAGTGAGAGAATGTTGAGGAGCCAACCACACACTTTTAAGCATCAAGGCAAATGTTTTAGTATATAGAAATGTATGCAAATGTTAGGAGCCAGAAGCAAAGTTTGAGAAGCCATGGCTACCTGGCTTCCAGAATGTGTTAATCCCTGCAGTAGGGTACCTAGAGAGAAAGGCATATTGCTAGTCGTAAAAAGTTGTGCACCGGCAAGGGATTTTGTTGGTCTCTGCTAGCAGTAAAATGGTCCTGTAACAATTCTTTTTTTATAATAATAAACATAATATCACCAACCTTGACAAATATTCAGATATCTCTTCGTTTACAAATCATCTACAAAAAAAAAAAAAAAAGTATAAAATAAAGTTAGTGCAGAATAACATATAATTTCCTCTTTCACTAAATATGGTCAACTCAAACCTATAAATCATCCCCCAACAACAACAACAAAAAACATAGTCTTGGCATTATGCTTTTCTTCCATAAAGTTGGATTCTACGGATTAAAAAACAGCATTTGATGCCTGCAGTGTGCAGAGGCTACTGGCACCATACAGGAATACCGGACATAAACCTATTACCTATAAATCTGACAACCAACTGCTTAGTTTATATTGTTTATACTTTTATCAGAAGCTTAAAATTTATTTTATTTTTGATTCTAACTTACTATCTATTTTAACATAGTATGTTGATTAGAAGGAAAAACGCTACAGGCATGGGTGAGGCTAAAGCAGCCTTCTATATGGGAAAATAAGAGGTACATTTTACACATAACAAAGATTCTGAATATGATTTAAAGAGTAAATACATTACACAGTGTTTGCCTTGAAATAACTATAGATGGGGAAACAATTTTCACACTTACTGTGCCTTTAAGAAAACGATTCACTGCAAAGTATGAAGATGTAAAATTATAGTAATAATTCTAAATATACATTTAGCATCTGCACTATTATATGGCCCAAAGGATATTTCTCACCACCACTACTCTATGTAAGGGTAGAAATGTATGCTTACTCATTCATATGAAGCATGGATAATAATGCTGTAAAAATAAAGGATTCTAAGATATCTGCCCTCCTCACACCCAGTAAAGATCATTGCTGATTGTACTGGAAAGAGCCCAACATGCATATTATTTAGCATACAGTGATGATGATAAACAATGAATAAACAGTGGGTAAATAACATGAATGCTACACACACATATAGGTAACATTGGTACTATACAAGCTTTGTAAACAGAAATCTCACAGGAAACAAAACTACATCACACACACTTAGTCCACATTTGCAAAATGAGAACACGTTAAATAACATACATACACCTGCACAATGAATTAGATATATATATTGCAGAGCCTAGTTTAAATACAAACATGCAGCACACACAACTCATAATTACAGAGCATGTGTTCTACAAACAGCATAAAGCTTACAAGTCCAACCAAACGTCCATAGGCCACAGAATTGATTGAATATTATCCAGCCCTTCACAGAATACTGTACTGTACATGGCTAAGCCAGGGAAGACGCTTTTTGTAGCTTTATATTATGAGTGCAATACTTCTCTTCAAGCAGCAAACGTGTATCGGTCTAAATGGTCTACAAGTGGGCAAAAGGAAACCGAAGAATTCCATTAACATAGTCTGGCTATCTAGTTCTCTAATAAAAATATATAGAATACACCAAGTAACTACAAAGATATGTGTACTTGTGCAATACAAAGAAAAGGCAGGTGACTTGTCACACGCTGCTCATTTTAAGATTATTTATAACTTTCCCTTGCAAAGCCCAGACTGTGTGCCTATAAACTGTCCCCTCTCCAGTGATTAACAGAGAACTGTATGGAAAAGATTACACTTATTCATGATATTAAAGGGATATGAAACACCATTTTTTTTTCTTTCATGATTCGGATACAGCATTCAATTTTAAACAACTTTCCTTTTCACTTTTATTATCTAATTGACATAGTTCTCTTGGTGTCCTTTGTTGAATAGCATACATAGGTAGGCTCAGGAGTAGCAATGCACACTTCTGACAGTTAGCTGCTGGTTGGTGGCTACACACAAATATGTGTCTTCTCAGTGGCTCCCCCAATGTGATCAGCTAGCTCCCAGTAGTGTACTGCTGCGCCTTCAACAAAGGATACCAAAAAAAAAGCATATTATATAGAAGTACATTCGAAAATTGCATGTTATCTTAATCATAAAAGAAACAAAACGGGATTTCATGTCCTTTTAAGTCTGTTTCTAATTCTCCACTTTACAAACTTTCTGCCACCACTCTGCGAGATCTGAATCTGCTGCTCATGTCTTATCTATACAACTAGCACTGCTCATGTGAGATCTGTATCTGCTGCTCATGTCTTATCTATACAACTAGCACTGCTCATGTGAGATCTGTATCTGCTGCTCATGTCTTATCTATACAACTAGCACTGCTCATGTGAGATCTGTATCTGCTGCTCATGTCTTATCTATACAACTAGCACTGCTCATGTGAGATCTGTATCTGCTGCTCATGTCTTATCTATACAACTAGCACTGCTCATGTCTTATCTATACAACTAGCACTGCTCATGTGAGATCTGTATCTGCTGCTCATGTCTTATCTATACAACTAGCACTGCTCATGTGAGATCTGTATCTGCTGCTCATGTCTTATCTATACAACTAGCACTGCTCATGTCTTATCTATACAACTAGCACTGCTCATGTGAGATCTGTATCTGCTGCTCATGTCTTATCTATACAACTAGCACTGCTCATGTGAGATCTGTATCTGCTGCTCATGTCTTATCTATACAACTAGCACTGCTCATGTGAGGTCTGTATCTGCTGCTCATGTCTTATCTATACAACTAGCACTGCTCAGGTGAGATCTGTATCTGCTGCTCATGTCTTATCTATACAACTAGCACTGCTCATGTGAGATCTGTATCTGCTGCTCATGTCTTATCTATACAACTAGCACTGCTCAGGTGAGATCTGTATCTGCTGCTCATGTCTTATCTATACAACTAGCACTGCTCATGTCTTATCTATACAACTAGCACTGCTCATGTGAGATCTGTATCTGCTGCTCATGTCTTATCTATACAACTAGCACTGCTCATGTGAGATCTGTATCTGCTGCTCATGTCTTATCTATACAACTAGCACTGCTCATGTGAGATCTGTATCTGCTGCTCATGTCTTATCTATACAACTAGCACTGCTCATGTGAGATCTGTATCTGCTGCTCATGTCTTATCTATACAACTAGCACTGCTCATGTCTTATCTATACAACTAGCACTGCTCATGTGAGATCTGTATCTGCTGCTCATGTCTTATCTATACAACTAGCACTGCTCATGTGAGATCTGTATCTGCTGCTCATGTCTTATCTATACAACTAGCACTGCTCATGTCTTATCTATACAACTAGCACTGCTCATGTGAGATCTGTATCTGCTGCTCATGTCTTATCTATACACTAGCACTGCTCATGTGAGATCTGTATCTGCTGCTCATGTCTTATCTATACAACTAGCACTGCTCATGTGAGATCTGTATCTGCTGCTCATGTCTTATCTATACAACTAGCACTGCTCATGTGAGATCTGTATCTGCTGCTCATGTCTTATCTATACAACTAGCACTGCTCATGTGAGATCTGTATCTGCTGCTCATGTCTTATCTATACAACTAGCACTGCTCATGTGAGATCTGTATCTGCTGCTCATGTCTTATCTATACAACTAGCACTGCTCAGGTGAGATCTGTATCTGCTGCTCATGTCTTATCTATACAACTAGCACTGCTCATGTGAGATCTGTATCTGCTGCTCATGTCTTATCTATACAACTAGCACTGCTCATGTGAGATCTGTATCTGCTGCTCATGTCTTATCTATACAACTAGCACTGCTCATGTGAGATCTGTATCTGCTGCTCATGTCTTATCTATACAACTAGCACTGCTCATGTCTTATCTATACAACTAGCACTGCTCATGTGAGATCTGTATCTGCTGCTCATGTCTTATCTATACAACTAGCACTGCTCATGTGAGATCTGTATCTGCTGCTCATGTCTTATCTATACAACTAGCACTGCTCATGTGAGATCTGTATCTGCTGCTCATGTCTTATCTATACAACTAGCACTGCTCATGTGAGATCTGTATCTGCTGCTCATGTCTTATCTATACAACTAGCACTGCTCATTTCACCCATCCTTGTTGTACAACACTTCTCATCACCCCATTCCCACTACTAAGCACAGACTGGGAACTGCACCGTCCCCACTGAATAAAACACACTAACATTAATAGTATGTATTAAATGTGTTTACCAGCCCTCCTGACAAAGTGACCCCTCGTGAGAAGGGTGGACACCCCAGAACAGCTAATAAGTACACAATATATACCGTGATCCCAGCACACACAGATGTGTGATAAGTGTGGCGCGTTATACAACAAGCGTAGAACTGGTTCACACACTACACGTTACCTTTTAGCTCTATAGAAAGTGAACAGGTGGCAAAGAACACAGGTTACACAGAAAAGAACATGCAGGACACGCGTAGGCCATGAAGTACACAACGATTTATCTATAACTCTCATATCACTTGCTAATCTCCCTGGAAAGGATCTGTGTCACTGTCACGTGCAAATCTTCTCAAAAATTTCCCACACACACCGTCCGCTTAACCCCGACCCTCATTACCTATAATATGCCCTGTAAAAGTCCTCTTTTGCGAAATAAAAACAAAAATAAACAGATTGTAATGCGCATGCGGAGTACCAGCTCCTGGGGGTGTACAGAGCGTGCGCAAGTGTGAAGTCTCGAGAGGAGCAAAATTACAGGTCTCGCGTTAATTGTCATACAGGAAAAATACAGTAATAGATTAGATTACTTCTAGCGAGTAGCGCCGCGAGATAAGTTTGCTCTCACAGGGAACAATGACAATTGCAGACGCGTTTAAAGGGATAATTAATTATGCCCAAACTCAATCTGTTCAGTACTTGGAAAATACAAATAGACAGCGAGCGAACAAAATATGTCACATGGCACAAATGATTGTAAAAGCTTCTCTGGTATTCCCTTTGTTCAGAAAAAGCAGACATGCATGGCCTTTTGCCATTGCCTTTTGGTAAATAGAATGCCACTAATTGCAGTTGTAAACCACACTTCTATTATTCCTAGTAGTGAAGGGGTTAAACAGGTAGCTTGTAAACTGTGAGGTTAAAGGGACATAAAACCCATTTTCTTTTTCATGATTCAGATAGAGAATAAAATTCAAAACAGCATTCCAATTTACTTCTATAATCTAATTTTGTTATTTTTTAGGTATCCTTTGTTGAAAAAATAGCAATTCACATGGGTGAGCCAATCACAGGAGGCATCTATGTGTAGCCGCCAACTAGCAGCTACTGAGCCTATTTAGATATGCTTTTAAACAAAGGATATCAAGCGAATAAAGCAAATTAGATAATAGATGTAAATTGGATTTGTTTTTAAATTGCATGCTCTTTCTAAATCATGAAAGAACAAATTTGGATTTCATGTCCCTTTAATTTTAACTTTAGTGTAGAGATCAGAGGTGGGACCAAGTCATTGGTTTGCAAGTTAGAAGTCAAGTCCTGAGTCTTTGCATTTAAAGGGGTAGTAAATCTACACAATAATGTTATATAATTCTGCACTATGTGCAGAATTATATAACATTATTATTTTAGCGCCAAGTTTATAAAACAAAGTATTTCTAAGAATTTTGAGCAAGAACTTAGAATTTTGTATTACGCTGCTCCTGGCTCTACTGAGCGGGTCTGTTATTTACCTAAGCGCATCGCTGCACGCTGTCTAGTCACAGCTGGCCCGGTCGCGCCATTAAACTCAATGTAGCTCGCTCCCAGAGCTACATTGTGTAGGTTTACTGCCCCTTTAAGTCCCGAGTCAAGACAGGCAAGTCCAAGTCAAGTCTCAAGTCAACAAAGGCAAGTCTAGGTCAAGTCCTCAGCTTTAAGCTTCAAGTGTTCAACAAGTCATTAGTACTCTTTGCATAATATAGTGTTGGAGTATTAATTACTGTATATAATGTATACTAATTCACATCAGGAAGGTGTTTAAAATATGTTTATCTTTTCCCAGTTCAATTTCATGTGAGAAATTGTGACATAAGGATAAACAGTGAAAAAACAGTCAAACAGCAAAAAAATGCGAGGCAGGGGGACAGGTAAAAATTAAGAACATCAATTAATTGTAGAAAACGGATAAAATTACAACAGTCGTATCTTAATAAGTACAAAAAGCCAGTATAGCAGAGGTCTTACGCGTTTCAGCTTATGCCTTCCTCTTAGACCGTGCTACACCGGTCACTAGCGGCAACTTAAATACTATTGAAATGCCAAACTCCTGTTACATTTTTTGCGTAACTGTCTAAACCTTAAAGAGACATGTACTTTTAATATCCTTATGTTATTGTTACTAAACGCTAATCCCAGAAGTAAGCTAATAGCTGTTACTAGCAACTATTAAGAATAAGAGATCACTGCATATGACCTATTAGTATCTATTACTTTTTGACAACAGACCAAATTGATAAATGCAGAAAAAGATACTAAACTAGAAAGAACACAAATCCTTGTTATTGGTCCTATGCACAAGCCATAAATATATCCTAGAACAATGTACAGATAGATTGTATTTAACATATACCTCAATATCTCTATATCTAACATTCTCATATTAACAGGAACAGACAATTATGTTTACATCGTGCAGGCTCAATACAATAATCCTCATACATCCAGCATTAGAAAAGGACTTATCCATAGACATCTTATTCTATATATTTAGTTCAACCTATTTAGAGGGAACACTAGTATTAATAATACTAGTAGCAAATTAAATGAGTTACAGAGTTACCCAAGTTTAAGGAAAGCATATAGAAAGGCATATGTACATTAAATCTTCAACAGAACTCATATTTCCAAAGATTTGGAATTGCAATTTTCCAAGTTTACAATTTATTGCAAAAAGGTAACACTTATGTGGCTGGAGATGCAAGGAAACATTTCAAGATCTTATTACATTTACAGAAGTATATACACTTAAATATTGATGTCAAGGGACTTATCTCCAAGAATTTATAAGATCGGTCTGTATGTTAAGACCATCTGGTACCCTGGATTTGAGTTTAAATATCCAGAAAGCCTCTCTAGTTTGTAACAGCTTATCTCTGTCTCCTCCTCTCCACGGCATCTTGACCTGTTCAATCACCTGCCACTTGAGATGTTCTATGCTACCAGCATGGGCACTTTTAAAATGTAGGGCTACCTGGGAGTCTGGGAAGTCTGATTTTATATCCCTAAGGTGCTCCTTGACCCATTCTCTAGCCTCCCTTGTGGTAAGCCCCACATATTGAACATTACATATGGTGCATGTAACCAAATAGATTACATATGTGGAACAGCAGTCGGTACATGCATTATGGGAAAAGACCCTTTGTGTCACCGCTGACTGGAATTTACCTGAGTGCATGTACACGCCTTGCAGCTGCCATATCCACATCTGTAATGTCCTTTGCACTGTAGCCAACTGCTACCTTGTCCCTTCTTGTTTTTTATCTCACTGGGGACCAGAATATTTCCTATGGTCTTATTCCTTCTCAAAACACATTTACAGCTTTTCTGGGCCCAGGGGTAAAGATCCTGGCTCCCCTGTAGGATAGGAAAGCATTTTTTGACTATTTTAGTAATGTCATCAAATTGATTGCTATAATCTGTTACAAATATAGGCATGTCATTAAACTGATCTTTATTCATATTTTTACTTCTAGACAGTAATACACGTCTGTCCAACTTGTCTACTTCTTTAGAGGCCCTGTCAATTAAACATTCAGAGAAACCTCTACTCCGAAAGCGTTCTCTGAAGATGGCTGACTGCTCACAGTATTCTGCTTCTATAGAGCTAATCTTTTTTAACCTCATGTACTCTCCCTTCAGCATCCCAAAATGTGTATGCTTGGGGTGCATGCTCCTTGAATGGAGTAAGCTCTTCCCACCTATCGGTTTCCTATTCAATGTGGTAACTATAGTATTGCCTCTCCCTGAAAGCACTAAATCCAAAAATTCTATTTGGTCAGCACTAATTACACTAGTGAATTTCAGACCCACTGTATTTATGTTAAAGCCACATACAAAGTTCTCTCCTTATAACACTGATCCCCCTCCAAATAAAGAGGAGCTTGTCAATGTATCTTTTGTACATCACAATCTCTCCCCTCCGGGTGCACCTCTCCCCAAAGATGTGGGACAGTTCCCACCAACCCATATATAGGTTGGTGAAAGTTGGCGCAAAAGTTTCCCCCATTGCCGTCCCACGTCTCTGGAGATGGAACTGGCCCCCAAAGGAGAAATAATTGTGTGTTAGAAGGAAGAACAGTACTCTCAAAATGAAACTTATATGCTGAGCCGCATATCCTGTGAATTCCTCTAAGAAGAACTTAGCCTCCATACCTCTATCCAGTGGAATACTGGAATAGAGGCTGACTACATCTATAGTCATCCATATGTATTCCTGTTTCCATTCAATACTCTCCAGCATTGTCAACAGTTCCTTGGTATCTTTCAAAAAGGACGGGAGTCAAAATCCAGTAATGTGTATAAGTCTGTGTCTCCTAACTGTCTAAGGGCCTCCTAAACATAGTCAACCTTGTTTAAAAATACTACATTTCCCCCTTTATCACTTTGACGTATCACTATAGAATCATTACTCTTGAGATCATTTATAGCTCTGATCTCTTTAGTAGGATTATTCCTGATTCAGGGAGGGGTATCTTGTAACTTATCTAGTTCTACTTCTACTCTATTGTGGAAAGCTTCCAGGAACACACCCATAGTGCGTGTAGGATAAAAACTGGAGGATTGTTTGAATTTAACATTAGGGTTCTCATCCTGTTTTGACTCCATTTCTAACCTCAACAACTGTAAATAATCATTTGCCTCAACAAAGGAGACATCTACCCTCCCTTGTTCTTCCTGCAGTCCCTCTTCTCTGCTCTCAGACATAATAGGTGTCTGCTTGAAGTGAGAGGAGGAGGAGCAGGTAAGCTGTGCATAGGCGCGCTGCAGACACTAACATTTCAGCTCTCTGATGAGACCACACACAGAAGGAGCAGTGATTAAAATGAAAAGTGACTGAGTAAGTTTTCACTCTTTATTAACATACTGTGTACCAGCGTGGGACTTGTCCTTAACGGATCTGGCACGCCATTGGAGCGTATGGCCAGCAATCAGGAACTGAAATAGTTGCTAGTTACTATGCCTAACATCCGAGTAATATGGTAGAATAATATTAACACTATTATAATTTTAATATTATTCTACCATATTACTCACAATTATGAACATAAGATGACAATATCCCTGTGTTAGAGAGGATTTGAATAAATAAATAGGTGAGAATGTTTGTTTTCTCCTATCTATTGTCTATATAACAAGTATACCACGCTATCTATATTCAAGAATAAAAGCTGTTTCAATCTTATCTGCTAAGCAATGCTATCTATGCCCCATTTGTGCACAAACCACACATCCATTGATCCCCTCCTATACTTCGGACAATCCAGAGTTAACACTGTGAATGTCCGTAATGCTGCTTTGCCTGATAGTCTGACACAACAACAGCAAAGTTCCTCTATCACACCACTCACCTACCAAACTCAGTAGGCGGGTTCTTCAACCCGATAACCAGTACTGTCAAATGGAGTGCCTGACCCCTCTGAGGAAGCGTATAGTAAAACGCGACCGCATCAGGGGCACTCTCTTCACTTTTTAATTGCACTCTGTTGTTGTAAGCTCAATATAGAACGTATTTAGTTTAAAATACCGTTGCCTAAAAACATTGCTATTCAGGAATGAGGGGAAGGATGAGAAGGGTATTACTAGAATAATTTTTACGGAACGATTACTCTACCCCAATATAAGGGATACAGGGCATTGATCCCAACTTGAAGTTGTTCCTTAATAAAATATTGTTATCCTACACCACCTATCAAACTACTCCTCTGGATAGATGCTGAATTAAGCAACATTGTAACAAGTTTCTTCAACGTAGCTGTGTTTTTAATGGTAATTCTGGCATGCTACAATAGTTCATTTGTATATTAGAATTGAAGCTGTCAGTTTAAAGAATTATAAGTAAATGTTACATTTTAATGAGTAGTTATTAATCCATGTGCAAAAGAGCAATTTTTGTTTCCCTAGTTCTTTGATAGGGTTTGTTTTTTGAATACTTGTTTGTAGATTGTTTAAGAGATTTCTCACCAGGAATTCAGTCTGTCACAGCATGTGTGTAAAGTGTTCATATAATGGTCAGACTTTAACAAATAACCTTAGATAGTGACATTCTGAGATTTTGGATAACCTTTTTTATTACTATTTTAAGCTACCTCCTCACCCCGCCTCCACACAACACTTTCAAATGGCATTTTATCATATATTTTTGTTTGACCAACAATAAATATCTTGGGGTGTAATTAAAACAAAAGTGAGTTTTAAATATATTATTTTGTTTGCCATTCTCCAGGGACCATCCTAGGTCACAACTCTGACCGTTAGAATGTATAAATACTTTGCAAGTCATAAAGCTCAAGTCCAAATCACTTTAAAATGAATGTACTTGCCCAGGGTATAAAATGTATATTTACTACCCTCCCAGTGCCTACTTTATAACAATACTGTTATTTGGGCTTTCATCTTCGACTATTATTGCCTATTTTCTTCCAACCCATTTTTTTGGTACCTTTGAAGTAGCATGTTCTTAAAGTTTACCATTCACCCAACCCAGTAAAACTTGTTTCTGCCTTTGTTGACTAGAAGCAGAGCATGCTCGGTTTTTCTACTAGTGCTTGAATCTGGCAGTAAAACGAGTCACAGGCGCATAACAGCTTTTGTGTAACCAATCATGTCTGACTGCTACTGCAGCAGAGATGCGGGACAGTGAGTAAATGGGGTGGTAAATAGAAAACAGATTTACAGCTGCATGCACCATAACACATAACAGGCATGTGCAGTATGTTATATTAGGGTATATAGCCAGTATATTTTTGATTTTGATGTCTCTTTAACATAATAATATTTATTAAATATCTTCAATTTGTAAAACTGCCCTCTAAATCTGTGATGGCCAACTTCCTAACGCATGGGGGCTTCAGATCAACATTTTAGAATCCTTAAATGCTGCATATAAAAGTATCGCTGTTAAACACACACACTATATTTCCAAAAAATGTCCAGTAATACAGGGACAGATTAAGGTAAAGTTGACGGGTCAGCTCTATCTGATGTTCTCCTCTCCTCACCTTGTTTTCCTATCACTAGAAAGTCCCCAAGGCTCACTTTTTTGTTCTGTGTATTTTTTCTTTTATTTGCTTGGGGCCACATAATCTATGATGCACATTTTTAGTTCTGCTTTTTTTCCTGGGAACCACAAAAACTAGTGTAGAGGGATATGGCTCACAAGTTGGTGATCCCTACACTAAATCAGAACTTTAAAGAAACAATATACATTATATATTCAAGGATGCAGAGCAATAGGACTCTTTTGTCGTTTAATGTAATAATTTAGGATTCATATCTCTTATCATATGTCAGTCTTTTAACATAACATAACAGTCTTAGAACATGGAAAGTGTCAATGTTAAATAGCGGTGCCTTTGACTTCCACCAATCCTAAGGCGTGTAGCCGTTTGTAGCCGAACACAGGTCAGTAGGTAGGAAACGTTCTATTCGTGGTTTCCCTTTTCACCTTCACTCCGCCATAGCAGCAATTTGACACCTAAGTGGATAGGGCTTCTCCAACTCACTCTTCAATTCAGGAAAATGCAGCTTTTAAGGTCTCCACTTGGCTATCAACAAACTTCAACAGGAGAGCAATAATCCAGTTTAAAAGTATTTTATTGGTTTCAAAACATAAAATCATCAAGAACATAGCTAGCAGGACTCCAAACAGCTGACGCATTTCCTGCCTTAACGGCACTTTATCAGAGCTGTTGTACAGGTATTTTACTTAAGTATTTAATGGCAAAGGGATTGTCTATTGCAGCCAATCAAATCCTATGTCATTACGCACATTCAAATTCACATATTAAACATATCAAAGCTACAACTTAATTCACATATATCGTACAATATAAAAGTGAAACAAAGAGAGAAAGGGTAACTTTGTTGTTACATATTCTTAACAAAAGTTTATGTGTGACAAATGAAGTCTAACAAGCTTGACTATAATAACAGAAAATGCTTCGCTGCATCCAGGTGAATTCTTTTGGCTGCGCGCGCAGCCAACATTCTGTTGGCTGCCTCGCGCTGCCAACATTCCTTTGAGGATGCGTGTGCAACGGCCAACGGACGCGTTACTAACATGATTATAGTATAGATAGGTAGATAGACAAATTTTAACCCATAAGATTAGAGTTATCATATATTTCACAGCAACATATGTGAGTTGAAGAAGGAATACTGTGCTAATATTTTCCTGTGTTTATAGATAGTATTTTTCTTTTATACCAAGTATATATAATTTATTTGCCCAGTGATCCTATTTTCCCTAGGTAAAAAATTGCCGTCCAAACAACTTCTGATCGTGGTCCCCCTAATAGCGGAAGTGAACCCGCTGCTTCCAAAAGTAGTCCAAGTACTTCCTATTGCCACAGAGAGCCGTAGCAGTGGTGGACTCAAACCACTAAGTGTGAAGATACAAAAAACAAGGTGCAGGCACTGCTAGGGGTTATTACCTTAAAAATGAAGTTTATTGTGAAGTCAAAATATTAAAACAGCAGATGCTGAGCGCTATAACAAGCCAAGAGATAGCAGACAGACTACAGGCACGAAGTCTGACGCGTTTCGCTCCCCCTAGTGGCGCTTATTCATAGACATATCCATTTCACTTAGTAATCCCTCTTTATAGGCATATCCTGCGTATGATAGGTTCAAAATTAGCCAAGCTTAACACATATTACAAAAAATAAACAGGATAATGCTACAATATGGGCAAGAAAGTGAAAAGGAAAACAGATCCAAACACAAATGTTCTATTACACATAAGAAAAACATGATACATGTAAATTAGCATATGTTAAGATACCAAAGATTAGAAAACACAGCAGAATATACTATAAAGGTTCTATACTAGTTACTTCAAATACAATGTACATAACATTATGTAAGGAGGCAGAAATATGTTGTGAACTAAAAAAACATACTACAATCAATATTAAAAAAACTGAATATATATTTATTAAATGTACACTAAATACCCATGGAAAAACCCGAAGGGGAAAATTTTACAAAAATATGTAACTATGTGAATATATGTGAATATGAGGGGAGAAAAACACAAATCTTGAAATCGGATGTAGATTATTGAATTATATGTATACACCAAGACTCATTAATATTTGATATTTATTCCCCAATGTGCAAGGGAATCAATTATCAATAAAATAATTGATGTTGCATTCCCTATTCATACCCATGGGAAGTCTTGTTTTTAATTTCAAAATCCAATATAACTCCTTTTTCTCTAAGATTTTATATCTGTTACCACCTCTAATTGGAATAATAGCTTGGTCTATAATTTATATTGTCATATCAGCTTTATTAGTGAAGTGGTACCCATTCAAATGATTCGCTACAGCAGAATCCTTATTATAATTTTTGACGTCTCTAATGTGTTTCCCAAATCTTTTTTTAGGTTCTCTAGACGTTTGGCCTGTGTATTGACATTGGTATAAATTACAAGTAAGGAGATAAATAACAAATGTGGTGCCACAGTTAGCATAGAAATCTATCTTAAACTGTTGTTTGGTTAAACTGCTTACAAACTCATTACCCAATAACACATTGGCACACATATGGCAGTTTCATTTCCCACATCTAATGTTACCCCTCTTATAGAGCCAATTTTGATTTAAACTCTTATTCCGAAGTACCATACTAGGCGACAAGCTCTGAGCAAGAATTCTCACTTTTTTAGGAACAAATTTTACATTTTCCACTTATTTTTTTAAGATATCATCTCCCAACAATATGTGCATATGTTTCCTGAGTATCTTAATAATTAAGTTATACTGCTGTGAATATTCAGTGGTAAATACCACTGAGTTCTTAAATGCAGAATCCATATTAGTATCATGGGAAGTTTCTCTTTCAACAGTTTTTTTGGTGTATGTCTTTATTCTCTTTCGGCATTTTTCTGAGGGACCTTTTTTGTATCCTCTCTTAATGAGCCTATTCTGTAGTTCTGTAGACTGGGTATCATACACTACATCAGATTTTGTGTTCCTCCTTAGCCTAATAAATTGGCTTTTAGGTATAGCTTTGATTACATGACCAGGATGTTGAGAGGTAGCATGTAGTATTGTGTTACCTGCCGTAGGTTTTCGGAATGTCTTTGTAACAATTTCACTATTACAAATTTGTAAAGTCAGGTCAAGGAAGCTGACTTCTGATCTGCTATACTGTCCAGTGAATCGTAAATTAAATGTATTTTCATTGATGTATGACATAAAGTTATTAAACTTTAAGTCATCCAAAGGTTTTTTATAATGACCAAAAGGTCATCAATATACCGAACATAAAGTAATATATCTTCAAGCCAAGGATTCTGGACACTGTACACGTGTATCAATTCCCATCATGACACATATAAATTTGCGAATGCGGGGGCAAATTTTGCCCCTATGGCAGTTCCACAGATTTGGTTGTAGTGAACTCAGTCAAACATAAAATAGTTCTTTAATAGAAGAAATCTCAGTACATCTCATATGTAATATTTGACTGAGTCCTCCAACCCCAATTCTCTTTCCAAAAAGAACTCAATCGCTTGAATGCCAAGGTTTTGGGGGATACATGTGTACAATGAACATACATCAATAACAGCCCACAAATAACTTTCATCCCACTTTACCAAATTCAAAGAGTCTAACAGATGAGCACTATCTCTGAGATAAGATAATTGTCTCTTCGCTATTGGTTGTAGTATGCCATCTAACCATGCCCCCAAAGGTTCAAACAAAGAGCCCACCCCCGAGACAATGGGTCTGCCTGGGGGTTGTGAAAGATTTTTGTGAACTTTGGGGACATGGTAAAAGATGGGTACAGTCCATCCAATGTAGGGAAAAATAAGCGCTCCAAGCCCACAGATATATAAAAGTTCAATTTTATTCCAAACTTGTTAAAATCATACAAGATAGATTAAAAAGTGGTAAGCACAGTAGTGCAAAAACAGGTTGTAGAACAGGTGCTGTTTTTTGCACCTGTTCTACAACCTGTTTTTGCACTACTGTGCTTACCACTTTTTAATCTATCTTGTATGATTTTAACAAGTTTGGAATAAAATTGAACTTTTATATATGTGTGGGCTTGGAGCGCTTATTTTTCCCTACATTGGATGGACTGTTGCTATTTTGTGCGTGTGCAGACGCACTGGGAATATTTGCTTGCTGCCTAGGATATCATTTATATTTTTTCACATATACCCTCACTCTATTAGTGCCTATCATATTCACAGGATTTGTTTTTACATACCCCAGGGGCGCTCCGTTGAGCAGGTTTCATTTGTATCTTAAAAGATGGGTACTAATGGATTACTAGGAACCAGATTGTTAATATCATTTTCCTCAAAGATGCCTAACGTAACCCCTTCACAAACGATTTGTTCCAACTCTTTTTGATATATTTTAAGTGGACTGCATGGTAGTTTCTGATACACCCTTGCGTCTGACAACTGACGGAGTGCTTCTTGGAAATAATAGTCTTTGTCAAGCACCACTATGCTGCCACCCTTATCCGCATTTTTAATGACAATATTTGAATTGTCTTGTAAGGATTTAGTAGCTAGATGTTCCTTATAAGTTAGGTTAAAGGTGGCAGCATCCCTGGTGACTGTTTCTTCTAACTTTAATATATCTTCCTGCACCATTTTTTGATAAGCATTAATGATAGGGCCTCTGTATTGGATGGGATAAAAGTTAGATTTAATATTTATTGGACGTGATAATTCTTGTGCCTTCATTGAATACATATCTCCACTGTATAACTCACTAAGAGTAGCCACAGCACAAGCATCAGAAAAAAATAAATGTGAGCTATTATCAATGCTATTTCCAGGGGATGGCCCTGTACAATTAATTTATTTACATCTAAGAGAGTGTTAAAGCTTGAAAATTTACTAGATGGTGCAAACCCTAATCCCTTGGATAATACATTAGTTTCTTCCTGTGTTAAAGCATAATTAGAAAGATTAATAATGCTACAATTGTCACAATCAGTGCTACTCAAAAAGGAGTATGACTGCAAGTTAGTGTGTTTTTCTTTTCCTTTTGTTTCTCCATCTCTTTCGTTTCCTTTGTTTTGTAATGTATTCAGACGTGTTTTCGGCCGTACCACCAATGGCGTTTTCTCCAATTCTTCTCTCCCTGGTGCGACCTGTAAAAAATCACAAGAAAGAGAGGGAGAGACTGAAAGAGAGGATAGAGGAGAAGAAGAACAGTCAGAAGAATAAGAGGTGCCTGAAAAACAGGCTTCAGAATCTGTAGTGTCCCCTTCAGAGGTACTGAAGACCACTTTTCTTTTATTTTTATGAGCTTTTTTGAGAATTGATTTCGGAACATTCTCTTCACGTTCCTCTTGTTGCTGATTAGACTCATTCTTATTTTGATTGTTGTTCCCTTTGAATTTTCTATTTTTATTCCGATTGACCCTTTGCTGCCGGCGTATAGCTGCCCAATTGTAAACTTTTTGTTGCTCGTAATCCTCTTTATTCGTCTGAATTTTTTCCCCTTTCCTTAGGGCTTGTTCCTTATCTTGTTCCGCTATAGTTTCTGTCAGTTTTTTATTAAGAGCTATAAATTCTGGATTATCTCTATGTTGTTGGAGCTCTTCTTTTAATGACAATATTGCCAGTTCCAACTTAGAATGTTTTTTATTTTTTACTTTTATGAGGATATCAATTAATTTAAATGAACACTTAGTAAGTGCCATATTCCACTCCTCCATATCCTCAGCATCTTCAAATTGGAAAGAAGGATTTTTTTTATACGTAAACCCCTAGGGATTCTATTGGTCTCCAAATATTTTTTAAAAGCAACAGTACCCCACATCAACCTGAGATCTGTAATAAGAGACTGTTCTAGTGTTTTGAAGTGTGTTTATAGCTCCGGATTTACTATTTCTATATCCTCCATTGTGAAAATAGTATCAAAATAATCTTGTCTGGAATTTATATCGAAAAAACATAATTTATGTAAGAACTTACCTGATAAATTCATTTCTTTCATATTAGCAAGAGTCCATGAGCTAGTGACGTATGGGATATACATTCCTACCAGGAGGCGCAAAGTTTCCCAAACCTTAAAATGCCTATAAATACACCCCTCACCACACCCACAATTCAGTTTAACGAATAGCCAAGAAGTGGGGTGATAAGAAAGGAGCGAAAGCATTTAAAAAATAAGGAATTGGAATAATTGTGCTTTATACAAAAAATCATAACCACCACAAAAAGGGTGGGCCTCATGGACTCTTGCTAATATGAAAGAAATGAATTTATCAGGTAAGTTCTTACATAAATTATGTTTTCTTTCATGTAATTAGCAAGAGTCCATGAGCTAGTGACGTATGGGATAGTAGATACCCAAGATGTGGAACTTCCACGCAAGAGTCACTAGAGAGGGAGGGAAAAAATAAAGACAGCCAATTCCGCTGAAAAAATAAATCTACTACCCAAATCAAAAAATTTCAAAAAAATCTTAACCTGCCCCTTACCAGCCAAGCTGGAATACAGCACATACATGCAAATTTAAGGAGCTGATTTTGAACTAAAAAACTTCCAATTAAAAACATGTTGCTTGGGTAAGAATTTAGAATTTTGTTCCTTAGTAAGAACAACCAAACTAAAATAAGCTTAAAGTTTTAGTCTTAGAACTCAATCTTGAAGCCCAGAGTAACAGTTAAGAATTGAATCCAATATGAACCAAATAATTGATTATCTTGGAAAAAAAGAAATAAGGATTTTTAGAAATCACAAAATTCTTCTAGCTAAAAACAGCTAAAGACATAGATTAAACCTCATTTGTGAAAATATTCAAAAATGAAGATACAAATGAAATTATTAGCATGTTAATCCAGTTAAAGGACCAGTCAACACACCGGACTTGCATAAACAAATGCAAGACAAAAAGACAAATGCAACAGCACAGAGTCTGAACCTCAGATGAGCAGTAGACTTTGTCCCTTAACAATGCTAAATAAAATATAATCTGATACTTGATCTTAAAGTAAACAGAAAAATGAAGCAAATGCAACATCATCCAAATAAATCACAGGTCCAAGAAAAGTACCTGAAAATAAATAATTTTCCTTAAATAAGATACAACCATCTAAAAGGAAAATAAATACTAATTTGCTATAGAAACAATAGCATATTTTAGCAGGAGTAGAGATAGCCCCATGAAATTGGAGAACCCTCAAAATCGAAATTAACTGCCGGCAAAGAATATAATTTAAAACCTTTGAAGAAGGAAGAAAATTCTCAGCCTATTCCATTCCCTAGTATGAAGAACTGGAAAAAAACCTCTGAAAATACAGAAGATAAAATAAGCAGAAATAAAATGTTAGCTAGTCTTGAAAAAGAACTAGTTACCTCAATATCCAAAATAATCAACACCTTTTCAACAAAAACAAATGTACTCTAATAAAAAATAAAAAAGTAGATTTGTTAGTGTCAATATCTGATGAAGAAAATTCTGAATGAGAAAAAACATCATCAGAGAAGGATACTTCAATATGTTGTTGGTAATTTGAAACTTCATCAATTAAAAAAGAAGTTTGAAAAAGACCTAAAAATTAGCTTTGGTAGGACTTATCTCAGTCAACAGGAATCCCTCAGTATGTTCTTATCCAGGAACAGTTTATGGAAAATCTTGCAATATGTAATAGAAAAAAACAACATATAAAGCAAAATTATCAAATTCCTTAAATGACAGTTTCAGGAATGGGAAAAAATGCAAAACAAACAAGCCTCTAGCAACCAGAAGCAACAAAAAAGTGAGACTTAAATAATGTGAGAAAAAGTGGAACAAGAATGACGCCCACATTTTTGGCGCCAAGTATGACGCCACATCCTCTGACGCCGAAAATGACGCCCACATTTTTTGGCGCAAAAAAACGTCTGAACACACATTGCGCCAAAAAAGTTCGCGCCAAGAATGACGCAATAAATTGAAGCATTTTCTGCCCCCCCGAGCATAACAGCCCGCAGGGAAAAAAGTCAATTGAAAATTTTCAAGGTAAGAAAAAAATAAATATTTATTCATATGCATTATCCCAATAATTAAACTGACAGTCTGAATGAAGGAATACTGATTATCCTGAATCATGGCAAATATAAGTTTAAAGACATATATTTAGAACTTTACATATAAAGTGCCCAACCATAGCTTAGAGTGTCCCAAAAAATAAGACTTACTTACCCCAGGACACTCGTCTACATATAGTAGATAGCCAAACCAGTACTGAAACAAGAATCAGTAGAGGTAATGGTATATAAGAGTATATCGTCAATCTGAAAAGGGAGGTAAGAGATGAATCTCTACGACTGATAACAGAGAACCTATGAAATAGATCCCGTAGAAGGAGACCATTGAATTCAAATAGGCAATACTCTCTTCACATCCCTCTGACATTTACTGCATGCTGAGAGGAAAACCGGGCTCCAGCCTGCTGCGAAGCGCATATCAACGTAGAATCTAGCACAAACTTACTTCACCACCTCCCTGGGAGGCAAAGTTTGTAAAACTGAATTGTGGGTGTGGTGAGGGGTGTATTTATAGGAATTTTAAGGTTTGGGAAACTTTGCCCCTCTTGGTAGGAATGTATATCCCATACGTCACTAGCTCATGGACTCTTGCTAATTACATGAAAGAAAACCTTCATGATTAGATATAGAAGGTATTGCTGAATTGGTATCAATAATCATATTGTTATGAATAGGATCTGAAGAGCCTGTATTAAATTCTGCCATGGCTTGTATAAATCACAAAAAACAAATACCATATAAACACAATAGCGCTGTCTGCAAACAACCAATAAATACAAAAGTCCTTAGGTAATACCCCAAATATGTGGCAATGGAAGGGGACAATAACACAGAGGAACTTCAACACGTAAGTGAAATCAAACACATCACTCCTTGGTTATCCACTTTACAAACTGGTATGGAAAAACTCACAATTGCAGGCGTGTTTTTTTTTTTATATAAACCTCTGTTTTAGAGATCACCAAGTTCAATCATTGCCGTAAACATGTATTCGAATTGACAGTTTGATATACTGCGACCAAATGCAAAACCGGTTATGCTTTAAAGTAGGAACAATACCGCAAGTTGAAATTGAAGTAGATACATTTACTTTGGTAACCGATCAAGGCAGGACCTGCAAATGACGATTCTAGCAGCCAAGCTGATCCAAAGGAAACAAATTGCCGTCCAAGCAACTTCTGATCGTGGTCCCCCTAATAGCGGAAGTGAACCCGCTACTTCCAAAAGTAGTCCAAGTACTTCCTATTGCCACAGAGAGCCGTAGCAGTGGTGGAATCAAACCACTAAGTGTGAAGATACAAAAAACAAGGTGCAGGCACTGCTAGGGGTTATTACCTTAAAAATGAAGTTTATTATGAAGTCAAAATATTAAAACAGCAGATGCTGAGCGCTATAACAAGACAAGAGATAGCAGACAGATTACATTTACGAAGTCTGCTTCCTTGACCTGACTTTAAAATTTGTAATAGTGAAATTGTTACAAACACATTCCGAAAACCTACGGCGGGTAACACAATACTACATGCTACCTCTCAACATCCTGGTCATGTAATCAAAGCTATACCTAAAAGCCAATTTATTAGGCTAAGGAGGAACACAAAATCTGATGTAGTGTATGATACCCAGTCTACAGAACTACAGAATAGGCTCATTAAGAGAGGATACAAAAAAGGTCCCTTAGAAAAATGCCGAAAGAGAATAAAGACATACACCAAAAAAAAACTGTTGAAAGAGAAACATCCCATGATACTAATATGGATTCTGCATTTAAGAACTCAGTGGTATTTACTACTGAATATTCACAGCAGCATAACTTAATTATTAAGATACTCAGGAAACATATGCACATATTGTTGGGAGATGATATCTTAAAACAATATGTGGAAAATGTAAACAAATTTCCTAAAAAAGCGAGAACTCTTGCTCAGAGCTTGTCGCCTAGTATGGTACTTCGGAATAAGAGTTTAAATCAAAATTGGCTCTATAAGAGGGGTAACATTAGATGTGGGAAATGAAACTGCCATATGTGTGCCAATGTGTTATTGGGTAATGAGTTTGTAAGCAGTTTAACCAAACAGCAGTTTAAGATAGATTTTTATGCTAACTGTGGCACCACATTTGTTATTTATCTCCTTACTTGTAATTTATGCCAATGTCAGTACACAGGCCAAACGTCTAGAGACGTCAAAAATTATAATAAGGATTCTGCTGTAGCGAATCATTTTAATGGGTACCACTTCACTAATAAAGCTGATATGGCAATAAAAATTATAGACCAAGCTATTATGCGACATCAATTATTTTATTGATAATTGATTCCCTTGCACATTGGGGAATAATTATCAAATATTAATGAGTCTTGGTGTATACATATAATCGAATAATCTACATCCGATTTCAAGATTTGTGTTTTTCTCCCCTCATATTCACATATATTCACATAGTTACATATTTTTGTAAAATTTTCCCCTTAGGGTTTTTCCATGGGTATTTAGTGTACATTTAGTAAATATATATTCAGTTTTTTAATATTGATTGTAGTATGGTTTTTTAGTTCACAACATATTTCTGCCGCCCTACATAATTTTATGTACATTGTATTTGAAGTAACTAGTATAGAACCTTTATAGTATATTCTGCTGTGTTTTCTAATCATTGGTATCTTAACATATGCTAATTTACATGTAGCATGTGTTTCATATGTGTAATAGAACATTTGTGTTTGGATCTGTTTTCCTTTTCACTTTCTTGCCCATATTGTAGCAATATCCTGTTTATTTTTTGTAATATGTGTTAATATTGGCTAGTTTTGAGCCTATCATACGCAGGATATGCCTATAAAGAGGGCTTACTAAGTGTAATGGATATGTCTATGAATAAGCGCCACTAGGGGGCACGAAACGCGTCAGACTTCATGCCTGTAGTCTGTCTGCTATCTCTTGGCTTGTTATAGCGCTCAGTATCTGCTGTTTTAATATTTTGACTTCACAATAAACTTCATTTTTAAGGTAATAACCCCTAGCAGTGCCTGCACCTTGTTTTTTGTATCTTCATCCTATTTTCCCTATTCACAATGATTGCTGTATGTGATTTATGTCGGCTGGTTTATAGATATCTACCTATGTACAGACTACTAATGTTTTTATTCTTTCTCAGAAGTAAATCTAAACTAATTGAAGTATGATTACACCACTATTTTTGAAGGGATGTAGGTACTTTTTCCATTATTATGGTCAAGCTTGTTAGACTTTATTTGTCACACATAAACTTTTGTTAAGAATATGTAACAACAAAGTTACCCTTTCTTTCTTTGTAAAGTATCACTTTTATATTGTAAATTAAGTGAATTAAGTTGTAGATTTGATATGTTTAATATGTGAATTTGAATGTGAGTAATGACATAGGATTTAATTGGCTGTAATAGACAATCCCTTTGCGATTAAATACTTACGTAATACACCTGTACAACAGGTCTGATGAAGTGCCGTTAAGGCATGAAACGCGTCAGCTGTTTGGAGTCCTGCCAATGCGTCAGAGTCCTGCTAACTGTGTTCTTGACAATTTGATGTTTTTAAACCAATAAAATGGACTTTTAACTGGATTATTGCTCTCCTGTTGAAGTTTGTTGATACCCAAATGGAGACCTTAAAAGCTACATTATATATTCCCCAGACAGCTCAATATTAAAGGGATACTAAACCCCAAACAATTGGGTTTAGCCACCAGTCAGCAAGCACTACCCAGGGTTCTGAACCAAAAATGGGCTGGCTCATAAGCTTACATTCCTGCCTAAATTTGGGTTTAGTATCCCTTTGGGTCATAAAATAAAAAAAATACATGGTCTTGTTGAGCCTTTACTTATGTGCACTTTCATATGACTGCATGACTAATTGCTTACAAACATTTGCTAAGTGACTAATCAGTAAGTACATAATAAAAAGACAATGCAATGCAGAAGATTTTTTTTCTGACCAGTTTCAAAATGTACTATTTGCCAGCCCCCTGTATCATGTGACATCCACCAGCCAAAGTGTTGATATAAAAATAATATGTACAATTTGATAATGGAAGTAAATTGGAAAGTCTCTTAAAATTCCATGCTCTATCTGAATCACAAATGTTTAATTTTGACTTTAGTTTCCCTTTAACTTTACATTTTAATACAACTAAAAGCTAAATGAATAACAAGCTTAAAGTGATGGAAAATGTTAGTGTTTGTGAATCGCTAGGATTTACCAATGGAACAAAAAACGGGGACTTTCAATCATGGCAGAACGCTATTTTGCTGTGAGGATCTTAGCCAATAGAGTGCTAGCATGGCCATTAGCTAAGAGGTGGAAACGTCACCTCACAGCAAAAACATAATTTATGTAAGAACTTACCTGATAAATTCATTTCTTTCATATTAGCAAGAGTCCATGAGCTAGTGACGTATGGGATATACATTCCTACCAGGAGGGGCAAAGTTTCCCAAACCTCAAAATGCCTATAAATACACCCCTCACCACACCCACAAATCAGTTTAACGAATAGCCAAGAAGTGGGGTGATAAGAAAAAAGTGCGAAAGCATAAAAAATAAGGAATTGGAATAATTGTGCTTTATACAAAAAATCATAACCACCACAAAAAGGGTGGGCCTCATGGACTCTTGCTAATATGAAAGAAATGCATTTATCAGGTTAGTTCTTACATAAATTATGTTTTCTTTCATGTAATTAGCAAGAGTCCATGAGCTAGTGACGTATGGGATATCAATACCCAAGATGTGGAACTTCCACGCAAGAGTCACTAGAGAGGGAGGGATAAAATAAAGACAGCCAATTCCACTGAAAAATAATCCACACCCCAAAATAAAGTTTCAATCTTATAATGAAAAAAACTGAAAATATAAGCAGAAGAATCAAACTGAAACAGCTGCCTGAAGTACTTTTCTACCAAAAACTACTTAAGAAGAAGAAAACACATCAAAATGGTAGAATTTAGTAAAAGTATGCAAAGAAGACCAAGTTGATGCTTTGCAAATCTGATCAACCGAAGCTTCATTCCTAAACGCCCAGGAAGTAGAAACTGACCTAGTAGAATGAGCTGTAATCCTTTGAGGCGGAGTTTTACCCGACTCAACATAAGCATGATGAATCAAAGACTTTAACCAAGATGCCAAAGAAATGGCAGAAGCCTTCTGGCCTTTCCTGGAACCGGAAAAGATAACAAATAGACTAGAAGTCTTTCGGAAATCTTTAGTAGCTTCAACATAATATTTCAAAGCTCTAACTACATCCAAAGAATGTAACAATCTCTCCTTAGAATTCTTAGGATTAGGACACAATGAAGGAACCACAATTTCTCTACTAATGTTGTTAGAATTCACAACCTTATGTAAAAATTTAAATGAAGTTCGCAACACCGCCTTATCCTGATGAAAAATCAGAAAAGGAGACTCACAAGAAAGAGCAGATAATTCAGAAACTCTTCTAGCAGAAGAGATGGCCAAAAGAAACAAAACTTTCCAAGAAAGTAATTTAATATCCAGAGAATGCATAGGTTCAAACGGAGGAGCTTGAAGAGCCCCCAGAACCAAATTTAAACTCCAAGGAGGAGAAATTGACTTAATGACAGGTTTTATATGAACCAAAGCCTGTACAAAACAATGAATATCAGGAAGATTAGCAATCTTTCTGTGAAAAAGAACAGAAAGAGCAGAGATTTGTCCTTTCAAGGAACTAGCAGATAAACCTTTATCCAAACCATCCTGAAGAAACTGTAAAATTCTAGGAATTCTAAAAGAATGCCAAGAAAAATGATGAGAAGAACACCAAGAAATGTAAGCCTTCCAGACTCGATAATATATCTTCCTAGATACAGATTTACGAGCCTGTAACATAGTATTAATTACGGAGTCAGAGAAACCTCTATGACTGAGAATCAAGCGTTCAATCTCCATACCTTCAAATTTAAGGATTTGAGATCCTGATGGAAAAAGGACCTTGTGATAGAAGGTCTGGTCTTAACGGAAGAGTCCACGGTTGGCAAGTAGCCATCCGGACAAGATCCGCATAACAAAACCTGTGAGGCCAAGCTGGAGCCACCAGCAGAACAAACGAATGCTCCTTTAGAATCTTGGAAATCACTCTTGGAAGAAGAACTAGAGGCGGAAAGATATAGGCAGGATGATACTTCCAAGGAAGAGACAATGCATCCACTGCTTCCGCCTGAGGATCCCTGGATCTGGACAGATACCTGGGAAGCTTCTTGTTTAGATGAGAAGCCATCAGATCTATTTCTGGAAGTCCCCACATTTGAACAATCTGATGAAATACCTCTGGGTGAAGACACCATTCGCCCGGATGTAATATTTGGCGACTGAGGTAATCCGCTTCCCAATTGTCTACACCTGGGATATGAACCGCAGAAATTAGACAGGAGCTGGATTCCGCCCATACAAGTATTCGAGATACTTCTTTCATAGCCAGAGGACTGTGAGTCCCTCCTTGATGATTGACATATGCCACAACATTGTCCGTCTGAAAACAAATGAACGACTCTCTCTTTAGAAGAGGCCACGACTGAAGAGCTCTGAAAATCGCACGGAGTTCCAAAATGTTGATTGGTAATCTCGCCTCCTGAGATTCCCAAACCCCTTGTGCTGTCAGAGACCCCCATACAGCTCCCCAACCTGTCAGACTTGCATCTGTTGAGATCACAGTCCAGGTCGGAGGAACAAAAGAAGCCCACTGAACTAAACGATGGTGGTCTGTCCACCACGTAAGAGAGTGTCGTACAATCGTTTTTAAAGATATTAATTGTGATATCTTTGTATAATCCTTGCACGATTGGTTCAGCATACAAAGCTGAAGAGGTCGCATGTGAAAACGAGCAAAGGGGATCGCGTCCGATGCAGCAGTCATAAGACCTAGAATTTCCATGCATAAGGCTACCGAAGGGAATGATTGAGAATGAAGGTTTCGACAAGCTGAAACCAATTTCAGACGTCTCTTGTCCGTCAGTGACAGAGTCATGGACACTGAATCTATTTGGAAACCTAAAAAGGTTACCCTTGTCTGAGGAATCAATGAACTCTTTGGTAAATTGATCCTCCAACCATGTTCTCGAAGAAACGATACAAGTCGATTCGTATGAGATTCTGCTAAATGTGAAGACTGAGCAAGTACCAAGATATCGTCCAAATAAGGAAATACCACAATGCCCTGTTCTCTGATTACAGATAGAAGGGCACCGAGAACCTTTGTAAAAATCCTTGGAGCTGTTGCTAGGCCAAACGGCAGAGCCACAAACTGGTAATGCTTGTCTAGAAAAGAGAATCTCAGAAACTGATAGTGATCTGGATGAATCGGAATATGCATCTTGTAAATCTATTGTGGACATATAATGCCCTTGCTGAACAAAAGGCAGAATAGTCCTTATAGTTACCATTTTGAATGTTGGTATCCTTACATAACGATTCAATATTTTTAAATCCAGAACTGGTCTGAAGGAATTCTCCTTTTTTGGTACAATGAAGAGATTTGAGTAAAACCCCAGCCCCTGTTCCAAAACTGGAACTGGCACAATTACTCCAGCCAACTCTAGATCTGAAACACATTTCAGAAATGCTTGCACCTTCACTGGATTTATTGGGACACGGGAAAGAAAAAATCTTCTTGCAGGAGGCCTTATCTAGAAGCCTATTCTGTACCCTTGTGAAACAATATTCTGAATCCAAAGATTGTGAATCGAATTGATCCAAATTTCTTTGAAAAATCGTAATCTGCCCCCTACCAGCTGGGCTGGAATGAGGGCCGCACCTTCATGTGGACTTGGGAGCTGACTTTGGCTTCCTAAAAGGCTTGGATTTATTCCAGACTGGAGATGGTTTCCAAACTGATACCGCTCCTGTAGGGGAAGGATCAGGTTTTTGTTCCTTATTGTGACGAAAGGAACGAAAACGATTAGCAGACCTAAATTTACCTTTAGATTTTTTATCCTGTGGTAAAAAAGTTCCTTTCCCCCCAGCCGGAGGAACAGTTACCACACGTTTACAACAAATACTTAACTTTGGTAGATCCAACATCAGGCAGCAATTTTCCAGAAGTATCTTCTGATTCAGGGTCAATCTGAGACATCTTGCAATATGTAATAGAAAAAACAACATATAAAGCAAAATTTATCAAATTCTTAAATGACAGTTTCAGGAATGGGAAAAAAATGAACAAGCTTCTAGCAACCAGAAGCAAATAAGCAATGAGACTTAAATAAAGTGGAGACAATAATGACGCCAATATTTTTTAGCGCCAAAAAAGACGCCCACATTATTTCGCGCCTAAATGCTTTAAGCGCCAAAAATGACGCCACATCAGGTGACGCCAACATTTTTGGCGCAAAAAAAACGTCAAAAAATGATGCAACTTCCGGCGACAAGTATGACGCCGGAAATGACAAAATTTTTGCGCCAAAAAAGTCCGCGCCAAAAATTACGCAATAAAAAGAAGCATTTTCAGCCCCCGCGAGCCTAACAGCCCACAGGAAAAAAAGTCAAATTTTAAGGTAAGAAAATTGATTATTCATATGCATTATCCCAAAAAATGAAACTGACTGTCTGAAATAAGGAATGTTGAACATCCTGAAACAAGGCAAATAAATGTTTAAACACATATATTTAGAACTTTATATAAAAGTGCCCAACCATAGCTTAGAGTGTCACAAAATAAGACTTACTTACCCCAGGACACTCATCTACATGTAGTAGAAAGTCAAACCAGTACTGAAACGAGAATCAGTAGAGGTAATGGTATATATAAGAGTATATCGTCGATCTGAAAAGGGAGGTAAGAGATGAATCTCTACGACCGATAACAGAGAACCTATGAAATAGACCCCGTAGAAGGAGATCATTGAATTCAAATAGGCAATACTCTCTTCACATCCCTCTGACATTTACTGCACACTGAGAGGAAAACCGGGCTCCAGCCTTCTGCGAAGCGCATATCAACGAAGTATCTAGCAAAAACTTACTTCACCACCTCCATGGGAGGCAAAGTTTGTAAAAACTGATTTGTGGGTGTGGTGAGGGGTGTATTTATAGGCATTTTGAGGTTTGGGAAACTTTGCCCCTCCTGGTAGGAATGTATATCCCATACGTCACTAGCTCATGGACTCTTGCTAATTACATGAAAGAAATAGCGTTCTGCCATGGGCTGTCTGAGGAGCTCAGTGCGGAGAACACTTCAGACAAATAAAGGAACTTTCAACATGAAGTATTTTATACTTCATGACTGAAAGTCCCCTTTATTTGTTCCACTGGTAAATCCTAACATTTTACAAACGCTAGGATTTACCATCACTTTAATAAACTATGTGTATTGAATTCCATTGTAACTGACTGTCACTTCTTTGGGCTTGTAGAACAAGCTAGAAGATTAGTTGGCAAGTTTACAGGCACATTTCTCCCTTAAAGGGACAGTCTACACCAGAATTTGTATTGTTTAGAAATATAGATAATCCCTTTATTACCCATTCCCCAGTTTTGCATAACCAACATTGTTATATTAATATACTTTATAACATTTAAACCTCTAAATTTCTGCCTGTTTCTAAGCCACTACAGACAGCCTCTTATCACTAGGGATGAGCTAATGTGTCTAAAAATTCGAAATCTGAAATAAATTTTGATACATTTGTTCAAATCAAATTTCGAATGTTTATATAACATGCTAACATTCTATTTTTGAATTTTCGTTTTCGAATTTTTCAATAAAATTCAAAAATATTCGTTCGAATAATAGAATGTTTAGCTATGTATTCATTCAATTTCGAAATGTAATATTTGAATTCGAATGTGACATTCGAATTCGAAATAGTATTTCTAGTCTACAACTGTGTTTAATAAATGTAATATTCGAATTCTACATTCGAATTCGAATGTCACATTCGAATTCAAAATAGTATTTCTAGTTTAATATTGTGTTTTTTAAAAGTAATATTCAAATTCGAATGTCACATTCAAATTCGAATGTCACATTTGAATTCGAAATAGTATTTCTAGTCTAATACTGTGTTTAATAAATGTAATAAATGTAATATTCAAATTTGAATGCTACATTCGAATTTTAATGTAACATTCGAATTTGAAATAGTATTTCTAGTCTAATACTGTGTTTTATAAATGTAATATTCAAATTCGAATGTGACATACGAATTCAAAATAGTACTTCTAGTCTACAACTGTGTTGTATAAATGTAATATTCGAATTCGAATGTCACATTCGAATTCGACAGTGACATTCAAATTCGAATGTGACATTCGAATTTAAAAGTGGCATTCGAATTCGAAAGTGACATTCGAATACTGTAAATAACATTCGATAATTGAATTTTTAAGAATATTCGTTCTTATCAACATTCTATTATGTAAATCGAATTTCACAATAACATTCGTTCTAACATTCGAATTCGAAATATAAACACATTCGCCCATCCCTACTTATCACATGCTATTTTATTAGCTTTTCACAACAGGAAACTGCTAGTTCATGTGGGCCATATAGATAACATTGTGCTCATACCGCGGGGAGTTATTTAAAGGGACAGTCAACATTAAAATTGTTTTTGTTTAAAAAGATAGATAACGCCTTTACTACCCATTCCCCAGCTTTGCACAACCAACATTGTTAGATTAATATACTTTATAACATTTAAACCTCTAAATTTCTGCCTATTTATTAGCCACTACAGACAGCCTCTTATCACATGCTTTTTTTTATTTGCTTTTCACAACAGGAGACTGCTAGTTCATGTGGGCCATATAGATAACATTGTGCTCATGCCAGTGGAGTTATAACTGTGTTGGTTATGCAAAACTGGGGAATGGGTAATAAAGGGATTATCTAGCATTTTAAAAAATAAACATTCTGGTATAGGCTATCCCTTTAAAAGATAGTAGTTTAGTAGTTTGACAGATTACTGGATAACTACCAGCTAGTAGCATAGAGGAAAGGGTATCTGCTTGCTGATATGGGAAACTTAAAGTTTTGCAGTTTGTGAGAAAAGAGCAGAGTAGTGTATGACTTGGCCAGCAGATAGAACCAAAGCACAATGTTGTGCTAAAAGATTAGCATTTCCCAGTGTTATTAAATAAATAGCAAAAACAGCTGTCTCACAGGTATTGAGACTGATAACAGTGATGAGGCCACGCACAGCATCTTAAGAAGTGTCACAGGGAATTATACTTATAGTACAGGTAGAAAACCCATTATCCAAACTGCTTAGGATCGGAAAAGGTTTTGATTTCGGAATATTTGCATCTTTAAAATGGGACAGTTTGGAGAGGGGATGAGACCAAGTGTAAACAGCAATTTCTTATGTCATTTAGGCAATATTTACATGTCATAATACAGCTTATACATGTAACCTAAAGTTAGTTTTATATAATTTTTAATAATTTTGTATACATACAGTATCCCACAAAAGTGAGTACACCCCTCACATTTTTGTAAATATTTTATTATATATTTTCCTGTGACAACACTGAAGAAATGACACTTTGCTACAATGTAAAGTAGTGAGTGTACAGCCTGTATAACAGTGTACATTTGCTGTCCCCTCAAAATAACTCAACACACAGCCATTAGAGGGATATGGCTGCACCTCACTGACGAGGCCCACAATAGGCCGAAACGTACGTTTGGTTTTGCTGTTTCTCTTGTTCAGAGAGGGATTGCCTGGTATTTCGGGGCTGGACTGTACTGTGAAGTCAGGATCAGACTGATATGCTACAGGAAAGTTCTTCTCTGTGAAAGGCACATATTGAGCAAAAAGAGGCTGCTTCTAGGGTGGTAACTAGCCATAGAACAAGCTATTATGCTATTGTTCGTTCCCAAGTTGAGCTCTTCTCTCTTTTTATTTATGCAAATTATGACACTTAGGGAAGTCTCCCTAAGTGTGATGCGGTAATCCAGACGTGGACCCGTTGCTCAGTGTGCCTAGAGGGATATGGCTGCACCTCACTGATGAGGCCCACAATAGGCCGAAACGTACGTCTGGGGTTTTGCTGTTTCTCTTGTTCAGAGAGGGATTGCCTGGTATTTCGGGGCTGGACTGTACTGTGAAGTCAGGATCAGACTGATATGCTACAGGAAAGTTATTCTCTGTGAAAGGCACATATTGAGCAAAAAGAGGCTGCTTCTAGGGTGGTAACTAGCCATAGAACAAGCTATTATGCTATTGTACGTTCCCAAGTTGAGCGCTTCTCTCTTTTTATTTATGCAAATTATGACACTTAGGGAAGTCTCCCTAAGTGTGATGCGGGAATCCAGACGTGGACCCATTGCTCAGTGTGCCTAGAGGGATATGGCTGCACCTCACTGACGAAGCCCACAATAGGCCGAAATGATCAGCTGAGGTTGCTTCTCGGGCCTTTGGATTGGATCAAGTGCAGTTTTCTGTGCTTGGTTTTGGTCTTGGTTTGCTGCCTGGAGACCTGCCCCTTCGGCCTGGGGTCCTTTCCCTTTGGGGTTTGGGCTCCTGCTGCTATTGGGGGGGTGGCTACTCCTTAGGCGTAGAGCAACTGGGTAGTAGGGCCGTCCCCTTGGCCTTGTGGCATCGTCCCTGGACTTCAGCCACATGCTGCTTTTGGGGGGGGCGCTCTGAAATCCAGCCTAAAGAGGCAATAGGGCAAATATGGCTACCAATGTGCCATATGTTCCCCATACACTTCGGCTGTTGATTTCTGAGGACTTTCGAGAGAAGATTGGTTTGGCTCATGTCCAGCAGGTGGTTTTGGAGGGTGTTTTGAAGATGCCAAGAGCAAGTTTGCATTGTGTTCAGTCATTCCCTTCAAGAGGGATTTTTGATGTGGCTTTCACCGATGAGCATTATTTACAGACCTGCTATCAACGGACTATTGATATGGCTGCTGCTCCAGAGTTGGTTGGCATGAAATTTGTTGCCTGTGTGCAGAGGGAGAGAAGAATCCCGGTGACAGTACATATGTACAACCCTTGGGTCACTGATGTGGAAATTCGCCTGTTTCTTTGTCGCTACTTTGATGATGTTCAAGGAGGTAGCAAGCTGAAGAATCAGTTTGGGACTTTCAATGGAAAGCGCAGGTTCTGGGTGCGGTTTGTGCCTGATGAATTAGGTATTGGTGGAAAGAAACACCCTCCACAGACTTTCGCCATTGGTGGAAATAGAGGTTTCCTATACTATGATGACATGCCTCTTTTTTGCCGTAGTTGCAACCTGTTTGGGCACATTGCTGAAAATTGCCCAGGTGCCAGATGTCGAAATTGCGGTGAGGAGGATCATCTTGTTGCCCACTGTAGTAAACGCCGGACCTGTGACCTGTGTGGTTCTTCAAGTCATCTGTGCAGGATGTGTCCTTTGATGATGTTGCAGGGGCTTGATAGAGTGAAGCCTTCCTATGCTGATGTTGCAAAAAAAAACATCTTCAGTTGCAGTTGAGCCATCTGTGAATGAGGAGGAGGTCTCTGATGAGGCATTGAACTCTATAATACCTCTTTTGTGCAAGAAATCTGCATTTGGGGTCCCTTTCGGAGAGGTGTCTGATGCTCCTGTGGTGGTTCCTGTGGCTGAGAAGGTGGAGGAAGCCCAATCTCATCTTTAGGAAGTGGATCTTGCTACATCTAATGTGATAGCTGCTTCAGATGTTCGTGAAGCCCTGTTGCCCAATTCTGTGGATGATACTGTTGCTGTTCCTTGGACAGAGAATTTTTCCTTCACTGAGTCATCTTGTGATGCTGCTCCTGATGCTGTTCTTGGTGAAGGGGAGAACATTGATTGGTCTGCTGTTGTGTCCTCTAGTTCTGAGGAGGATATGGACACTGAAGGGAAAAAAATCTGCCTCCAAGCGAAAAATAGATGCGGATTCTGATGGATGGGAGAGTCCTGATTTGAATCTTCCAGTAGTTAAGGGTGCAGATCCAGATACTACAAGTGATGCTGACTCTTTAATTTCAGAGTTTCCTTCTGTCTCTAATAAAGACGTTCCTTCTGACTCAAGCCAGTGTATAGGTGACTTTTCTGATGCCTCTTCTGTTGGTTATCTAGATAAAAGAGATGTGAACCAACTTGCTGAAGTTACTGGTTATGAGGCTGGCAAGGGGGAGCCTAGGAGGTCGGAACGTCACAGAGGCAGATTTAAAGGATCTCCTTTGAGTCCTAAGAAAAAGAAAGGAAAGAAGAAGTCCTGATGTTATTTCTTTTTTTGTTTTTCTTTAATTTATTTTTGTGATGTTTCTGACCATTTCTTCCCTTAATGTCAGGTGTATGAAAACTATAGCAAGGAGAGCTGCAATTTTTAAATTATTATCTGTATGTTCTGCTAATATTTTTTGTTTGCAGGAATGTGGTCTCTCTGAACATCCTAAATGTGCTGACTGGGAATATGGTCCTAAAGTATGGTCTTGTTCTTCTGATAGGAATGGGGGGGGTGGGAGTTTTGTTTAAGGGGTTTAGTTTTTCTATCCTTAATGTAGTTCATATTGTCCCAGGTCGGGTACTTTTGGTTAGTTTTAGTTTTTGTGGGACTGTTTTTCGTTTGTTTAATGTATATGCTTCTCCAAATAGGGTAGAACGTTTGCTTAATTTTGAAACTTTAAAGTTTTTTCTGCCAGGTCGAGAGCCAACTTTTTTGGTTGGGGATTTTAATTGTATTATTAAGAATGGGGACAGAGAGGGTGGGAGTGATTGTAGGGTGGATAGCTCAGGGAAGTTTTTACTTGATTTGCTTAAATCTTTCCGTTTGAAGAATGCCTTCGGGTCTGTTTCTTTTTCAGGGGAGGGTTTTACTTTCTTTAGTGATAGTGGTGGGATAAAATCTCGAATTGATTTTTGTTTTTTATCTAAATTTTTATGTGTTGAGGATTTGTCTTTAAAGCGGATGCCCTTTACGGATCATGCCCTTTTGATGTGTAAGGTGAATTGTGATTTGAAGATCAAGTATGGTAAGGGTGTTTGGAAACTGAATGTGGATTTGTTAGAAGATGAGAAGTTTAAGCGTCAGTTTGTTTGGATGTATGAAAGGTGGCGTGAAAGAAAATGTGATTTTAGTAATGTGCTTATGTGGTGGGAATGGTTGAAGGTGGAAATAAAGAGGTTTTTTATTAAGAAAGGCTGTGAGAAAGCTAGAATGGAAAGGGAGTTGTATGATAAATGGTATCTGAGGTTGTTGTATTTGTATGAATTGAGAAATTGTGGTATTGATGTGCATGAGGAAATTGCTGAAGCAAGAAAGATAATTAAAAAGTGTATGCATGAAAAAGGAAAGAAAATTGTTTTTATGGCAAGATTGGAGAAAATGGAAAAGGATGAGTCTTGTAGTAAATATTTTTTTAAGAAAGCTTTTGAAGGAAAGACTGGTTTTGTTAGTGTTTTTGATAAGGTTGAGTGTGAAGTTAATGGTACGGATGGTGTTTTGCGTGAAGTTCATGAGTTTTACAGTGAGCTGTATAAAGAAAATACAAGAGATGTTTTATTGGAAAATGAGTTGTTGGAAAACATTGAGGTTAAGTTGGAAAAATATGATAATGATTTGTTAGAAAGGGATCTAAGTTTGGATGAGATTGCAGAGGTTGTTAGGAGTTTTAAGAATGGGAAGGTACCTGGTTGTGATGGTTTGCCTGTTGAATTTTATACTTGTTTTTGGAATTTGATTGGGGTGGATATGTTGGATGTTTGTAAGTTTGTTTTTAGAATGAATGTTTTGCCTGTTTTAATGAGGAAAGGTTTGATTGTTTTGTTATTTAAAAAGGGTGATAAGAGAGATTTGAGGAATTGGAGGCCGATTACGTTGTTGAATGTTGACTATAAGGTTATTGCAAAGGTGTTGGCAAATAGAATGCGTGGAGTGATTGCTAAGGTTGTGGGTGAAGAGCAAGTGTGTGCTGTTCCTGGGCGTCAGATTTCTGAAAGTTTGTTGTTACTACGTGATGTACTGTGGTATGTGAGGGAGAGGATGAGGTCTGTTGCTGTTGCTATTGTGGATTTTGAAAAAGCGTATGATAGGGTAGTGCATGATTTTATGTTTCATGTTTTAGAACGTTTAGGTTTTTCTGGTAAGATTATTGGATGGTTTAAATGTTTGTATAGTGATATTGTGAGTCAAGTCCAGGTTAATGGTTTTTTGACTGAGGAATTTTGTGTTAAATCTGGAGTGCGTCAAGGATGTCCTTTGTCTCCTGTGTTATTTGTATGTGTCATTGAGCCATTATTAACTAGTTTGAGGAAGGATAAATTAGTTAGAGGTGTGAGTGTTCCTGGTAGTAATGGAAGGTGTTTAAAAGTGATTGGGTATATGGATGATGTGAGTGTGGTATGTGAGACTCAGGCTGGTTTGAGGAGGGTGAAAACTTTAGTTGAATGTTTTTGTATGGCAAGTGGTTTCAGAGTTAATTGGAATAAGTGTAAAGTTAAAGTTTTTGGTAATGATAGGGAGATTGATTCCTGTGGATGGCCTGTGACTGAAGGTGCAATTGAGGTGTTGGGTGTGAAATTTGATGTGGATTTGAAAGGCTTGGAAAGTTGGGAGAATGTTTTTGATAAAGTGAGTAGAAAACTTCAGTTTTGGTCTTTAAGGACTTTATCTTTGGAAGGAAAAATGTTAGTTATTAAATCGGTTTTGATCCCTATTATGTTATATTTGGCGTTAGTTTTTCCGCCACCTGAGAGGATTTTTCGGAGAATTTTGAGAGTGTTGTTTTCTTTTTTCTGGAGTTCTGGTATGAAGCGTTTGAAAAGAGATGTTGTTGTTAAGAGTAAGAATGTTGGTGGTAAGGGTTTTCCAAATGTGGAGAGATTTTTGGCTGTGAAATATGTTAGTAGGTGTGTGGTTCTGAGTGGTAAGGATTGATAGAAAGAAACTGGTATGTTTGCTGTTCCGTGGTTTTATGTAAGGTTTTATGTAAGGGTGGAATGTTGGATTAAAAAATATGGTTTGGAGAATGTTAGTAGGGAGATGTGGTGTGCAAACAGAATGGTGTTGAAAATGTTGGAGAAGAAGGAAGGTCTTGAGTTGATTGGGGGTTTGAATGAAAATGAATGTGTGTTGGTATGGAAAAATGTGTGTAATAAGTATTTGATGAATAGGCAGAAAGATATTAGTTGGATGAGTGTGCATAAGTGTTTGCCAACAAGGGATTTTCAGAGAATGCGTCATTTAGTGGCTTCAGAAGTGTGTCCTAGAGATGGTTGTTTTCAAAGCGAGAGTGTTTTTCATTTGTTTTGGAATTGTGAGTATGCTAGGGATGTGTGGAGAAGTTTGAAAAGGATGATTAAGGGTTTGACTGGAGTGCAGTTTTTTACTTTTAATATGATGATGTATGGTTTGTGTGGAAGTGGTGTGGAAAAGGAGAAAGCAAGATTGATATGGTTGTTGGCATGTTGTGTGAAGGAGGTGTTGTGGGATGTGCGTAATATTTTGATTTTTAAGAAAGAGGTAGTTACTGTAGGTAATTGTGTGGGTATGATCCGTGGGAAGTTGTTTTTGTATTTTTCTTTTGATTGGAAGCGATATGGGGAATTAGATTCTGAAGGCATCTGGAAGACAAAGTAGTGGAAGGATTGGATTATTTAGTTGTTTTTTTTTTGTTTTTGTTTTTTCTCTTCCAGTTTGTTTTTGTCTGTATTTGAAATGTTTAATTTTATTTTGTGTGATTATTTAAGTTTAATGTTTGCATTTTGATTTTTTTCTGATGACAAAGATTTGGGTCAATATTTCAGTTTTGTAACAAGAGATATTTTGTTTGCATTTGTTATTATGATTTTATTTTGTATATATGCATATATGATTATTTTTCTAATAAAAGAATTACGAAACGTACGTCTGGGGTTTTGCTGTTTCTCTTGTTCAGAGTGGGATTGCCTGGTATTTCGGGGCTGGACTGTACTGTGAAGTCAGGATCAGACTGATATGCTACAGGAAAGTTCTTCTCTGTGAAAGGCACATATTGAGCAAAAAGAGGCTGCTTCTAGGGTGGTAACTAGCCATAGAACAAGCTATTATGCTATTGTTCGTTCCCAAGTTGAGCGCTTCTCTCTTTTTATTTATGCAAATTATGACACTTAGGGAAGTCTCCCTAAGTGTGATGCAGGAATCCAGACGTGGACCCGTTGCTCAGTGTGCCTAGAGGGATATGGCTGCACCTCACTGACGAGGCCCACAATAGGCCGAAACGTACGTCTGGGGTTTTGCTGTTTCTCTTGTTCAGAGAGGGATTGCCTGGTATTTCGGGGCTGGACTGTACTGTGAAGTCAGGATCAGACTGATATGCTACAGGAAAGTTCTTCTCTGTGAAAGGCACATATTGAGCAAAAAGAGGCTGCTTCTAGGGTGGTAACTAGCCATAGAACAAGCTATTATGCTATTGTTCGTTCCCAAGTTGAACGCTTCTCTCTTTTTATTTACACAGCCATTAATGTCTAAGACATTGGCAACAAAAGTGAGAAAACCCCTAAGTGGAAATGTCCAAATTGGGCCCAACTAGCTATTTCCCTCCCCGTTGTGTAATGCGACTCGCTAGTGTTACAAGGTCTCAGGTGTGAATGGGGAGCAGGTGTGTTAAATTTGGTGTTATCGCTCTCACACTCTCATACTGGTCACTGGAAGTTCAACATGGCACCTCATGGCAAAGAACTCTCTGAGGATTTGAAAAAAAGAATTTTTGCTCTACATAAAGATGGCCTAGGCTATAAAAAGATTGCCAAGACCCTGAAACTGAGCTGCAGCACGGTGGGCAAGACCATACAGCAGTTTCACAGGACAGGTTCCACTCAGAACAGGCCTCGCTATGGTCGACCAAAGAAGTTGAGTGCACGTGCTCAGCGTCATATCCAGAGGTTGTCTTTGGGAAATAGAGGTATGAGTGCTGCCAGCATTGCTGCAGAGGTTGAAGGGGTGGGGGGTCAGCCTGTCAGTGCTCCGACCATATGCCGCACACTGCATCAAATTGGTCTGCATGGCTGTCGTCCCAGAAGAAAGTCTCTTTTAAAGATGATGCACAAGAAAGCCCACAAACAGTTTACTAAAGACAAGCAGACTGGAGGTTTCCGGAGGAGGAGCCTGTGCATGAGACTGTGCTGCACAAGCCCTGTCCATCTCCTCCGTGCAATACACTTTGGCGGTACTCTGCGCGCCAGGTGCCCTGCAGCTGCGGAGGATCATTGCAACCAGCTGGGACACTGCTGGAGGAACCTACACAGCGCTGATACATCTTAGCGCTATAGGATATCAACGGTGTGTTGGCCCCTGAGAAGATTATCCCAAGGAGAGGCTACACACAGGTTAAGATCTCAAGAGGCAGTCCCCCCCTCCCACCGGTGCTGCGTGAGGGGGGTAGATAGACAGCCTGAAAATAACACAGAAGGATTCAACGGAGCTTCATTCCCCCCCCCCCCCCCTTCCATCTGGATCACGACCGGGGGGGTAAGAGGTTAAGGAGAGAGGACCAGATAACTCTCAGAAATTTACTCTGCTTACCGGATTGAGGTGACCACTCTCTTGCCGCTTTTGGGTAACGGAATACCCGATCTCCAGCTGGGTCCTAAGTGGCATGGAGACCCTTGCTTGTGAGTGGGTGAATACACGGAAGGTGGAGGCAGATTAGTACACGCCCTGGGCTGACAGAGAGTCGGCAGCTTCCCGCGCCAGAGTGAAGTTTGCGGTCCGGAGGAGGGCTGCTCCCTTGAGGTGGTGTTGGCTTCTGAGACGTGCCGCTGCTGTCCTCCCTTAGGAAATATCGGGACACACTTTGTATGCTTCATTCTCCCTAAAGGAATTGTCGCCTAGGCCAGGAGAGCATAGGTCACCGTTGCAAGACACGGCTCTGGGTGGCTATTCTCATTCAGACCTTGAGAAACTGCAAGTACACTGCAAGGAATTTAATGTGTGCAAAAAGGTACTGTTTTCTGGCATTGCTACACTAACTCCTTTAAGCTAACACCATTGCTTATTAACCCCTTTCTGACTTTGGCTAAACAAACACGCTAGAGACTGCTCAAAATTAGTGCTTATTGATAAGTGGAGTGCATGATTACTCTTACATACTGCATAGGATTCACTTTTTGCAAAGGAATAATTCTTAGTAACTGGGGGCATAAAACTATTCCAGCAATACCCAAAGTCAACTTGTATACTTGGCCATACTAAGTACTTAAAGTTAAGGGAAGTATATGCAAAAAAACTAATCCATCTTAAGTAAAAAGAACCCATTATGCCAACTGTTGATCATTAATGTATTAACTATCCTAGCTAACATTTAAGGCTGACTAACCTTGCTTAAGATTTTTGCATAAATATTGTGTTAAGAGTTTACATTATACTAACAGTACTTGCTTAAAGTTTGTATGTTCTAAAATGCATATTGTGTTATTAATTTACTGTTAGAGTGGCTAGTAAATAATCTATACTAGCGATTATTAACCCTGTATGTTAAAGTTTATCGTACGCTAGTTTATCTCTAGGTAGTAATATAATAAAAATATTTGGAGGCCTATAGTCAAATACATTATACAAGATATTCAAACAAGCCTCAAAATATTTAATTCTGTCATTTATTATATTATAATTAAAAAATATAAGATCTGCTATTGTTAAGAGCTATTATATAAGTTTGAACCTATCTACAGAGCAGTAATATACAGAGTTACTTATTACTTGGCATAAGGTTAGATATTGAAATCCAGTTATTTTTTTCACCTGTTCCTCAGTTCAATTAACACAGGTCTAAAATACATAGGGGGGAAAAAGACAAGGAACTCCGATCAGGGATAAAAGGACAAGATAAACTTAACAGAAGAACTAGCTCTATTGCACAGTAGGGTACACATAATCTTTTGGAGCCAGACATAAACTGAAAATTGAAAACTGGAACTACTTTTTTCTGCTCTGATATAATTAATAGAATATTAAACTCCGGACTAAAGGTTGTACTGGAAGAATAAATTAAGGACTATCAGAGTAATTATCTTATAAATAGTCTCTCAACTACACTAGCCTTAGGTCCTAGGATCCTTGGTGGTCTTACATATTCACTTTAATAAATTTCACTTGTCACACATTCACTTGATCTCACTTAATTTTTCACGTTTTTCTCTCACACTGTTTTTTATTTTCTCCCTTTTTCTAATTTTTAAACTAACCTACCCAAAGATCTAGGATCCTGGGTGGTCTTACACATTCACTCTAACAAACTACACTTTGTCACACATTCACTTGATTTCACTTGATTTGCTGTGGTTTTTTTTTTTTTTTTTTTTTTTTTTTCTCTCTCCTCTCTCTCTTTTCTTTTTTTCTTTTTCACCAACACTAAACACTTTTTTATCACGCTCACTTTAAAGGGAACAGGACAAAAAGGTGCACTATTTTTTTTTTTTCTTCTCAATTTAAACACTTATGGACAAATATCTAAATTCACCATCTCAAAATAAAAACACTTCACCAACCATGGCTTCCAGACCCAGAGATAGGAGGAATAAGACAGCTACTGAAACCTTGGTCGAGTTACACTCTGAACCAGTTTCCTCCATAAAACATACTGAGGCTACTAACTCACAGTTATTAGTAAATAGTATTATGGAAGCCCTGAATCCAAAATTTGAATTTCTTAGATTAGAAATAAAGCAAGACATACATACACTATCAGCAGAAATTAAACAATTTTCGGCACGGATTCAGGAAGTTGAACAGAGAGTGTCCGATCTAGAAGATCTGACAGTAGCACATGACACGAATTTGAAGGCTAACTCACTCTCATTAACAGAATTACAAAATAAAATTGAAGATTTAGAGAACCGTTCCAGGAGAAACAATGTTAGAATAATTGGGGTTCCTGAGACGGTTCAACATACAGAATTGATAAAACTTATGGCTGAGACTCTTCCTAAACTTCTTGGTATCCCGCAGGAATTATTACCCCTAGCTGTAGAAAGGGCTCACAGATTGGGGAGACCCCCCCTGTCAGGTAAAGATGGAATAAGATCGAGGCCCATAATAGCGAGGTACTTAAATTATCAAGATAAGTTTAAGCTCTTACAACTATCCCGCAAAAATGCACCTATCCTCTTGGAAGGAAATAGAATTCTACTCTTTCAGGATTTTGCTTATGAAACCTCCCTGAGGAGAAGGGAGCTCTCTCCAATCTGTGGCAGACTGATTAAGGAGGGATTCTCAGCCACAGTTGTTTACCCAGCTAAACTTAAAGTGGAATCCCAGGGCCATATATATTTTTTTGATAATGCATCCGATGCAGAAAAGTTCTACACGGAAAGATGTGTTAAATAATGTTGATTTAAAAGTTTACATAAGAGAGTAATCCTGTGATTATCACTGATGTTTTGAATGTTTTCTATCTATCTCTATTATTGGGGTTTGTTGGATTTTACTTTTAGCGGGGGAATGGGGGAGGGAGGAGGGGAGAAGGCCTTTAAGTTTTTATCCCATTACAATACATGTACATATATATACATTTTTTTTTTTTTTTTTTTTTATTTTTTTTTTTTTTTTTCTCTACCCACTCCAAATTTCTTGATAAGTGTCGACTAAAGTAAGGAAATTAGTTATATCCTCCTGGAATGTAGGAGGTATCTCTACTCCGATAAAGCGCAAATTGATAATTTCACATTTAAGGAAACTAAACACAGATATTGCCTTTATCCAGGAGACTCATTTGAATACAATTGAATCATTAAAACTAAGATCCTCTTGGGTTAAGGAAGTATTTTTTACACCTAGCATAGGTAGAAAAAGGGGAACAGCTATTCTATTAGGGAAGAACATCCCATACGAGGTACTGTTAGAAGATTATGATCCAGAAAGTAGAATCCTGATTTTAAAAATCAAATGTTCAAACTCCATATTTACCCTTTGTAATATTTACGCCCCTAACAAATTTGAAACTAAATTCTGGGAGTCATTACAGACTAAAATTTTACAACTTGGTGAAGGCAACATAATTGTAGCAGGGGACTTCAACATGACTCCACAGATTCCCCTGGATAGATGTAGACAAACACGCAACACTTATATCTCTAAAAGAGATAAATTAGAAAACAAAATGTTTAAGGCTTTATTTAGGAATCTGGCTCTCAAGGATATATGGAGGATTCACAATCCTATCCAAAGAGAATTTACGTGTAAAGCTAGGAGTGTGAATTCGCTGTCAAGAATTGATTTATTTCTAGTCAATGAAGAGATATTAAAAACAGGAGCCACAACTAAAATAACACAAGTCACTATCTCCGATCACGCTCCAATTATTCTAAGTATTCCACTGCATAATAAAATATGTAAACCACGCCGTTTTTTTTTTCCTAAGTTTCTAATGAAAGATTCTAAATTCAAAAGCTGGTTGACTACTAAAATGACGGATTTTTTTTCCTTAAATTTGGGGTCAGTTGATGATCCGAGTCTATTATGGGAGGCAGGTAAAGCAGTAATTAGAGGAGATATCATTTCATACATGGCTAATTTCAAACGGAAAGCTGAACATAGAGAAAAAGAAATGCTAAGAACACTCACTAGCGCCTATAATAAATATCTAGCGCAACCTACGTCTATAAATTGGAGGAAATATACTTCCGCCAAGAGAGTGAGAGACACTATGTTGATCCACACTTCAGTACAAAACGAACTAAAATACAGAGCAAAGTTCTACAGATATGGCGATAAGGCAGGTAAATTATTGGCTAAATTGGTTAAGAATACGCAAGGAAGTCCCACTATTGACTCACTTCTTGAACAAGATACCATACTTAAAGAGCCAAAAGAAATTATTGACGCTTTCTCCGTTTATTATGAGGATATATATTCCTTCAGGGAATCAGATCTACAAGCTTCAGAATTATTCTGGAGAGGGCTTGAGCATTCATGTTTAGCTGAGGAAGTAACAGCCAAAATCAATTCTCCTATCTCTGATCAAGAGATTATATGTGCTATCAAAAATTTAAAATTGGATAAAGCTTCTGGACCAGACTCTTTACCTAGTGAGTTTTATAAGATATTATCTCCTATTCTAATCCCTCACTTAAGAAATCTTTTTAATCACTATTACATAGAAAAAAAACCTGTCTCATGGAATTTTGCCGCATCTACCACAGTTTTGGTCTTGAAGCCAGGAAAGGACCCCATGAAAAAGGAGTCTTACCGCCCTATAGCGTTATTGAACACTGATTATAAGATACTATCTTCCATCCTAGCTAAGAGACTTCAGGGTGAGATTGGAGTTCTTATCGACAAAGACCAGGCAGGATTCCTCTCTAAACGTAACTTAGCGGCTAAGGTTAGGGAATTGTTTCTTGTTCTCGACTATTTTCGTCATTCGCAAGAAACATCGGCATATGACCATCTTGATCTTGCAATTATTGCGCTTGACGCAGAAAAAGCGTTTGATTCGGTACATCATCAACATATTCTAACTACATTGCTTAATTTTGGCTTTAAGGACAATTTCATTTTTTTCATTGACAATTTATGTAATAACTCCTCTACCAAACTGGTCATAGGTAACCTAGAATCTAAGATAATTAAACTTCAGAGAGGTACGAGGCAAGGATGCCCATTATCACCTTTATTATTCGACTTAGCGATGGAATCCCTAGCTCTTAGAATCAGGCAATCTATTGAGGGAATAATAATTGGTTCGTTAGAGCAAAAAATCGCCTTATACGCGGATGATGTGCTGATCTATATGTCGGATACAGGAAAGAATATCCCAAGATTACTGTCGATCATTAACTCCTTCGGGTCCTTTGCTGGCTACAAGATCAATAACTCGAAATCAGAACTGTTATGGATCAGGAAAAATGAGGCTTCTCCGCAGTTGATACCTTTTAAGGAGGTAATCTCCAATTTTAGATATCTTGGAATTAATATATCAGCCGATCCAAAAGAGTGGTATGGTCTTAATATTCCTCCCATATTATCAAAGATAATAGAGTACTTGAATGGTTGGCAAAATCTTCCATTATCCCTATCAGGACGTATCGCTTTATTTAAGATGGTTTTACTCCCAAAAATCATTTTTCCCTTACAGAATGTTCCGGTTATTCTAAAAGTGAAGGATTGGAAAAAACTGAACAGGGCTCTCAGATACTTTATATGGAAATGCAAGAGACCCCGTATTTCTCTAGACAAACTTTATCTTCCTAAAAAATATGGGGGATTCGCCCTACCTGATCTTAGCAAATACAGTTTAGTCTTTCTTGCACGCATAGTAATAGACTGGATCGAGAACAAAGACTATTTTACTAACAATAAACTTGAAAAAAATATCCTATATCCCTATAATCCCATAGCTTTAATCCATTGCCCAGTACAATTAATCCCAAAGAAGGTGAAGTCGTTTAACTCGATATATGTAATAATACAAGCTTGGAAAAAATTTGGACAAAAAGTAAACATTGATTTGTCTATTCCAAAATTTCAATGTTTATGTGGCAACCCAGAATTTCAACAAGGAACACAATCTCGATTATTTCAGACCTGGCAGGAGAAAGGTCTAACCTTTATGACGCAATTCATAGATCAAGATACCTTATCAGTAAAATCATTTGATAGATTAAAGCAAGAGTTCCAATTGAATAATAGGGACTTTTTTGCTTACTTACAGGCGAGACACTACCTCTTTTCTCTCACTGAGAAATTCGGATGGGTATGGACATGGGGAAAATTAGATAGCTGGCCTATTCTTGCAAAAAATGACTTAACCTCTGTTTCAATCTGGTATGAATTAGCGACTAGCTCTCATGGAAACTCTAACTTAAATCAGATAACGCAGAGATGGAATCTCATATATCCAGAATTAAATTTGGAGATAGAACAGGTAGAAAAATCTATATCTATAACGGCCCAAACTACCTTATCCGCAAGTTGGCGAGAATCACATATTAAACTTTTGTATAGATCTTATTACACTCCATTAAAGGGATATAAATGGCACAACCATGAATTCAATATATGCCCAAAGTGTGCGTATCTAGCAGCTGATATTGTCCACATGCTGTGGGCATGCCCGAAGATAAAACAGCTATGGCAAAGAGTAGAATTTTGGCTCAAAAAAACATTGAAGATATATCCTCTCTCAATCTCTCTGGCGGAAGTTGTGTTTCTTAAAGAATCACCCATGGTTATTGAACACATGAAGGCTAGAAATGTGACTATTTTGGCAACAAGAAACTTAATTCTTAAGAACTGGCGTGCCCCCAAGATACCTAGTATTTTGGAAATTAAAAATTACATGAAAAAACAATGCATCATCGAGCAAATGGATACAACTCTAACATCTGAAAGAGAGATAATGCTCTTTTTTAAAAAGTGGTCGACATTTATTAGGATTTTTCCACCAGAAGAAATAGATCAATTAATTTACCCCTTTAGGCACTCTGAAGTAGTGATACTAGATCGATGGTAACACTCAAAATCCCCCCTGGGTGTTTTTTTTTTTTTTTTTTTCTCTCTTTTCTTCTCTCTTCTTTTTCCTTCTCTCTTTTCCCGCCCTCCCTTTCCCCTCCTCCTCTCCCCATATTGTAGTTATACATATCTCCCTTTCCTCAATAATTTAGTTGAGGAATATGAAACTGACTCTGAAGCAAACTGTTTACTAATTGAATGAATATAGTTGTTTTTCTTTTTTCTTTTTTTCCTTTTTTTTTTTTTTTTTTCTCTCTTAATTAAATGCATAAAATAAATAGAAAATACCTTCATTGAGTATAATATGTATCAATTTGTTAACAAAAGATATGTACTATCATTACTATTTAGTTAAGATAAATGCATCAATTTATTTTGTAATAGGCTATGACACTAAGCCCTGCGTGGCGGATTTTGTGTTTTGTACTCATGTTGGTTTATAAATAAATTTAAAAAAAAAAAAAAAAAGACAAGCAGACTAAGGATATGGATTACTGGAACAATGTCCTGTGGTCCGATGAGACCAAGATAAACTTATTTGGTTCAGATGGTGTCAAGCGGGTGTGGCAGCAACCAGGTGAGGAGTACAAAAACAAGTGTGTCTTGCCTACAGTCAAACATGGTGGTGGGAGTGTCATGGTCTGGGCCTGCATGAGTGCTGCCAGCACTGGGGAACTACAGTTCATTGAGGGAACCATGAATGCCAACATACTGAAGCAGAGCATGATCCCCTCCATTTGGAGACTGGGCCGCAGGACAGTATTCCAACATGACAAAGGCCCCCAAACACACCTCCAAGATGAACACTGCCTTGCTAAAGAAGCTGAGGGTAAAGGTGATGGACTGGCCAAGCATGTCTCCAGACCTAACCCCTATTGAGCATCTGTGAGGCATCCTCAAACAGAATGTGGGGGAGCGCAAAGTCTCTAACATCCACCATCTCCGTTATGTCATCATGGAGAAGTGGAAGAGGACTCCAGTGGCAACCTGTGAAGCTCTGGTGAACTCCATGCCCAAGAAAGTTAAGGCAGTGCTGGAAAATAATGGTGGCCACACAAAATATTGACACTTTGGGCCCAATTTGGACATTTCCACTTAGGGGTGTTGCCAACGGTTTAGACATTAATGGCTGTGTGTTCAGTTATTTTGAGGGGGCAGCAAATTTACACTGTTATACAGGCTGTACACTCACTACTATACATTGTAGCAAAGTGTCATTTCTTTAGTGTTGTCACATGAAAAGATATAATAAAATATTTACCAAAACGTGAGGGGTGTACTGACTTTTGTGGGATACTGTAGTACCTTCAGAAAGATAGTACAGTACTGTTATTACCATCCAACCTAATTTTTTACTGAATAAAGTAGAGGATCCTTCGATGGTCTAAGTGACATCTTACACCTTATCGCAGATTATCCAGACTGGACTGCTGAGGCTTTGGGTGGCTCTTACGGAGAAAGACCTCAGCACCCCCCATGGAAAACCGGATAAAGAGAGTTAGTCTTTGGCTCTCATATCTTCTATTTTCATTGCTAAAACAAAGGATATGCCAGATTGCTTTGGAACTACTAGAGCTTTCCTGGAGGAGCTGGAAACAAAAATGTGTGAGAGATTTGCAAGCCTCAGCCATTTGCTGGTCAGGCAATGAAGTGGAGACAGATGGCCTGATCACATATACAGAGCCGAAAAAGAGCTACAGAATAGTACACCGTTAAATAATATTCAGACTCCCCTCTCCTTAATTTTAGACACACATATGGATTCCCAGATAGACCAAGAGAGAACACTGAACTCTGACTCTAATCACTACCTATCCTCATTCTCACGTGTGAAGGGCAAGTTGCTTCAAGAGAGGTGCCTAGTTGCGGGAGAGAAAATACCCACTGTATATGATCCCTCATTCACTGATGCTATGGCGAGCTCCTATCTGGACTGTCCGAGAAGGACCAGTGCAATATTAATCATACAGGGTAGGTGGGGGAGTACGGCCAGCTCCATTGCCAACGGTTTGGGCATATCTGAAAATCTAGAATCACTGATGATCAAGATGCATCAATCTCAGACTAGCTAGTAAACAACAGAGCTGATGCTTGAGCCTTACAGTATTGTTAAGATGCTTGGACAGCTGGGCTTGACTCTTATACTACAGACAGTCCTCTGTTCGGGCAGCAGTCCCCTATGTGAACTACCACCAGCTACTTACCCAAGTATAGTGGCTGTTCAGAATGATTCCCTATTTTCTAAGTCCGGAGTGGGCTAAATGTTAGTCATGTGAAGGTGGAGATCGCTATTAGCCAAACATTGTCACTGAGTCTGACAGTTTGTTTACTTACCTTGGACAGTACTCCCTACAACGATCTCCGACCGGTTTGTTAAAATAATTTGTACCTCTCAACAGCTCACACATTATTTATACCTTCTTTTAGAAAACTAAAGTGAGGTGACTTTTGTGTTTAATTTCAGTTGACGATTACTGAGTCTATCTGTTCTTTGCCTTGCCTGATGACTTTATTTATGAAGACTGTGTCTGACACTTTAAAGTAAAAATCTAATATTCTAACTGTTCATTTCTTCAGAAATATGTTGCCTATCAGTGGATCTTTATTTAGTCTTATGACATATAACAGAGACTAAATAATAGCTTTAATGTGGGTGGAAGGCTTATTTTGTGAATGTTCATTCACATACATGCGATAAATACAAAATACACTAAAAAGCCACACAAGTTAATTACAGCTAAAATGGAAGTGCTCATTCTGTTAAATTAGTTTTCACTACCCACTATTCTAATTACCTGTATATAGTGAGTAAGGATCCTTCAAATTTTGTAGAACGTTACTTGGTCAGTTTATTGATTGCAGGAAGGTAGTTACATACTACATTACAACTATTACGTAGCCGTAGCCAATGGGCTATACCATAATATAGATCTCTCCAAAGCCTGACTGGGCTCAGTTGCACATGAGTTTTCCTTGCCGCAAACACATTGTCCTATTCTAAGTCTCCCTAGATTACATAGGTATACTACTTTTAACCGAGAGACTATTTTCACAGTACAGCTAACTCTACATGCCCACTTAATGATTCTGTTCTATATGCTAATTGTGGCCCATATTACTATCAGCATAAAAATTAAGTCAGGTCATAGTATTAATTTGACTAGGCATGAGGATTACATAATTTGTAATTTACCCCTTTTCTTGCAGGCAAAATCCAATAGAGACCTGTATTTGCTCTTATTTTGAATCTGAAAGATCTCTCCTTCAACTCTATGTGTGGGAGGCCCAAACACCAATCCTCTGAGGGGTCTATCTTGGGAATTTCTATATAGTATAACCTTTGTCCTTAATGACCGCTTATGAGCTGTATGTATCTCTGCTAGTATATATATTTACTGAATGTTTGTCATTATCTAGTCTTTGAACACTGCATGCCACCTACTATATATTTTAATTGTCTTATCAGTAGCTAATCTCCTAGCAATCTTACTTGGTCCAAAAGTGGCCACTTCAAATGCTAATCCTCCTCTATTCTGTTTTATAAGGTTGGTTAGGTCCAAGAGTGACCTTCTGTGTCTTAGGAGGAATCAATCAAAAAAAATAATGTAAAATAGAGGTTTGAGAAGCCATATTGTTGTTATTCTCTGTAAACAGTTCTGCTTAGACCGATAATTACTGTTAACTTGAAAACTTTTGTCATTATTGTCATATGACGTTCAGAGTATGTTGTTCATTTCACACAACCTAAATAAAAAACTATTAAAAGTTAAAAAAGTTTCCCATAGCATACTTTAAGTCTGGCACACAAAATGGAGTAGAATATTTCTTGATCATATCCCATTCCACCTTCTACACTTAGAAAAAGATCCAGAAGGCACGCACATTGTTGCAGTTGGCCTACTCTATGGCTGACCAATAACTTTTGCAAATGTTTATTCACTCAACACCCATCAACACATATTCCTTACAACACAAACAACTTAAAACAACATAAAAACATCAATCTCTCCTTAACACAAGACAGAGAATCCCTTAAAACATAACTACTCAGGGAATACCAAAAAAGCACTATGGGGCTGATTTATCAACCAGTGAATCGACCCCAATGCATCTGTTTCTGCGTGAGCCTTCAGGCTCACCAGAAACAGGAGTTAAGAAGCAGCAGTCTTAAGACCGCTGCTCCTTAACTTGTCCGCCACCTCTGAGGCGTCGGGCAGCAATCTACCTGATCGCATACGATTGGGTTGATTGACACCCCCTGCTAGCGGCCAATCTGCAGGGGGTGGCACTGCACAAGCATTTCTAGTGAAATGCTTGTGCAATGATAAATGCAGACAGCGTATACTGTTGGCATTTATCGATGTGCGGCGGACATGATCGATACAGTGAATCATGTCTGTTCGCACATTGATAATTCGGCCCCTAAATCTCAAACAACACTTCTATGAAAGCGGAAACAAAGTATGTAAAAAACTCACTTGACTCCTACAACATAAAATGCATTAAATCTCATGTCCATACCCTCAATGAAAATTGTACCCCCAAAGTAAAAAGCAAAGATATAGTTGAGGTCTTTCACCAATACTACTCGTCCCTTTATAACCTAAAAGACAACCCTACACTGCATATTGCCTCCAGCACCCACAGACCCTCCCTTCAATTGCAAGCAGAGAGACTGCAACACCTCGATTTGACCCAACAGACTCCACAACTTTAGACCTACCAATCATGTGAGATTAAGTTTCTAAAGACATTAAAAAACGTCCTCTAAGTACGGCTTCAGCGCAAAATACTACAAATCATTCTCCTACTCCTATCACCACACCTAACCTAGGTCTTCAACTCCTACTCAGAGAGCAAAGGATTTCAAGCATCTATGCTGGAGGCCCACATACCAGTTCTCCCCAAACCTTCCAGAAGAAAGAGGCTTACCCGGGGAACTCTGTTTAAATCCACAAGCCTTTATTTTCGTATATAATACATTTAAAATTCTTTGCAGCAGCAAAAAAGGGGGTGTTTGTTCAGTGTGTTTGTTTGTCAAACACACATGTCATGCACTGAAGTAGCGTCAAGAGGTCAGCTAACCTTGCAAGACACATAATAAACCAGAGAACTTTAAACCAATATCCCTCTTAAAAGTGGATGTGAAGATCTTTGGCAAGATCCTAGCAGACCACCTGAATATATACATGCCACAACTAGTATTACCGGACCAATTGGGATTTATCTTAGGAAGTTAAGCCAGGGATAACACCCTGCATGTTTCACAACTCATCACACATGCCCATTTACACAACATCCCTCTTACCCTAATCTCTACAGATGCCGAGAAGGCATTTGATAAAGTGAACTGGGAATTTTTCAGATTGACCTTACCATACATGAACATAGGACAAAACTTGACCAACATGATCTTTCCCACTGGCGCTTATAAATTAAGCTAGGATTTATGCTACCATTATATGTGTAACTTATCTAAGTGAAATATTATAAGTGATTCTGATTTGTATCAGGTGTAAAAACAATAGTATCTGAGTGTCTCAGACAACGGATATTTAGGATTTAAGTCCTATGTGTTGTCTGGTATAAATTTTCTTAATGTTTTGTAAAGAATAATATTACTAAATCTGTAATTACAGATGAAGTAGATAGTGTTCGTGAATAGAGTTAATAAGTGTAAGTGAAGCTAGTGACGATCCAATTAACAGTGATTAGAAATGGATATACCTATATCCAAAAAATAAAGAAAGATATAGAAGTGTTAAAACTATTTTATTAAACTAAATTTACTGTCAACAATAAAACTTTAGGATTAACTAAAAGATATATGGCAAATAAAACAAATAAAAGCAAATAAAACGATTCCCTGGGGGTTCTGGAGGAGGAGCACAGGTATGAGGTCATGTGAGACACCTGTCCTGACTTACCTCTCTGCAAGCTTGCTGGCGGGAACTCTGTGCTTCAGGCCCCTGACCTTGGGCGGCTTGCAAGGCTGTGATACATCGCTACTGGAACCCAATAGTGCCACTCTAATGCACTTATATGACTTTAGCTTGGATTCAAGTCATTTTACAGATATATACATAATAATATCTACCTTTTCAAACCTGATTGCAAAAGGAATAGACTTTTTTTTCTGCTGTGTGCATATTGCTCTTGCACTAATCACCCTCTATACCACACCTGTATAGGTATTCTGTGAGGAAAGCCTTGCCTATTCTTGATGCTGCAGGCTTTTTTTTTGCTTGCTGGAGCGAGTGGAAGATAGTATCCCAGTTTGAATGCTGGGGGTCTGCGGCATGGTTCGTTGCCCGGCTGGGATCCTGTTACCTGATCGTGAGAAGGAGGTTGCTTGCCGGTTGGACTGCTTCCAAATTGAACAGGTGCCCAACGTGTGCAGAGAATTACAGCTTCTATGGTGAGGAAGCGCAGCAGCAATGAGAGCGCAGCCCTTTACTGGTCCGGACGCTCCCCTCCCACCGGTGCTGCGTGAGGGGCCTGGACCATTCTCACACGCTGTGCTGTTTGTCTTGATCTGGGCTGCGGCTCTCCTTGTCCTATCCACTGCTGGGGCTGCTTTGCTGGGTACGGCAATTCGGGATCCTCGTACCTGCCTGTTTGTTTTGCGCTCCCCCTCCCACCGGTCCTGCGCGAGGGGGGGTTTTGCCTCCATAGGCAAGACTTTCTGGAGTGGGTAAAGTACATTCTCATTATATGACATACGCCTGAGTTCTACCTTTTTTTTTTTTTTCTTTTTTATTTCCCTTTGAACGCAGTGTTAATCAACATAACTGTGTTGTACAATAACTTAACTCTCTCTCCTAAACTTAGTTCGTATTGATTCCTTCACCATAAACCTAAATTGGAATTTTATTCTCTGCTGCCCACACACAAAGTTCGTTAACTAGAGATGGACTTTAAGAAGGCACTGGGCTAAAAGCAAGACAGAGAAAAGGGGTGGAAGGAAGAAAAGGAAGAAAATTGAGAAAAAAGAGTGAAATCTGAAAAAAATCTAAGGACACAGAACTTTGGTTATTAAGAGTCACAAATAGTCAAAATCTGTGCTTTGATTATATAGTTCATATCTTCCTTATAAAAGTATACAAGCACATCCAGGACCACAAAGCACTTCACGCTACCTCCTGTGGTCCCACCCCTGCCTGATACTCTAATAATGACTTCTTTAGCTTAGTACTTCTCTCAAAGGTTGATAGTTAAATACAAAGTTGAGAGATACCACTAGATGTGTAGAATATATACAAAGTGATCTTAAATTAAGAAATGTCGGCATAGTTTTGTTGTTGTTTGAGTTATGTTTTGTACATTGGTGTCATTGTCAATCACCATGCATTTATATGGAGTGGGGCTACTGTTTTCAAATGGACTTATCATGGACAGTCTAGCTCTACTATTTAATTTTACTATATGGGAGTTCGTTCTCCTTTCTTTTGGAGACTGATGGTTTCTCCCTCTTTTGTTTCTGTTTAAACTTTTGTATCAACAATGACATCCTTTTGTACCATGCTGCTAAATAATGATAATAAAAATGAATAAATAAAAAATAAAAAAAAAGTATACAAGCACATACTTTTTTTTTTATTAAGTAACAGAATTCAGGGCAATTTAGGTATTGGTTTTCAGGCCTTGCCAGGTGAAACAAAAATGTAAAGATTGTGATTGTTCTGATAAATGTAAAAACGGTTGTTAATTTCAGATAGTATTGTCAGACATATAGTACCTAAGAAAATAATTGATTAGGATCTGATGGGTATTTAGGAAGGAAACTACAAGGGGGAAAAAAAATAAAAAATCAGCTTACTCTATTTTGTCTGAAATAAATATAATAGTCTACTTTAGTAATTTTGGATATAATAACTGAATTTAAGTCTTTTTACCTGACACAATTTGGTCACTTGTGGTGTGACCAATGATACGATAATCCCATCATAAAGGATCCCATCATAAAGGATCCCCCTAAAATACAAGTCTGAGGCGAACTAAAATACCAAAATTATATTTAACCCCCTAGAGAGTGTTTTTTATTGCTTGGTCTTTATTGCTTGGTCTTCGTTTTTTCTTTCTGCCTACCCCCACATTGATTCACGACCCCTCACCTGACTCTAAGGTAGTCCACGATTAATTAAATTACCCCACATCCTTCACTCACTCCTTTCCCTCACGGTCCTTCAACTCAAAGTAAAATTCTTTTCAATCACTTTTTTATTTCACCCAGGGAATTTTGTTTTTTTCCCCCTTCACTTTATCAAGTCACCCGCCACCCATCACAATCCTTAAGGTTACAACCATATGGATAAATTTTTACATCCTCACTCCAAAACATCACTTTCCCCCATGGCGGCTAAACAGAGAGATAAGCGAAATAAAAGCACTCTTGATCCTTCTGCTGAGACACAGTCCTCTATCACCAGCACTCAAACATCAATAGAATCTATGGACATTCAATTCCTGGTTTCTAGAATATCTGAGGCCCTTGCGCCTAAATTCGAAATTTTGAAAAATGAGATCAAAGTAGATATAGCACAATTAGCATTAGAAGTTAAACAATTTGCTAGCAGGCTGACAGAAGCAGAGCAAAGGATATCCGATCTTGAAGATGCCATGATAGAAACTAATACTAGGTCTGAAGTCTCCTTTACTACTATATCTAAACTACAGCACAAAATCGAAGATCTTGAGAATCGCACACGTAGGAATAATTTAAGAATAATCGGGGTCCCCGAGGAGCAACAGTATGAGGATTTATTTAAATTACTTGCATCTACAATTCCCCAGCTTTTAAAGATCTCTGAGGGATTCCCCAACACTTTTATAGAAAGAGTGCATAGGATAGGTTCTATCTCCCCTGGTAAAACAAATACAAAACCCCGACCAATTATTGCTAAATTTTTGAACTACCAGGACAAGGTTACATTTATGCAATCATTTCGTAAGCATCAACCTATATTTTTAGGGGACAATAAAATCCTCCTCTTTCAGGATTATTCACTAGAGACAGTCACAAAGAGAAGGGAAATATCCCCAATATGCACAAAGTTTATTCAAAAGGGAACACGAGCAACTATCATATACCCCGCCTGACTTAAAATATACTCTAATAACCAGACATATTTTTTTGACTCAGCCGTAGAGGCTGGAAGGTTTTATGCTAAGGAGTTCCCTGCAGGTTAAGGAACTGTATAGGTAATAACAGGAAGGTAATTGACTAATGTTTGCTAAAACTAATCCAAAGATAAAGTCTTGCTTACACTGGGTACCAGAGAGCCTAGATGGCATGGGCTCTCTGAAGTGTCAAAAAAAATCCCCCCCCCCCTTTTTTTTTCCCTCTTTTTTCCTCTTCCTTCTCTCTCTTCCTCTCTCCTCTCCCTCCTTTTCTTCGCTCTCATATCTCTCATATAGAGAATAGTCATGTCTGGGGAGTTTAGAATTACCTCATGGAATATTGGAAGTTTAACCTCTCCCATTAAAAGAAAAACAATACTATCATACTTAAAGAAAATTAATACCTCTGTTGCATTTTTGCAAGAAACGCACTTAAAAGCTGAAGAGATTCTCAAACTCAAGTCTTCATGGGTTGGAGGAGTTTTTTTCTCTACAGGTATTAATAGAAAGGGGGGAGTAGCTATCTTAATAGGTAAAAAGGTTAACTATGAAATAATTCAGGTAGATCCTGATCCTGAGGGGAGATTTATAATTGTTAAAGTTAATAATATACTGTATACACTATGTAACTTATACGCCCCAAATGTTTTTGACCTGGTGTTTTGGGAAAATCTACAAGCCAAGCTCATGACATGTGTTGAGGGTTACTGTATTATGGGAGGGGATTTTAACATGGCTCCAAAATATCCGCTTGATAGGCTTAGAAAGGATCCTGTTCCAAAAAAGACAAAAAGGGACAAACTAGAGTCAAAACTCTTTTCTAGATTATTTATTAACCTGAAAGTTAGGGACGTGTGGAGGCTGCAAAACCCTGATTCTTGCAATTATACTTGCCTTTCAAAGGCACATAAATCACTTTCAAGGATAGATTTATTTCTATTAGATGAAAGGCTATGTAAAACACAAGTCCAAGCACATATATTACCTATTGTCATATCGGATCATGCCCCTATTTGTCTAGATTTTCGTGCGAATAATTTGGCACGAGGCCCTAGGCGATTTTTATTTCCCACTTTTCTCGTGAAAGACCTCAAATTTAAAAATTGGTTGGAAATTAAATTTAAAGACTATGCCCACTTTAATCATGATTTTGTCTCTCGCCCGATGTTATTTTGGGAAACAGCCAAGGCAGTATTAAGGGGAGAAATATTAGCCTATAGTGTGAAAAGATCTAAAAAAATTAAGCAAAGAGAGGGAGAGTTAGTGCGGGCAGTCTCAAATGCTTACAATTTGCATTTACTTGAAAACTCTTCGCGAAGCTGGGACAAATATAATTTAGCTCTTCAAAATAGAGATTCTTTCTTACTTTATAAAACAACTCAAAAGGATACCAGGGTTCAATCTAAACTGTATCGATACAGCAATAAGACGGGGAAATTACTAGCAAACCTTCTAAAAATTGAGAAAGGCTCTCAATTGATAGATCTCATAAATACAGAAGCTCAGACTTTTAAAACTTCGGAGGAACTTTTACAAGTCTTTCACGATTATTATACTGATCTTTATTCATTACAAAGTTCGGACACATTAAAACGTGAGGAATTCTGGAACAGAATTTCTCCTCCCCCATTAGATCCAGAGGCATTGCAAGATTTATATGCCCCTATAACTGAGATAGAGGTGAATAAAGCTATCCAAAACCTTCCACACAATAAAGCACCAGGCCCAGATGCGTTACCTAATGAATTTTACCAAATTTTACACTCCCCTATCGTACCATATTTAACTTCTTTATTTAATGATATTTATATAGAGGGAAAAGAGCCAACAGCTAATTTCTCTGCATCTTGTACTTCTTTAATATTAAAAGCAGGTAAGGATCCAACAAAAAAAGAATCCTACAGGCCTATTGCACTACTCAATACAGATTATAACATTTTAACATCTATATTAGCATCTAGGCTACAAAACATTCTGCCTTCTATTATTTATCCTGATCAAGCAGGCTTCATACAGAATAGAAACTCAGCTGCCAAAATACGTGAACTTTTTCTTGTCATTGATTATTTCGAGTCACTCAGGACCCAGGAAGGGCCGGGGGGAGAGGACACCCCTGACAGGGCGGTAATATCTATAGACGCAGAAAAAGCCTTCGACTCAATACATTATGACCACCTTTTGTTCACCCTAGATAAATTCGGTATAAGGGAAAACTTTGCTAGGTTTGTAAGTAATCTCTATCAAAATGCTTCTACGAAACTGGTGGTTAACGGTTATCTATCACAGGATATAAAATTACAGCGAGGTACCAGGCAGGGATGTCCTCTCTCCCCGCTTTTGTTTGATATATCTATTGAACCCCTTGCCATTGCAATAAGACAGCAACTTGATGGCATAAAGATAGGCAAGAAGGAGTTAAAAATCGCTTTATATGCGGATGATGTCCTTATTTTCATGACTAATACAAAAATAAATATTCCTAAGCTTGTCTGTATAATACAACAGTTTGGATCCTTTTCAGGATACAAAGTTAACAACACAAAATCTGAATTGTTTTGGATTACTCATGTAGTAGATTCCCTGGCAAATATACCGTTCTCTATAGCTCAGACCTCTTTTCGTTATCTGGGCATTAATATCTCGTCTACTCCAGACACTTGGTATACTCTTAATATTACTCCTGTATTAAACAGAATTAAGGATACATTCAAAAATTGGCAAAATCTCCCTCTTTCTTTATCTGGACGAATAGCAGCTTATAAAATGATGATTCTGCCTAAACTCTTATATATTTTACAAAATATCCCTCTTTTCCTTAAGAAAAAAGATATTGATTATTTGAATTCCATTTTGAGACTCTTTATTTGGCAGAGTAGAAAACCCAGAATATCCCTTTCTAAATTATCGCTTCCTTTGAAATATGGTGGTCTTGCCTTGCCAGATATAGGGGCATATAATCAAGTTTTTTGGCACGAACAGTCATTGACTGGATATTTTTGCAGAATTATGTAACAGATAACGATTTGGAGAAAAGTATAACACATCCTTTATACCCAGCGGCACTTATACATTGCGATACTAATGCGATACCGCCTGAAATAAAGAAATTAAAATCGATATATAACCCAATCCTTGCCTGGAAGAAAATTTGTAAGTTATTAGTAGTAGATCATCATATCTCTAGGTTTATCCCATTTCTGGGTAACCCCCAATTTCAAGCAGGACTTCAAACCAGAGTGTACCTAGAATGGGAAGCACTAGGATTTATTAATGTTCATCAGATCCTAGATTTTGAAAGACGATGCATTAAATCATTTGACTCTATTAGATCAGAATTTAAACTATCACATAAGAATTTTTTTGCTTATTTACAAGCAAGACACTTTGCTCTTAATCTTACACATGATCATGGATGGGACTGGTCCCTGAAGGGTGTTGGCGATTGGCTTACCATTGCCAAAACTGGAAATTTATCAATTACTCCAGGATATTCAATTATGGTATCAGCAAAGGGCTTAAATAATTTGGAAAAAATACATAATAAATGGGCTATACAGATTAATCAGCACTGGATCCCCGAATACCTTATCTATCAATCCAAGAGACTGCTCGTGTAACTCTCTCCTCCTCATGGAGGGAATCCCATCTTAAATTATTATACATGACGTATTTCACCCCAGAAAAGGGATCCAAATATAGGAATTGTAGTTTTGTCACTTGTCCAAAATGTTCCTTCCCTGCAGCAGACCTTCGGCACATGTTATGGGCTTGTCCAAAGATCAGGAATTTTTGGCTGAGGCTTCAATATTGGCTAAATAAGATACTAAATCCTATCGTAGTGACTTTTTCATTTAAAACTATAGTCTTTCTTTATCTTCACCCAGCGGGCAATTTAGGCATCAATCAAAAAATTATTAATATGACTATATTAGCCGGTAGGTATCTAATTTTCAGAAAATGGAAATTAAGAACTACTCCTAGCATAACTGAAATTAAGAATTATTTAAAGAAACAATACATTCTTGAACAAATCGATACCAATCAAGACAATGATCAAGAAATTAGGAGACTCTTCTCAAAATGGTCTCTCTTTATTAAGGATTTTACACCTAGTGAAATTGATTACCTGATATATCCCTTCAGAAATACAGAATTAGTTCAGCTCGGTATGTGGTGAACTCCGGAGGTGGGGGAGGGGGAGGAGAGAGGGAAATTTTTCTTTCTTTTCCTTTTTTTTTTTTTTTCCCTCTCTCTTCCCCCCCTTTTTTTTTTTTTTTTTTTGTATGGTTGGGGGCCATACTGGCTATAGACAGGGAAAAAATATGAAAACCCCCAATTCAGTTACAGGAAATTAGGTGTTAATTGTATTGCTTCGTTATTAACTGTGATGGTATAATTTAAGGTTTATAAGCATTATTGTTAAAACTTTATTTATTGTTTTGAATGAAGCTGTAACTTTGAATTGGAATAAAATAAATATTTAAAAAAAAAAAAGCAAATAAAACAAGGGACGTCTCCCTATGAACTTGTTTCAGTAAGTCGAGTGACTTGACAGTATATGGTCTCTGAATATAACTTGATAAACAAAAAATGCCACCTTGGGATAAAAGCAAGCTGTAAGGTACCTTACAAATGTCTGTTGGGAATCGTGTAAGTGCCGATGTTCTGTGGGCTTCCTTCTCAGTTTTGTTCCTTCACGGCTTAACGTGAGATAACAAACAAGCCTCCGTTCCTGATTGGTGGTTAGGGGTCACACCTCTCTTAGGATAGGCTGTGACTGTGCACGCTGGATGTTTAGCGTGTTCAGATGTAATTGATCTTTTTCAAGATGTATGAACTGCAGCTGTAAAAAACTTTTTTCTTCTGCACTTTGGTGTGCGGTGTTGGGGATCCACTGTTAGAAAGAAAAGCTGTGCTCCACTTTCTCGCTGATCAGATCCTTGGTCCTCAACACCGCACACCAAAGTGCAGAAGAAAAAAGTTTTTTACAGCTGCAGTTCATACATCTTGAAAAAGATCAATTACATCTGAACACGCTAAACATCCAGCGTGCACAGTCAAAAAATAAAGAAAGATATAGAAGTGTTAAAACTATTTTATTAAACTAAATTTACTGTCAATAATAAAACTTTAGGATTAACTAAAAGATATATGGCAAATAAAACAAATAAAAGCAAATAAAACGATTCCCTGGGGGTTCCGGAGGAGGAGCACAGGTGTGAGGTCATGTGAGACACCTGTCCTGACTTACCTCTCTGCAAGCTTGCTGGCGGGAACTCTGCGCTTCAGGCCCCTGACCTTGGGCGGCTTGCAAGGCTGTGATACATCGCTACTGGAACCCAATAGTGCCACTCTAATGCACTTATATGACTTTAGCTTGGATTCAAGTCATTTTACAGATATATACATAATAATATCTACCTTTTCAAACCTGATTGCAAAAGGAATAGACTTTTTTTCTGCTGTGTGCATATTGCTCTTGCACTAATCACCCTATATACCACACCTGTATAGGTATTCTGTGAGGAAAGCCTTGCCTATTCTGGATGCTGCAGGCTTTTTTTTTGCTTGCTGGAGCGAGTGGAAGATAGTATCCCAGTTTGAATGCTGGGGGTCTGCGGCATGGTTCGTTGCCCGGCTGGGATCCTGTTACCTGATCGTGAGAAGGAGGTTGCTTGCCGGTTGGACTGCTTCCAAATTGAACAGGTGCCCAACCTGTGCAGAGAATTACAGCTTCTATGGTGAGGAAGCGCAGCAGCCCTGAGAGCGCAGCCCTTTACTGGTCCGGACGCTCCCCTCCCACCGGTGCTGCGTGAGGGGCCTGGACCATTCTCACACGCTGTGCTGTTTGTCTTGATCTGGGCTGTAGCTCTCCTTGTCCTATCCACTGCTGGGGCTGCTTTGCTGGGTACGGCAATTCGGGATCCTCGTACCTGCCTGTTTGTTTTGCGCTCCCCCTCCCACCGGTGCTGCGCGAGGGGGGGCTTTGCCTCCACAGGCAAGACTTTCTGGAGTGGGTAAAGTACATTCTCATTATATGACATACGCCTGAGTTCTACCTTTTTTTTTTTTCTTTTTTATTTCCCTTTGAACGCAGTGTTAATCAACATAACTGTGTTGTACAATAACTTAACTCTCTCTCATAAACTTAGTTCGTATTGATTCCTTCACCATAAACCTAAATTGGAATTTTATTCTCTGCTGCCCACACACAAAGTTCGTTAACTAGAGATGGACTTTAAGAAGGCACTGGGCTAAAAGCAAGACAGAGAAAAGGGGTGGAAGGAAGAAAAGGAAGAAAATTGAGAGAAAAGAGTGAAATCTGAAAAAAATCTAAGGACACAGAACTTTGGTTATTAAGAGTCACAAATAGTCAAAATCTGTGCTTTGATTATATAGTTCATATCTTCCTTATAAAAGTATACAAGCACATCCAGGACCACGAAGCACTTCACGCTACCTCCTGTGGTCCCACCCCTGCCTCATACTCTAATAATGACCTCTTTAGCTTAGTACTTCTCTCAAAGGTTGATAGTTAAATACAAAGTTGTATGCTGAAGACATTCTCTTTTCCTTGACAGCTCTAGAACACTCTCTTCCAGCCCTCTTGTCAGAATTTAGGAAATATGCGAAATACTCAAACTTTTATCTTAATTTAGACAAATCAGAGATACTGAACATCACTACCCTGGAAGAAACTTTGTCCAACATAACCAGTTCCTACTCTCTGAAGGTTCAAAATAAAACGATGAAGCGTCTGGGTGTTTACCTTACACCTGACCCTGACTCACTATTCAAATTCAACTACCAACCCCTATATACTACTATAACTAACGGCCTCACTAGTTGGTGAAACAAGCCCTTGTCCTGGATAGGTTGTGTAATCGTCATCAAAATGAACATCCTGCCAAGAATTCTTTACATATTCCAAACTCTCCCCATCCCATTACCATATGATTATATATCCAAATTGCAAGCGGTACTAAACCAATTAGTTTGGCAGTGAATCAAGCCCAGAATCCCAAAGAAATCTCTATACCTCCCAAGAGACAAAGGTGAACTGATCATGCCAGATCTCTCACAGTATCCACAGCAACCATCCTTCAACACTTAATTGAGTGGAGTCATAACACTACACAAAAAATCTGGGTACAACTTGATGCAGATATTCTATCTGTTCTCAATGTTGGTTCTTTGGCCTGGAGAAGTCATAATAACAGACCCCTCAACTTCCAAAATGTACCCCCTCCTGTCGGAATTCTTGACACACTGGGACAAAACAATCAATACAGATACCTTTATCTCATACCACACATAACCCTTAACCCCCTTTAGAGAAAAAACATGAAATCCCTTTTTTATAACTCCAAATCATCCAAGCCCCTAAAACTCCCAATATGTGACTGCTCCTTCTATATAGTGACAACGGAGAAAAAACTAAAACCATTATCGACCTTTGAGGAACAAAACACAGATCTCTCCACATCATGGTTAAGCTATGCATAGCTATCTAACTTCTTCCAAACCCCCACACATAAACAGGGATTAACAAGCACACTTACGCCATTTGAAACCCTTTGAATAATGACATCTCTACCTAACATACTATTTCGACTATCTACAAACTCCTCTTCCCACAGGTAAAGACTCCCTTCCTTCATACACTCACAGATGGTGAGCCGAACTGGATCTAGATCAGAAATCCTGGCAGACACTTTTCCTGGCACACAAACGTTCATCTATATCAGCACAAGTACAAGAAAGCAATTAAATTTTTTTTAATTCTTTTTATTGAGAGAAGTTCAGGTAAACAACATGCAATCGATATATAATATAATATACATCAGGTTACAATTATGAAATACATGGACAAGAAATACCTGTTACAAAGAATATGAATATATGTGGTAACAGATTCATAGCTATAGTAGTGTGGGCATACTGTCTCGTGGGATATTCATGCACAGTTAATAGGGAATTTTCTAAGATAGGCAATAAATTGAATTATAAAATAAGCTTACATGGCATTACCCACAATACAAGCAAATTTCATGGTTACTACAGCTTTCTCTTTTTCTGTCACCTGAACTCTCTCATTTTTGAACTGTATGAGACAAAACATAAACTAAACTAAACAACAAAGAACAGAACAAAACAAAAATAAACAGTTAAACAAACATAAAACGAAACAGATACCAGATGCCCTATAAGTGGTATAATGATGTTATATGATGGTACATAAGTGGGATATCTTAAAATTTAGAAGGCTGAGATGTATAGTGGTAAGCTAATTCATTGGCTACTCTTGAATACCCTTAACGTTGTTGGCAAAATAATCTAAAATAATCAAATGAGTGGTCAGAGATTGCTTATTCATTGTATCAGCTTGTATAGTCACTATCACAGGTTAGCTTTGGGTACAAAGCAATCAGCCGCATCAACAATGGGAAGAAAGAAATAGGTCTGATACCTATAGTGAGGTCAGATTGTAATAAAAGAAACCTAGCTGTCGCACAGCTTCATATGGTACAATAATATTCCACAAAGGTGGGAGGATGAGACCTCCACAGTGTATATGCTGTAATGCATAGTAGTGCACTAACCTGTTAGCTAGTCTTAAAGGTTATCAACATTTATATAGTAAAAATAAAATCATATGCATTATATGCGGAAGATATTGCTCAATATTTTGAATCTGTAAAGAAATATGTATACACAGGAAACATGGTAGAAAACATGAGACAAAGGTAAGCCCTGTGGCACAACAGGTGAAATAAACATCAATCTAGTTAACAGATAAAAAAATGTTTGTGGTCCACATATTTGAGTTATACTTATACACTTATGCAGTTAACCCAGAAGAAGCTATGCGTATAGCGATCCATTATGAAACAATGAACGGTAGGTGTAATATGAAGGTTTTGCAACGTGAGATAGGTATGTAGTCCAATCCTTGAAACCCGGATATATATACACTGGCCATATTCTCTGCTGCTCTGGACATAACAAGAACACATGCCATTATAGTACACAAGAGCGTCCAGAAAGTGTGTAGGAGTGTTAAAGTGATAAAATAAGATGTCTGCTCTTACCGTAGAGTATTATGCCTGATGCATGCAGTGAGGTCTAATTGTGATAATAGGAACATAGCTGCCGCACAATTTCATATGATACAGTAGTATTCCACAAAGGTGGGAAAAGGAGACGTCAGCAGTGTGGATTCTGTAATGTATAATAGTGGGCTAACCTGGTAGCTACTCTGAAAGATTAGCAGCAATTATATAGTAAAATGAGATCATATGCATTATATAGGGCAGATCTGAATATCTTCTATACTTTGTAGGCTTATATCATTAAAGTACCATTAAGAACAGTTGCAGAGGGTTGTTCATGTAATCTTTACTATGATGAGGTTAGCATGTGGCATTGTAAACAGACATTCATTGCATATTTATAAGGAATCTAATATAGTACCAAAAAAAATAATAATAGGATTATTATAGGACATCAGAGTGAATGCGGCGTAATAGCTTAAGTACAAAGATTTTACAATCTGCAGAGTCATCTTATGAAATCAAACTTTACAGCGGTGCATATACCGTTTTTTTTTTTTTTTTTAAAGAAACAAGCACACTGTCAGTACCAAGATTAGTCATAGAAAAATGGGGCAATCATACATTTTCCATTGTCTGTGTAGTAGACAGAATAAGCTGCTATGGGAATGTCTGAAGATTCCGTTAGAATAGATATGATAGCAAGCTTAAAAGCAATATTAAACAAAACAAGCGGCCAACAGGGCCAAAGTTAAGCACTAATACAAGACAATAAGTGTACCGGTTGAATAGCTATAAAGGCTGAACTTCGAGCAGTTATATGGATGCGTTCCCGCCATATACCAAAATGAGTTGCCTTATAAATATATTGCAGATAAATTAGCCGGGTTATGAACAAGTAAGTTCACATATAAAGGGGTGTTGTCAGTCCGTTGGCTATGAACAATAGAAGAATGCCAATTACCTACCAGTCCAAGAGGCACATAGGAAGGAGCTGTGACCCAGCAACAGGTGGATAGGGCCAACTAAAGATATGCAACTATGCCTCAGAGGAACATAGAGTGATTGCAAGGGATGGTCATTGCAGTAGCCCCACACACTCCCGTATGCGCAATTGTCACGTTGGTTTACTAGTGCAGTGACTGGTAAGTATTGGGTGGTGGACGAATCCCACAAATGCAATGTGAGGTGGGTAGTATTGCAGAGGACCACTCTATTGAGGTTCGGACTGATATGTAAAACTAGAGCTGTGCCAGTTACCGGGTGGGTTAACAGAAGTATCGGCAAGCTCTCCTCTGGTGCTGTAGTTCCATGATGGAATTCGACATGTTCATGTCGGAGGTGACTGTTCTGATCGCCATTACCACTGCCGCGTCTCTCCGCTGCGAGAGCTTAGTGGCTATGAGGCTGTCATTCGCTCATGGATGAGATGTGGGGCTGAGTATTGTGCTCCATAGTAGGAATGAAGAGTGGTCTCTCTTGCTGGTTAGGATGTTTCTTTGTTTTCATTAATGCGCACAATTCAGCGCAGGAATACAAGAGTCTGTCCAGTTTAGGTAGGAGCGTAGCCTTTAATTCAGCCAAGATGTAGGAGTCAGTGTTTTGTTCTTTAGCGATGAGCATCTCCATTGTGTGAGATTATGTTAGGAATATATATAACGTGGCGGCGATTCTCCTGCCACCACGCCAAACGGCTTCTTTTCTTGCTTCTCGGCGGCCAAGAGGTGGTATACCTTGATCCAGGAGAGTTCCCAGGCACAGAAGCTGTCAAGGGATGTAAGGATGGCGAGATATATAACCACTTTAACTCCAAGCGACATGGAACCTCAAGAGTCTGTGGCCATCTTGGATCGCCGCCCACCGGAAATCCCCCAAGAAAGGAATTTTGAATTCCTTTCACGATGGTACCTTACACCAACTAGAATTAAACGTATATAAACATCCTCCTTTTCCACTCCATACCACTCCAAAGACAAAACAAAACAAGCTTTACTTTATTTTATTCTCAATGGGGCTAAAGGTCTTATCCCATAGCGATGGAAATCCACTGAGGTTCCAACACTGGAAAAATGAAAATACCAAGATGAAACTTATTTACAACTTGAAAGATACCATTACCTTAAATCAGGCCAAATTGACACCTACAAACTTCTACTAGAGAAATGGAAACAAACACAAGCTTAATTATAACCAGTACCTATAACCATGTAGAAGGTACCATAGAGCAAACTACCCAAACACACTCACCCAGATACTATCTGCCCAACAATCTATATATATACCCACCTACCTCCACCCATTCACTCCCTTTTTTCCCCCTCTCTTCTCTCTCCTGCCATAAAATTCACACACCCCTTCTTACACGTTTTCCTTAACGTGCTGATGAATGATGTGCAGTGTTGTTCATGTGGGGATCAGACTAAGTTTAAGAGGAAGTTGCTGCATTTAAAGGGACATTGTGAACTACATTTTTCTTTTCATAAATGTTTTAAACATGATAATTTTATGTGTGAAATGGTAGAAACGGAGGGGAGATACTATGTATTAGCTGAGCTCCAGGATTCAGCTACCAACCCTATCATGGGATTAATTGATACTGGACCTCAATCAACTATTTAATCTTACAGGTACTCCATATAGCTAAATGAGCTAATGCCCCACAAACCTAAACTAAGGGAATTTGATGGTGCATTAATAGGTGTTGGGAGTAAGGGGATAAAAATAAAAAGGGGGGAAAAATAAATAAACGACACAATAAGCGATCCATCATAATATTGACCTGTACAACTATTCTTAGGGACATTATAATTTGACATTTTTTATGAATTGTTTTACTTCCTCTGCCTTGTCTAAGATGACTATTTTGGAGTTATGTAGAATTTAAAAAAAAATAAAAAATTCCCACTTGCTCTTTTTTATAAACAAGAATGAAAAATTCAATTACTTTTCTCTCCTGGAACGTAGGGGGAATTAACTCTCCAGTTAAGAGGAAAAGAATAGTGCAATATCTTGAAAAAATTTCTTTAGATATCGTGTTTCTTCAAGAAACACATCTGAACTGCTTGGAGACAGATAAACTGAGATTTAGATGGATTGGGGAGGTGATCTCTGTTCCGGCGGTAGGGAGGAAGAGAGGGGTGGCTTGCGCGTTCAATTAAAAACTTGCACCTAGATTATGAGTTTTGCGTTAGCCTTAAAAAGCAGCGTTGAGAGGTCCCAAAGCTGCTTTTTTCCTAACGCTGGTATTATGAGTCTGGCAGGTACAGGTGTACCACTCACTTTTTTTTCGCGACTCGAAAATACTGCAAATCCACTTACGTCAATTGCGTATCCCATATTTTCAATGGGACTTGCATAACACCGGTATTACGAGTCTTCCTAAAAGTGAGCGGTACAGCCTCTCCTGTCAAGACTGGTACAGCATTTAAAAGTCAGTAGTTAAAAGTTTTATGGGCTAACGCCGTAACATAAAACTCTTAACTAAAGTGCTAAAAAGTACACTAACACCCATAAGCTACCTATTAACCCCTAAACCGATCCCCCCCCCCACATCACAAACACTAAATAAAAATGTTTAACCCCTAATCTGTCGAACCGGAGATCACCGCCACTATAATAAATATATTAACCCCTAAACCACCGTACTCCTGCATCACAAACACTAGTTAAATACTATTAACCCCTAATCTGCCGTCCCTAACATCGCCGTCACCTACCTACATTTATTAACCCCTAATCTGCCGCCCCCAACGTCGCCGCCACTATATTAAATGTATTAACCCCTAACCCTAACACCCCCTAACTTAAATATAATTTAAATAAATCAAAATAAAATTACTACAATTAACTAAATAATTCCTATTTAAAACTAAATACTTACCTATAAAATAAACCCTAAGTTAGCTACAATATAACTAATAGTTACATTGTAGCTAGCTTAGGGTTTATTTTTTATTTTACAGGCAACTTTGTATTTATTTTAACTAGGTACAATAGTTATTAAATAGTTATTAACTATTTAATAACTTCCTAGTTAAAATAAAGACAAATATACCTGTAGAATAAATCCTAACCTGAATTACAATTACACCTAACAATACACTATAATTAAATTAATTCCCTACATTAAATTAAATTAATTAAAATTAAATAAACTAAACTAAACTACAACAAAAAACAAACACTAAATTACAGAAAATAATAAAATAATTACAAGTTTTTTAAACTAATTACACCTAATCTAATCCCCCTAATAAAATAAAAAGCCCCCCAAAATAATAAAAATCCCTACCCTATACTAAATTACAAATAGCCCTTAAAAGGGCTTTTTGCAGGGCATTGCCCCAAAGTAATCAGCTCTTTTACCTGTAAAAAAAAATACAATACCCCCCCTGATTAGGGGTTAATAAATGTAGGTAGATGGCGGCGATGTTAGGGATGGCAAATTAGGGGTTAATAAAATTTAAAGCAGAAAGTTAATTCTCCCTTCCGTAAATAGACAGTATCCTGCTCCTTGTCATCAAACACCATGCAGTCTTTTGAACACAGTTACAATGTGCCTGCTTACTCCATTAGATTAAATAACAAGTACATATAAGTACATAACTCACTTGTCACAGGTGTCCGGTGCTCGGTCCTGGGGGAGGAATGAACCCTTCTCGCCTCCTGTAGGGCTCCGGTTCCTTTCGTCCGCTCCCCTCCTCAAGCCGCCGCTGCCTGTGATTCTATCCGTGTGAGCGTGTCTGTGCTCCGTTCCACTGAGCGTGTGACGTCACTTCCCTTGCACCGCTCGTGTCTGTCCGGCTGACTGCAATGGGTCAATAGAATCAGGTGCAATAGGTAACTAGGTAATACCGGAATCCTCTTGCTGGTTGAATGGCAAATGTAGAGAAAGAAATAAAAGGATCCGGAATCTTGTAAATCTTAATCCAAGTTTATTGGGTTAAAATAGCAACAACACTTGTTACAGCATACACCTAACAATACACTATAATTAAATTAATTCCCTACATTAAATTAAATTAATTACAATTAAATAAAATAAACTAAACTACAACAAAAAAGAAACACTAAATTACAGAAAATAATAAAATAATTACAAGTTTTTTAAACTAATTACACCTAATCTAATCCCTCTAATAAAATAAAAAAGCCCCCCAAAATAATAAAAATCCCTACCCTATACTAAATTACAAATAGCCCTTAAAAGGGCTTTTTGCGGGGCATTGCCCCAAAGTAATCAGTTCTTTTACAATACCCCACCTGATTAGGGGTTAATAAATGTAGGTAGATGGCGGCGATGTTAGGGATGGCAAATTAGGGGTTAATAAAATTTAACTAGTGTTTGTGATGTGGGATTACGGCGGTTTAGGGGTTAATAACTTTATTATTGTGGGCGGCAGATTAGGGGTTAATATAATGCAGGTGTCAGTGATAGCGGGGGCGGCAGATTAGGGGTTAATAAGTGTAAGGTTAGGGGTTTATAAGTGTAGTAGGTTGCGGCGACATTGGGGGCGGCTGATTAGGGGTTAATAATATAATGTAGGTGTCAGCGATGTTGGGAGCAGCAGATTAGGGGTTAATAATATAATGTAGGTGTCGGCGATGTCGGGGGCAGCGGATTAGGGGTTAATAAGTGTAAGATTAGGGGTGTTTAGACTCGGGGTTCATGTTAGGGTGTTAGGTGTAGACATAAAATGTATTTCCCCATAGGAATCAATAGGGCTGCGTTAGGATCTGAACGCTGCCCTTTTGCAGGTGTTAGGTTTTTTCTCAGCCGGCTCTGCCCCATTGATTCCTATAGGGAAATCGTGCTCACCGCTACCGTAAGCAGCGCTGGTATTGAGGTGAGATGTGGAGCTAAATTTTGCTCTCCACTTACTTTTCTGCGGCTAACGCCGGGTTTAAAAAAAAAACGTAATACCAGCGTTACTGTAGGTGAGCGGTGAGCATAAACTGCTCGTTAGCACCGCACAGCTTTACTGACAAAACTCGTAATCTAGGTTTTGGATTTTAAAGTAATTTCCCAAAGTCAAGACAAAGAGGGTAGATTTCTTATTTTAAAAATTGAATCCCAAAGTTCTATATTTACCCTGTGTAATTTATATGCCGCCAACGAGTATCAGCCAGCCTTCTGGGAGATGTTATTTGCCAGGTTAATACAATACCCCCCCCCCCCCAGTGGGAGGGGATTTTTTTTTTTTTTTTAATTCTTTTTATTAAAGAAACATGGATACAGTTTAACATGTGCAATCTTACACAAATGAAAATCATACAGTTGTTACAAAGCAAAATTCTTTTGTTAATGTTCCAAATATAAAAGTCCTGTAAGAATAGCTTTATCACGATGGTAGGATATCAGTCCATGTGTATCCCATGTTTCTCATTTTCTTTTATAATAAACATCTTAACCAAACTAAAACACAAATTCTAAACCCAATCCCAATTGACTTAAGGATTCTACAAATATGCTGTCCCCCTCATATATCTATATATATAGATTAGTTAGTTGTTTATATATCTGCTACCCAATGTCACAAAATAAACATGTTAATGCGTTAATTAATCCATAGATTTGATAAAGGTCAGCTAAAAACAGCTTTCATATTCCCAGGAATAGAGCTAAATTGTGATGTAAATGAATAGCAGCTATCGTGTGTAGCTCCTTTTGTAAGTGATGTATAATACTTATTGTGGGCCAAGTTACCGGGGACAATTAAGGTATACAGATGATTTCCATAGCAGAGTAATGAAACTTTTGAAAACAAGACACTATTTTGCAGCAGTACATACAGATATTTCGAAATTTTTGATCTGCTGATGTTCATTTGAATTTTGCCAATTGGGGTGCAACTCTAAAATAATAAAACTATAGCAACCACAAAAACAACCGTACCTCACAACATTCAACAGGTAAATTTACAGGGTGGGATTAATTTATGGATGTTGGGTGCCCCACAGCTAAACTGTAGGTTGGGTGACATGGGGGATACGCTGCTGTTTGAAAGTTATAGTGTGAGCTCACTAGCACAGTGCTGTCAAGGATGACCGAGTGTAGTGAAGTCATGGATAACAGATATTTATGCCTCAGTTGGGCAAGTACATTACTCCTTAAATAAGAAAAATAAATGATAAATGCAGTGGTGCCAGTAGAAGTGAGTGCAAATCCCCCAATACAGTACACGGTACCCCCAAGGTGGTCAACAATAAAAACTACCAAACAACCAAAACCAAACATAAATGTAGCAACCATACATACACAGCCCTGTCAGATTTAAAACACATTAGAGCCCCTGCTAGTTAGCAGATCCACCTGTTTGAAAAGATAAGGCAAGTATAAGTGGGTATTCAAAGCTGCTGAACATTGTGCATAACATATATCAGTATCTCAGCCCGTACAGTTATTTGATCCTTAGTCAGTTGGTACATAAGGCTGTAACATTATAGAGGTCAGCTGAGCCTCAAAGGATATGCATACATGTAGTAATATTGATATATATGAGTCAGCTAGGGGCTGTTTCTATTAGTGTACATATAACAACCAGAACATTTTCTTATGGGTCTTTTGGGGCGATGCATTGACAGTCCCCTTATGTCATGTTTACATGAATACAGTTCAGCCAACACCTTTAGCGCCAAAGTATTTTGTACTCATTTGCCAGAAATCAGAACCAGTCCATCTCATAGGCCCCAGTACATTGCCAGACCGCAAAAGAGCAACAGGGTTTTCCGAAGCGAGTTGCATGTTTCTCATATTTGAGCTGAGCCATAACTGGGACCTGTCACGGATGCTGCAACCATTGGATGCCGTTTACAGCCCAGGACACTCAGGCCGGGTGGGATCTAGCTGCCACAGCTGGAACAGTAGCAGAGTGTTTCCAGATGATGTGGATTGCTGTGATTCAGGGACCTGCTGCGTATGCCGATGCTGTGTGACCAGCGGAAGTCTTGCCTGTCCGGTAGTCCGGTTCACTTCGTGTGCTGAGAGGCCTTCAGGGAAAGTGTATCATTGGCCCTCTACAGATAAGATCTGCGGCACCTGTTTTACATTACAGCAAGCTCCGCATTCATGTGAGGTGAGTCCCGAGGATCCACCATTAACAACCGGGGCAGCGTGAAAGTAAGAGTCAGAGTGTAGACCACATAGCCGCGTGGTGTAGTCCCGCAGTGGCAGCCATTGAGTGTCAAAGGTACAATTACCGGGGTCAGAAATAGATGCCTGTAGCAAGGCTGGTTGATGGGTTGACCGAATCTCCTCATGAAGAGTTAGACAAGAAGATATGAGTGTATCCAAGCGAGGTAGGAACACATTCATGAGTTCTTTAACGATAGAGCTAGCGGCCATCTTTGGAGTAAAAGACTAGCCACTGATATCTCGAGGACTTTAAATTAGTCAACTGACTTCCAGGGGAGAAGCGATTGAGAGGCCTCTATCTGCTTAAGGTTCACGGACAGCTTGCCTGTCAAGTGATATGCAGATGGCGTAGAAAAACGGCAAATTTGCAGATGTTAAATGAAGGTGTCTGCAGAGCTAAGGATTCCTGCTGCCATCTTCTAGGTCCGCCCACCGGAAGTCAGTGGGAGGGGATTTTAACTGCGTGTTCAACCCCTACTTGGATCGTCTCAACATTTTGAATGCGAAAAGATATCACAAGGAAGCATTATTAATGTCCAATTTTGCAAAAAAAATAAAACTTAAAAGATATATGGAGGCTTCAGCACCCAGATGAGAGATCATTCTCTTGTGAATCTAAGTCATTCAAAACTTTCTCAAGAATTGACATGTTTTTGATCCATGAATCTCTCCTGCATGCTGAAATCTCCACCAAAATAATGAACATATTCATTTCAGATCATGCGATCATCTCCCTTACAATTCAGACAAATCCTAATTGGAAAAAACAGGGTGGGAGGGTTTTTTTTGCCTTAATTTTTGTCTTCCAATATAAACTTTAGAAATTGGCTATCCAATAAATGGAACGAATTTAAAAGTCTCAACATTAATTATTTACCCAAAACAGACTTTTTTTTTGGGAGACTGCAAAAGCTTTTCTCAGAGGTGAGATACTTGCTTATATGTCTAAAAGGAAAAAAATGATTGGTAAAAGAGATCTCCAACTAGCTAACCAACTAAGAAATAAATCCCACCAGAATTCACTGGCTAGCCTATCAGAATCAATACAAGCAGACATTAAAAATAATGCAACATTTAACAGGTTCACATCCAAATCTGCAAAATGTCTGGATAACCTAGTGAAGAGGAGAATAAATAATTATATTGGGTCAATAACGGTTAATAGAGTAAGGTATAACTCGCCTAAAGATATCCTGACCTAATTCCAAATGTTCTTCCAGAATTTATATGCAGCTGACGCTATTAATACTCAAGCGAAAGAAAGTTTCTGGGGAAAACTTAAGCTACCTAAGTTATCGCCAGAGTAAATTTCAACTTTAAATACTGGCATTACCTTGGAAGAAGTTACACAGGCTATCCATAAAGCAGCAAATGGTAAGGCGCCAGGCCCAGGTCAAATACCATCTGAATTTTATAAAGTCTTAGAGGAGCAAATCTCTCCAACTCTAGTTAGCCTTTATAATAACTATTTTGTTCAAGGAAATAAACTATCTAGATTTTTTTACTGCATCTAATGTAGTACTTATTCTCATAAAAGACAAAGATCCCGACTCTTATCGTCCAATATCCTTTCGTAACACTGATTACAAGATTCTAGCCAGTATTATAACCAACAGACTAAAATTGATCATAGGAGATATAATTGACTCAGATCAAACAGGTTTAATGTCAGGCAGGACATCTCAGAAAAATATTAGATTAGCCATGCTGTTAATAGAGCATTTCACACCCCAACTGAAAAACAAATCTTATATCCAGAATAATTTTGCGTTACTTACCATTGACGCTGAAAAAGCATTTGATTCTATATCCTGGGACCACTTATTCACGTCATTAGATAAATGTGGCTTTACAGGCTGCTTTGTTAGTTTAATAAAATTAATCTATCAAAATCTGTATAAGTATAAACAGAATTCTTACACCAAGTATTACACTTTACAAAGGAACTAGACAGGGCTGCCCTTTCTTGCCACTTTTATTTAATATTGCATTAGAACCTTTAGCTATCCTCTGCAGGAAAACTTTAGAGGGCATCTTAATTGGGAAAAAAAGTTTCATTCTCTCCTTATATGCTGATGACATCCTCTTCTATATGGGGAATACTAAAATAAATATACCCCGACTATTGGAAATAATTTCTGAATTCAGCAAATTTTGGGGCTACAAAATTAATCTAAAAAAATCGGAAATTCTTTGGATAGTGGAAAAAAAACTGCTTAATGTTAAATCCTTTTATGCAAGCCGATAGGAAAATTAAATATTTAGGTATATTACTATCCAATAACCTGATAGAATGGTTCCACCCTGTGCACTCCTCCTTCACAATTGGACTAGATTGCATTTATCTCTTTCAGCTAGAATAGCCCTTATTAAAATGATCATATTCCCCAAAATATTATTTATGATTCAAAATATTCCAGTTTTTTTGCACTCTCAAGACATTAAAAAAATTAAACTCCAATTGTTCTCGGTTCTTATGGGGCATGAGGAAGTCTAGAATTTCAATTAATAAACTGTCACATTCTAGAAAAGATAGTGGCTTCCCCCTGCCTAATATTAAACTCTACAACTGGGCATCTTTAACCAAGATAGCACTTTATTGGATTTCTGGTTCGGACTATATCACTAACTATATAGAAGAAGATGCCTTAGTCTCACCATACTCTCTCAGAGCTCTTTTACATCTACATAAGATTGATTTTGACAAAAAGAAAATATTAAACTATACTATTAAGAATGTTCTCATAGCATGGAATAAGGTTTGTAAATATCTATATATAGATAAGTCTATGTCAGTCTATCTTCCAATCTTAGGTAATCCTAAATTTGACATTGCTTTGAAAACATTTAAAAAATGGGCAACAAAATGGTCTTAAGCTTGTGGCTCAATTAATTGATCCACAACTTAAAACGATTAAAAGATTTGAAACATTAAGGCGAGAATATAACCTAAATAAAAATCACTTTTTTGCCTACTGTCAGACCAAATCCCCTGGTCTCTGGGGGACCTTGATGTTATTATTAATCGCTTTAGCTCTGGGCAGCATTCTATATCTATGATATATAATCTTCTAATATCCGAGGATGCAGAAGATAAAATGGAAGATCTCTTTTACCAATGTCTCACAGATATTCCAGACCTTAATATTAAATGCTTTAATAAGAGTTTCTATATTATAACTAAGTATACTAAGGCAATTGCTACTAGAGAAGCTCATATAAGAATATTAAATAGATAATATATTACTCCCAATGCTCCAGAGGCAGTAAACTACTGCGGATAGCAGATTCTGGTGTTTCTGCTGGTGTGCTGGCCACAGATGAGAGGCTGGAGGCAGTGTCCTGCTGGTGTGTAAAGTGCTCAACCAACACACCCAAAAGTTGATTTTGTTCTCTCCATCTATTGTCCATCTGCATATCAGACAGAATTCGCATCATCTGTGACTGGTTTTGAACATTTGCACTTAACAATGCTGCCATGTCCCTCTGCAGCTCTATGCTATGTTTGTGTAACCTCTCTTGGCCCATGAAAAACTTCTCTTGGCCTCTTTGTATGCTCTCAGTGCTTGTGATGAGCCTCCTCTGGAGTGTAATGTATTCCTCACCCAGGGGAGAATACAATGCATCCACAGGCTCTTGAGCAACAAGGCTGGCAGTTGCTTGAGGGCCACGATGTTGGAGGTGATGCTTGTGGATGTGCTTATGTTGCTTGAGTGGCAGCTACAGTTTCTGGTGCTTGAGGGGCAGTTGTAGTTTCTGTTGCTTGAGGGACAGTTGTAGATTCTGCTACTTGAGGGGCAGCTGTAGTTTCTGCTGCGTGAGGGGCAGCTGTAGTTTCTGCTGCTTTTCCTTCATATACAACTATGTGGATGTGATAAAAATGAAAGCACCCAGTCCAGCTCCAATGCAGTAGGATAAAAAAAGATACTTTATTTCAAAATACGGTAAAAACAAACAAACAAACCACTGGCAAGTGTAACCGCCAAATGTAAAATACAAGGAGCTACAACCTCGGCCCTGCTGACGTCACTGACGCGTTTCAGGATGAACCCGTAATCATAGTTAACGCCCAGGTGCTGAGGGATACAATTTAAAGAAAACATGACAGGTGAAAAGCTCTGTAATATTACTTAATCGATTTTGATTGGCTGCTAGATTTTTACATGAAAAATGTAAAATGTATGAACATCGTACATCACTTTAATACTTTAACACCCTCTGTTGCTTATCTAGATGAAATACTTGAAATATACTAACTGCTAGACTTAGCTTGTACTTTAGCACAAACATGTGAAAACATCGTACACCGCCTAACAACCTAAGCTAGACCTGCTTATGTTACTTATCAGATCATGTAAAAATATTAATATTGGAAGTAGATATAATCATATATACATATGCTGATTAATAGATATAGGCTTGAAAATATATATACGTATTTACCAGATATTCAAGTAATTGTAAAATCACCTAACGCTGAACCTATATTAAATAGAATACGGAGATAACAGATTAAAACCTTTCAGCTTCACATATGCTGTATTATGTTCAAATGCCTCACATGAATCAAATTCGTTACTTATTTATTTTGGTTAAATGTTAATTCATAATTTACCGATATTATGATCAGAACAGCTACGTAAATCTAAATGGACCAATGAATTGAGCCCAAAGGAAACGTTATATCCTTGCTGATCTGCTATCACTGAATAGGCATAAAATAATGTGAAAATGCTGAGGTAAAGCAAGCTTTATGAATATACATACATAATCATAGCTTTTCAAAACAGTGTTAGTATTATCAGTATACAAAAAACTTAAAGATCACTGCATTACCTTCTTACTCCAATAAGATATATTGTATACATTGTGTATTCAAAACTACTCATTTACACATTTACAAGAAATTATAAGAAAACACAAACATTTCAATGGACCAATTTTAGGCTCCTAGAGGAATATCATTGTACATAAGGTGTTATATATGTAGTAGTTGTAATATTTTATATGTTCAGTACTATTGATATAATTACATATCCTAAGAGCTCTAATACATAATCAAGCTAAGCGTGAATTAAATATTATATACAAAATTTATATGTAAAGGAGATTAAAAGATTAGAGGTTAGAGATATATCTATAAGCTTACTGAACAATTACGCCTATTCCCAATGGTTAATTAAATCAAAAGTGGAATTAAACCCTTTGGGAATCCTTGTTTGCAGGGTAAAAATCCAGTAAGCCTCCCTCCTATATAATAATTTTACCCTGTCTCCTCCTCTTTTAAGAGGGAGTACTCTTTCAATACTCTTCCATCTAAAGGAGTTGACATTGCCTTGATGGTCTTTAATGAAGTGAACTGCTAAGAAGAGAGCAGAAAGAACTAGTAGAGAAACCAAGATATCATCTACGGATGCAAAAATTAACCTTATCACTGAGACTATAACTACACCTCTGGGGAGAAAGGTCCTCATGGTAGGGAATGTTATAAATATTTCTGATGAAATATTAACCTCAGAAGAATATAAGATATTAAATCTAGGATTAGGTTTTGCTCCCGAAAATAATTTTAATCTTTTTGAGACTCTCATTGATTTAAACAGGTTTGTACGAAACCTCACCCTCAAACGACATTTTTCTATTGATATGACTAATGAGAATATTTCAGAACCTACACATCCTCCCTCAGAAGGCACTGATGTATCTAATGAAAAATTGTGCTTAATCAGAGATGAACCAAGTTTTGGTTTTGAAGATCAGTGCACTGTGAGAGATATGGTAGATCTGGATGAAAATGATACTGAATTGACGAGCGATAGTTTTATAGAATGTTCAACCTTAGGTAATAAGATAGGCCAAACATTTGTGCCTAAATCTACCTTTTATCCGATCCAAAGTAGAGGTATGGTCCTTGAACTGTTTCACAAAACTATTGAAAGAGAGTTAACAGAATTAAACAAAGAGGTAACTTTGAGGAAAAATAGACGTGCTAACAATATTAGCAACATAGCAAAAGTGCTTAAAAATAAGACCAACATAGTCTATAAAAAATCAGACAAAGGAGGAAGCACAGTTATCCTCAATAAAAGTGAATATGTTCAAGAGGCACTTATTCAACTACAGGATGGCGAGACATACACTATTCTTCCAAGGGATCCTACAAAGACTTATCAGTTACAGATTAGGTCTCTGGTGGATGAGGGGGTTGAAAGAGGCTATTTAGATCTTAAAACTGCAGATTATGTAACAGTTAAATACCCTAAGACTCCCCTCTTCCACCACTTATCTAAAATTCACAAAACATTGGACAACATAAAAGGGAGGCCCATAGTGTCAGGGATTGGCTCTTTGCTCGAGCCCCTTTCTGAGTGGGCTGATTCAGTCATACAGCCACTTGTGAGCAAGCTGACAAGTTATCTAAGAGATACGAAACACCTTTTGAATATTTTGGATGGAATTGTGTGGAAGTCCAACTACAGTTGGCTCACGGTGGACGTAGTATCACTGTATTCGACCATACCCCACGACCTTGGATTAAAGGCCTTAGATAGCTTTTTACAATACACTGATTTGACAGATGGACAGTGAGAGTATTATTTGATGGTGGTTAGATATTTACTTGAGCATAATTTCTTCTCCTTTGAGGAGCATTTCTACCTCCAGAGATGTGGCACAGCGATGGGTGCAAAATTTGCCCCATCATACGCCAACCTATTTTTAGGTTGGTGGGAAGCTGTGCACATCTTTGGAGGTAGAAACCCCTTCAGGTCATCTATTAAGGTCTATCGGAGATTTATAGATGACCTGCTGTTTGTTTGGACAGGCAGTAAGGAGGAGGCCTTGTTATTTGTGGAGTATCTTAATGATAACCATGTAAATCTGAAATTTACTATGGAATTTGACAAAGAAAGGATTAACTATCTAGATGTTACCCTGATAGGGAGAAATGACAAGACCATTGAAAGTGAGCTATACAGGAAACCCATTTCTAAAAACACGCTATTACATGCTCAGAGTAACCACCCAGCTCATGTCCCTTTTGCGATAGCTAAGGAACAATTCACAAGGATTAAACGTAATTGCACTAACCACGATACCTATAAAAAAGAGTGTGACTTGTTAACGAAATAATTTAGAGAAAGGGGGTATTCAAATAAAATTATCAAGAGAGCAAGATTTCAAGTTGATCGTTGTGATCGTAAGGATCTTTTGAGAGACAAACCTAAACAGGATTATTCAAATGAAAAGAATAAGATTACATTTGTGACAGACTTCAGTAATCAGTATACTACAGTCTGTAAGGTAATAAGAAAGCATTTACCTATTCTTTTAGCTGACCAGAAATTGAAATCTCTTATTAAAGAAGGCTGCAGGTTTTCATACAGGCGTGCAAGGACCTTAGGTAATATTCTTTCTCCCACTCAGTTGCCTCTAGCCAATACCAGTTCAGGTAGTTCATGGCTAAGACACAAGGGAACATACAGATGTGGACAAAGGAGGTGCAAGGCATGTGACTTCGTGGAAGTCACAGACAGATTTGTGTCATATGCCACAAATAAGGAGTATACAACAGCACAGTGTATACATTTTTCAACAAATTTTGTAGTCTATCTAGCTGAATGTAAGCTAGACGTGAGGTCCAGGATCAGAGAACATCTTTATAATATTGAAAGAGAGAGAGAGAGTTCAGCACTAGCAGTTCACTTCATTAAAGACCATCAAGGCAATGTCAACTCCTTTAGATGGAAGAGTATTGAAAGAGTACTCCCTCTTAAAAGAGGAGGAGACAGGGTAAAATTATTATATAGGAGGGAGGCTTACTGGATTTTTACCCTGCAAACAAGGATTCCCAAAGGGTTTAATTCCACTTTTGATTTAATTAACCATTGGGAATAGGCGTAATTGTTCAGTAAGCTTATAGATATATCTCTAACCTCTAATCTTTTAATCTCCTTTACATATAAATTTTGTATATAATATTTAATTCACGCTTAGCTTGATTATGTATTAGAGCTCTTAGGATATGTAATTATATCAATAGTACTGAACATATAAAATATTACAACTACTACAGATATAACATCTTATGTACAATGATATTCCTCTAGGAGCCTAAAATTGGTCCATTGAAATGTTTGTGTTTTCTTCTAATTTCTTGTAAATGTGTAAATGAGTAGTGTTGAATACACAATGTATACAATATATCTTATTGGAGTAAGAAGGTAATGCAGTGATCTTTAAGTTTTTTGTATACTCATAATACTAACACTGTTTTGAAAAGCTATGATTATGTATGTATATTCATAAAGCTTGCTTTACCTCAGCATTTTCACATTATTTTATGCCTATTCAGTGATAGCAGATCAGCAAGGATATAATGTTTCCTTTGGGCTCAATTCATTGGTCCATTTAGATTTACGTAGCTGTTCTGATCATAATATCGGTTAATTATGAATTAACATTTAACCGAAATAAATAAGTAACAAATTTGATTCATGTGAGGCATTTAAACATAATACAGCATATGTGAAGCTGAAAGGATTTAATCTGTTATCTACGTATTCTATTTAATATAGGTTCAGCGTTAGGTGATTTTACAATTACTTGAATATCTGGTAAATACGTATATATATTTTCAAGCCTATATCTATTAATCAGCATATGTATATATGATTATATCTACTTCCAATATTAATATTTTTACATGATCTGATAAGTAACATAAGCAGGTCTAGCTTAGGTTGTTAGGCGGTGTACAATGTTTTCACATGTTTGTGCTAAAGTACAAGCTAAGTCTAGCAGTTAGTATATTTCAAGTATTTCATCTAGATAAGCAACAGAGGGTGTTAAAGTATTAAAGTGATGTACGATGTTCATACATTTTACATTTTTCATGTAAAAATCTAGCAGCCAATCCGAATCGATTAAGTAATATTACGGAGCTTTTCACCTGTCATGTTTTCTTTTAATTGTATCCCTCGGCACCTGGGCGTTAACTATGATTACGGGTTCATCCTGAAACGCGTCAGTGACGTCAGCAGGGCCGAGGTTGTAGCTCCTTGTATTTTACATTTGGCGGTTACACTTGCCAGTGGTTTGTTTGTTTGTTTTTACCGTATTTTGAAATAAAGTATCTTTTTTTATCCTACTGCATTGGAGCCGGACTGGGTGCTTTCATTTTTATAGCCTCTATTCACCAAGGATACTCACAGGGCTCATGCAGAGGGGATATTTGGATACAGCACAACACAGGATTGGCGAGTTGCCATTACAGAGGCAGCGATCTGTCTAAGGAATAAGCAAGACGCTGGGAAGGAGCCCACTGAAGAATGGTCAGAGTGATAGGACGTCTAACAGTCCAGTGAGTGCCTACACACTACAAAAATAAATGTAAGTGCCTAACTAAGTTGTTTTAGAAGATACACTGCTGTGGAAATTTACCTTTAACTAGCGGGACACTTAACATTACACATCACTAACAGCTCCATACTTACTACACTTTGATATGCTGAGGGATGGTTTAACCCCTTGTATGTGGATGTGAGTTATAGTACAAGAATATGTCAAAAACATGATATTACCTGTTTTTTACTGCCATTTCAACACAGGTTATATTATATGTTTTAACAATATTTGTGTAATAAAACACACCTCACATGGATGTGTATGACAATTATATGGTAAATAACAGAGGACAAGGTTTATGGGTACATATAGTAAGATGCACTTATAAGATGTAAATCAATGTATCTCACATCCGATATAAATGGACACATGGGTATTTATAGTACTGATGTTACTGATAGAGTGTGCATTGTCAGGTGTTTTAAGGCTGCAGGTGAGAGGTTGTTTTGTTTGTGATTGGTTTAACACAATTGCAGAGGAGGAATATTGATTTTAATAATTAAGTGGGCAGCAAGGTTTAAAGGGACAGTTTACTCATTAATGTTCTTCCCTTTAATTTGTTCCTAATGCTCCACTTTACCTGCTGGAGTGTGTTACATTGTTAACAAGTATTTCCTTTACCCTTACGATTGCATTTGAAATATTTTTTTATTTTCAATCAAGCTTTATTAATTCATAAATGAGAAAAAGAAACAAAATCTACAGTGTATACAATTAGAAAAGAAAATTGATCACTATATATAACATGCATCTCCTCAAGTGCGCAGGATCCTCTATATTCAGTCTCTATGGAAAAACTGTCCCTTAGTTAGGAGATTCGTTGTGATCAAGATACATTCTTAATACAATTTTTCTGTAAATGCTACAATATCCAATCAAAAAGGTATTGAGTACACTGTTTTACATATGCTTGAGCTATTTTTAACATTTTTCAAAATACTGTAGATAAAACATAGTCTAGATCAAATATGCTAGGTGTCTTTCAGAGGAGGGGGGGCACACATTCAGGAGGGGAAAAAAAGGAAGAGAGTGAAAAGAAGGGAAGAAAATAAAAAAGGGGGAATGAGTAGTTAGTATTTCTATCTCTCTTTACACAGCAACCTGTCTCCAGGTGGACAACATCATTTCGTGGGTGCCTAGCTTGTTAATTTTGAAATAGTGGAATCTCTCTAGTTGGAGCAGATCCTCCACTGAGCAGGTCCATTCTCCGACCGTTGGGATGACCCCGGTCTTCCATCTTTTGGGGATTAATCTTTTAGCGCCAGTGATCATAATGAGTAGTAGGGACCTCTTGTGTGTTTCCCTAATTTTAGGTAAGTTAAAAAGGAGCATCGTCTCCGGAGTATTGGGTATGAGGGTCTGTAATTTATCGGACATGAGTCCCAACACTTTTGGCCAAAACCCCTGTAGTTTAGGGCATGACCACCATATATGCAGGAGGGAGCCATGCTCCCCACATCCCCTCCAGCACAGTGGACTTACTGCAGGGAAGTACATGTGGAGCCTTGTTGGCGTCAGGTACCAAATACATAACAATTTTAAATGTATCTCCTGTACTATGGCCGAAACCGACGAACGTTTTGTAACTTGAAATGATCTAAGCCAGTCATCCTGGTCTATCTCCTTACCTAGGTTTTTGTTCCAAGCTATAGTGTACGTCGGAAGTTGTGGCTCTGCAGTTGTAGAAAGTAGTTTATACACTAAGGAGATAAGCCGTTGTGGTGGTGAAAGTGTAGTGCATAAGTGCTCGAACACAGTGAGCGTTCTAGAAAATTTCTCTTTGTGTCGGTGGTGCGTAAGGTAGTGAGTGAGTTGGTGGTATCTCAACCAGGAGGAGAAAACATCGCCACATTTTTCTCTCAGATGCTTTTGGGAGCCTATCTTGCCATTTTCCAACGCAAAATGCAATATGCCATCTCTCAGACTGTATGGGTTGCTTAGACGTGTGCCTAGGAGGCTGTAGGGTAGTTCTGGGTTCTCTATAATTGGCACTAAAGGGGAATACCTAGAGAATAGGTGTGTACTAGTATTTATTGACCTGTCCCATTCACGCAGGACCTCCATAGATAGGGGATAATTACTTAACTTCTTGGGACGCAGCCCTGGAGGAATCCATGCCAACGTGCCCATGTTCTTTATCTGAAAGATGTGACCATCCAAACGAACCCAGGCTTTGTGCGTGGCATTGTGTGACCACTCAACAAGCCTCTGCAGGAGTATTGCACGTCTATAATTAATCAAATTGGGGAACCCCAATCCCCCTCTATCTCTCGTTAAATACATCGTTTTTCTTGGTACACATGGTTTTGTACCTCTCCAAACGAATTGCTCTAGAATTTTTTGCAAATTGGGCAAGAAGTCTTTTGGTAATGGTATTGGAAGAGTTTGCAGTAAGTACAATATACGCAGGAGGATGTTCATTTTGATCACCCCTATTTTGCCCAACCATGAGAGCGTTTTGTTCCTCCATGACGAAAGATCTCCTATTATCTCTTTTTTCAAGCCTAGGTAATTTGTTTTGAATAAATCTTGAGGGTCTGGGGTTATATGTATACCTAAGTATTTCAGTTTAATGGAAGCAACCGGGACGCCATGTGTTGTATGCAGATAGTGTATTTGTTCTGATGGGGCGTTGATATTTAGTAATTCTGATTTTGAAAGATTTGAATGGAAGTTGGACAGGGCTCCGTATGTTTGCAATTCGTTTAGGAGTTCAGAAATAGATGTATCTAAGTTTGTTAATGTGAACAAGATATGATCAGCATACAGCGCCTGTTTATATTCGACCTCCCCTACCCTTATTCCTGTAACGTTATTGTTTTCTCTAACCTTCTGCGCAAGGGCTTCAACAGATAAGGCAAAAAGGAGTGGAGACAGGGGACAACCCTGCCTTGTGCCGTTAGCAATCCTAAATGTGTTCGATAATGTTCCGTTCACTCTAACACGTGCATTTGGGTTGGAATAAAGCGCAAAAGTCATGTTCGTGAATGCGTTACCGAAATTCATAGCCCTCATGACTTGGCGTAGGAACAACCAATCGACACGGTCGAAGGCCTTCTCCGCATCGGTTGAGAAGAGGGCCGCGGGTATAGCCTGTGATCTGGCCCACTGAACCAATTGCACTACTTTACAGGTGTTGTCCGTGGCCTCTCTGCCGGGCACAAAGCCTACCTGCTCTGTTGAGATCAAACTCGGTAAATGCTTGTTTAGACGGTTAGAAAGGATTTTGGCTAGGATATTAATATCTGAATTCAATAATGATATGGGTCTAAAGTAGGTCTTTAATTGGTAATTTTAGTTCTTCATGTGTAACTGGGGCATCTAATTTGTTAGCGTCTGAGTCATCTAGTTTTGGCAGGTTAATTGCAGCTAGATACCTGTCTATAGCCTGTTTTCTCTCTAGTTGTTGTACTTGGGTTTTTGTCTCAACATTAATATTATACAATGCTGTGTAGTATATACTAAACGCGTCAGCAATTCCTTTGTTGCATTTTAATACGTTTCCATCTGTTGTTTTAATATAATGTATATGTGACTTAAGCTGCTGTCTACGTAATGAACGGGCAAGCAGTTTGCCGGGCTTGTTGCCCCCCTCGTAGTAATGTTGTTTAACTGACAGCATCTTGCGCTGATAGGCCTCCAGAATATGTTGTTTAAGGTCTAACCTCGCTTGTGTCAACATGGTCCCTATTTCTGTATTAAGTGGGTCATCTTTATGTCTGTGTTCTAATGTTGCTATTTCGCGTAGAAGGCTCAAATGTTTTAATCTGTGTTGTTTACGTAGCCTAGCCGCATGCTTGAGAAACTCACCACGCATGACGCATTTATGGGCCTCCCACATAGTGGGCAGGGATGTGTGTGATGGATTATTATGTGCTATACAGGGAGTGCAGAATTATTAGGCAAGTTGTATTTTTGAGGATTAATTTTATTATTGAACAACAACCATGTTCTCAATGAACCCAAAAAACTCATTAATATCAAAGCTGAATAGTTTTGGAAGTCGTTTTTAGTTTGTTTTTAGTTATAGCTATTTTAGGGGGATATCTGTGTGTGCAGGTGACTATTACTGTGCATAATTATTAGGCAACTTAACAAAAAACAAATATATACCCATTTCATTATTTATTTTTACTAGTGAAACCAATATAACATCTCAACATTCACAAATATACATTTCTGACATTCAAAAACAAAACAAAAACAAATCAGTGACCAATATAGCCACCTTTCTTTGCAAGGACACTCAAAAGCCTGCCATCCATGGATTCTGTCAGTGTTTTGATCTGTTCACCATCAACATTGCGTGCAGCAGCAACCACAGCCTCCCAGACACTGTTCAGAGAGGTGTACTGTTTTCCCTCCTTGTAAATCTCACATTTGATGATGGACCACAGGTTCTCAATGGGGTTCAGATCAGGTGAACAAGGAGGCCATGTCATTAGATTTTCTTCTTTTATACCCTTTCTTGCCAGCCACGCTGTGGAGTACTTGGACGCGTGTGATGGAGCATTGTCCTGCATGAAAATCATGTTTTTCTTGAAGGATGCAGACTTCTTCCTGTACCACTGCTTGAAGAAGGTGTCTTCCAGAAACTGGCAGTAGGACTGGGAGTTGAGCTTGACTCCATCCTCAACCCGAAAAGGCCCCACAAGCTCATCTTTGATGATACCAGCCCAAACCAGTACTCCACCTCCACCTTGCTGGCGTCTGAGTCGGACTGGAGCTCTCTGCCCTTTACCAATCCAGCCACGGGCCCATCCATCTGGCCCATCAAGACTCACTCTTATTTCATCAGTCCATAAAACCTTAGAAAAATCAGTCTTGAGATATTTCTTGGCCCAGTCTTGACGTTTCAGCTTGTGTGTCTTGTTCAGTGGTGGTCGTCTTTCAGCCTTTCTTACCTTGGCCATGTCTCTGAGTATTGCACACCTTGTGCTTTTGGGCACTCCAGTGATGTTGCAGCTCTGAAATATGGCCAAACTGGTGGCAAGTGGCATCTTGGCAGCTGCACGCTTGACTTTTCTCAGTTCATGGGCAGTTATTTTGTGCCTTGGTTTCTCCACACACTTCTTGCGACCCTGTTGACTATTTTGAATGAAACGCTTGATTGTTCGATGATCACGCTTCAGAAGCTTTGCAATTTTAAGAGTGCTGCATCCCTCTGCAAGATATCTCACTATTTTTGACTTTTCTGAGCCTGTCAAGTCCTTCTTTTGACCCATTTTGCCAAAGGAAAGGAAGTTGCCTAATAATTATGCACACCTGATATAGGGTGTTGATGTCATTAGACCACACCCTTCTCATTACAGAGATGCACATCACCTAATATGCTTAATTGGTAGTAGGCTTTCAAGCCTATACAGCTTGGAGTAAGACAACATGCATAAAGAGGATGATGTGGTCAAAATACTCATTTGCCTAATAATTCTGCACTCCCTGTATAGTCGGTCAAAGACCTCTGGAGATCAGCTTTAATTAATGGCTGGTCAAGGAGAGTGTCATCTAGTCTCCAAATGTAGGTGGTGGGGGGTATATTGGGCAACAACACAGAACAGGTATCAGGGTCGTGATCTGACCAGGAGATCGAACCAATTTTACTTGTACTAATCATATCTAGCCCTATGGGATCCGTGAAAATGTAATCAATTCGGGAATACTTGTTGTAAGGGGGGGAATAGTAGGTAAAATCTTTTGTTGTTGGGTTTACTGTCCTCCAGACATCATGCAAATTTAACTCTGAGACAGTAGCCCTATTGCCCTATAAAATTGATTTTATCACTGTGTCCGGGTCGCTGGTCGATCCACTAGACGTGTCTGATTGCGGCTCGAGAGGGACATTGAAGTCACCAGTTAGAAATACTAGTCCTTTAGCGTGATCTAGTAGAGTTTTAGAAAACTTTTTAATGAACTTATGTTGTTTTGTGTTTGTGGCATATACTGTGGATAGCGTTATTGGGTGGTCATAGTGTTCCCGACACGACTATGAACCGCCCTTCCGGGTCTTTCTCCGTATGTGTAACTTTGAGGGGGACTGTATTGTGAATTAAGATACCTACTCCACACTTTTTAGATGCACCTGACGCAAAAAAGACGGTAGGAAACTGAGTGTTATACCACTTGGGTTCTTTTCCTTTACGGAAGTGTGTTTCCTGCAAAAATAAGATATGGCTGTGCAAGTTTTTAATTTCTCTAAAAGCGATGGATCGCTTACCTGGGTTATTAAGGCTCTTTGCATTGATGGTTGTGAAGGTTAAACTGTGCGTGGAGAATCTACCCTTTTGCCCAGCCATCCTGGAGAGAGCAGGGGGAGAGAGGAAAAAAAAAAAAAGGGGGGGGGGGAATAAGAGACTGACGAGGAAGAGAGGGGAAAAAGTTGGTTAGATAGAGGAAGGGGAACATTTAAAAGGGTTAAATAATTAGTACTTCCAACACCCTGTACTCTGGGAAGAAAAAATGTAGTACAGTCAGTGACACCTAGAAAATAGACAATATATCTATATCGACACACAAAATAAATGTATAACAATCAACAATGAGGGTAGTAGCCCGTGAGGTCCCACGGCTCAATAATACATAAAGTGCCCACAAACTAGAAGGCCCTAGTCGTGGGTGTACTATTGAGTTAAGCGTAACTGGAAAGCAACAGGGGGGGATTGTAACTTTATCGTAATTATTTCTAGGTAGCCTAGGCACTAACATGCGCATCCGCCACCTGCAGCTGCCGCCCACTGAAGGGGGGGAGAGGAGAAACTTTTAAACCAACTAGCTAGAGAGTACTATGTCTGTCGGCTCTATTTTGTCTATTTTCTATTATCAGGACCGTAGGCCTAGCTTATATTATATTTCGCCCAGGGAGGATTTTACAGTATTTACATACCTATAGAGTTCCCGGGGTGCGGGTGGTCTATTATATATTAAGTGTGGCACAGACAACTCGGTCTCAAACAACATACATTAACCTTAAAACAAGTTGAGTCAATAAAGCAGTTTGCCTAAGGGTATTGGCATGTTTATCACTCATCCGGTGTTTGGCTATCCATAGGGGATGGTTCAGAGCTGCCCGGCCCCTCTGTATCTCTGTTCTGTTGCTGCTCCTTACCCAGGAAGGCCTGTTCATCAGATCCAGGCTTAAAGGTGTAGACTTTGTTATTGCAGGTAACAATCAGGGAGACTGGGAAACCCCATCGATATTGTATTCTGTGGGCTCTCAGGTGTGAAGTAATTTGTGAGAGTTCTCTCCTTTTTTGTAACATGGCTGGAGATAGATCAGAGAAGACTTGGATATCAACGCCTGCATGCTGCAGTGGATGTTTGGCCCTTGCATAGCGAAGAATCTCCTCTTTATCTTTAAAATTCAAGAACTTTATTATGATGTTCCGTGGTGGGGCCTTTGGAGGGGGTTTTGGTCGCAATGCTCTGTGAGCATGTTCCAATGGCACTTTAGTGTGCGGAATAGATTCTGCAGACATCCTTCAATGGCTGGTGGATGGATAGTTTCCGGGATTCCTCTGAGTCTTAAGTTATTGCGCCGTCCGCGGTTATCCAGATCTTCTAACTTTTCTGAGAGAGACTGTATAATGTGCTTGTGGCGTAACTCTGACTTATGACGTTGCGTTGATGTAAAGACCTTTTTCTGGGTTTCCTCTATTTGAGTACCTCTAGTGTCTAAAATGTTAATGTCTTTCTTTAGATCGTTAAAGTAAGTGCGCATTTCTTGCATACTGTTCTGTATATCCTCCTTAGTGGAGAGGTGCTGGAGATCTTGTTTTGTGAAGTATTGTTGTGGCTGTTGCTCTTCAACCTGAGTTTGCGCTGCCATTGTCTGCCCACTGGGACCAATGTCCCCTTTTTCTGCTATGTTGTTAGAGTCCACCTGCTTTAGGTACTTGCTAAGCGGTCTTATTGGTGTCCCTTTGTTTACTTTATTTTGTTTTCTGTTAGGCATCACCTCTTATTTGAGTTTTAATAATACAAAGATGCGTATACAGGCACACTCTTATACTTCAGACTAAAGGCCCACTCTGGAAGGCAAAATAAATTCACAATGCTACGTTGTGAGCCCCTGGCGCTCAGCAGGCCAAAATAAAAAGTTACTTTTTGTTTCCAAGAACTATAGCTTGCCGTTTTAATCTGGTCCGGCGTATATAAGCAGCCCCTGGTTACACAGTTACTATGGGGGACCCGCCATTGCAAAGAGCTTTAGCATTGGTAAATGATTAAATGTCTGCGGGGGGGGAGCCCCATACACCTGTCTTGCCTGCCTGGGAATCGCTCCCCGCGATTATGACTGTTCCTCTGTCGCACCCATGCAACGTATTCCAGCACCCCTGAGTCCCCTAGTAAACTTGAGACGTAGCTATTGCTATGTGTTATGTCAGGCCTCGTGGTATAATACTAAGTGCGTGCTGAACTCACATGAGGCGCCTCTAGCCACTCACCTCCTGTTACTCCCGATAAATGCTTCCTCCTTCCAGCCGTGGCCCGCTTGTAAAGTTAGAACAATGCACTGTTCGTAGCTCCTATGTCAGCTACCAGAAGAAACCACAACTGTGCAATGTCTAGTTGATGGAGCGAAAACAATGCGCCCGTTCCGCTCACTACAGCTGCTCCAGATCTATAATTCCGTTTCGGCGGCGAACGTCTCCAACTCCATCAAGGGCAGGTGTATAAGTTCTATCTCCCCTGTTATATTTAGGATTGTTTAGTTACGCTTTTGCTCATTTATTGAGCCGTTTTGGCTTTTTGGACTAGGAGCTCGTTTAAAACACGGCCATCCGCCTGCGTGGCCAAGCTCCGCCCCCCCGCATTTGAAATATTTTATTTAGCCTGTGTGTGGTATCCCCACCCATCCTTAAATAGTTTGGCCTCAAGATCAAGCTGTGTTAACACAGCAAGTAGAATAGATTACACTCCCAGTGGGTTCTAGAAGAGATAAGGTAATAAAATGTTAATTTTCCATTGTTCTCTCCAAGTATTAGTAAATGGTTTATGAACAGATATAAAATAAAGAAGCAAGTATATGTACACAATGTGATAAAGTAATAAGATGTGATTATACCTTCAAGCTCAACCCATTTTATTAGGTTGTGACTTCAAAACACAAAATCAGCTAATTCATATACACAAATAAACCTTAAAAAAGCAAATCTCATTATTATTATTATTATCGGTTATTTGTAGAGCGCCAACAGATCTCATACATTTTATACTCTGCAGATAGTAAAAAAAAGTAATTGGAAAGAGAAAAACAATTTTATAGTACAGTATACTGTCCCTTTAACTATTTAAGATGCTACTTAAATGTATGTGTTTGTTAAGGCTTCCAGGGAGTTACGTTGCTTTTTTAGTCAGTGCAAGGGTTGCTTCATCTGCCTATGTGTGGTGAGATGAAAATGGAGTAGATTTTCTCAATTCTGCACGCGTAATTCCTTGCGCTAAATATGTAATACTGAATGGCGACGCCAGTTCTATGTTAGTTTATAGCAGTGTTTTTCAACCAGTGTGCCGTGAGAGATCTTCAGGTGTGCCGCGGCAGACTGACAACAGTGCGGGGGTATCCCTCTTTCAAATTTTGAAATATTGGGAGGTATGTGACAGGCTCATCAGGCATCATTTACAACCATGACATTGACATTCATTCACAGACAATCATTATGATTGTTTGTGAATGAATGTCAATATGTCATGTATAGTTTGTAGGAGGCATGACAGCACAGTACAGTGTGTGTATATATACAGGGAGTGCAGAATTATTAGGCATATGAGTATTTTGACCACATCATCCTCTTTATGCATGTTGTCTTACTCCAAGCTGTATAGGCTCGAAAGCCTACTACCAATTAAGCATATTAGGTGATGTGCATCTCTGTAATGAGAAGGGGTGTGGTCTAATGACATCAACACCCTATATCAGGTGTGCATAATTATTAGGCAACTTCCTTTCCTTTGGCAAAATGGGTCAAAAGAAGGACTTGACAGGCTCAGAAAAGTCAAAAATAGTGAGATATCTTGCAAAGGGATGCAGCACTCTTAAAATTGCAAAGCTTCTGAAGCGTGATCATCGAACAATCAAGCATTTCATTCAAAATAGTCAACAGGGTCGCAAGAAGCGTGTGGAAAAACCAAGGCGCAAAATAACTGCCCATGAACTGAGAAAAGTCAAGCGTGCAGCTGCCAAGATGACACTTGCCACCAGTTTGGCCATATTTCAGAGCTGCAACATCACTGGAGTGCCCAAAAGCACAAGGTGTGCAATACTCAGAGACATGGCCAAGGTAAGAAAGGCTGAAAGACGACCACCACTGAACAAGACACACAAGCTGAAACGTCAAGACTGGGCCAAGAAATATCTCAAGACTGATTTTTCTAAGGTTTTATGGACTGATGAAATGAGAGTGAGTCTTGATGGGCCAGGTGGATGGGCCCGTGGCTGGATTGGTAAAGGGCAGAGAGCTCCAGTCCGACTCAGACGCCAGCAAGGTGGAGGTGGAGTACTGGTTTGGGCTGGTATCATCAAAGATGAGCTTGTGGGGCCTTTTCGGGTTGAGGATGGAGTCAAGCTCAACTCCCAGTCCTACTGCCAGTTTCTGGAAGACACCTTCTTCAAGCAGTGGTACAGGAAGAAGTCTGCATCCTTCAAGAAAAACATGATTTTCATGCAGGACAATGCTCCATCACACGCGTCCAAGTACTCCACAGCGTGGCTGGCAAGAAAGGGTATAAAAGAAGAAAATCTAATGACATGGCCTCCTTGTTCACCTGATCTGAACCCCATTGAGAACCTGTGGTCCATCATCAAATGTGAGATTTACAAGGAGGGAAAACAGTACACCTCTCTGAACAGTGTCTGGGAGGCTGTGGTTGCTGCTGCACGCAATGTTGATGGTGAACAGATCAAAACACTGACAGAATCCATGGATGGCAGGCTTTTGAGTGTCCTTGCAAAGAAAGGTGGCTATATTGGTCACTGATTTGTTTTTGTTTTGTTTTTGAATGTCAGAAATTTATATTTGTGAATGTTGAGATGTTATATTGGTTTCACTGGTAAAAATAAATAATTGAAATGGGTATATATTTGTTTTTTGTTAAGTTGCCTAATAATTATGCACAGTAATAGTCACCTGCACACACAGATATCCCCCTAAAATAGCTAAAACTAAAAACAAACTAAAAACTACTTCCAAAAATATTCAGCTTTGATATTAATGAGTTTTTTGGGTTCATTGAGAACATGGTTGTTGTTCAATAATAAAATTAATCCTCAAAAATACAACTTGCCTAATAATTCTGCACTCCCTGTATGTATATATATATATATATATATATATATATATATATATATATGTATGTATGTATCAAAATAACAAGAGTATTGCTTCCGACTTGATAAATGAAGGAACTCTTCCGAAAGCTTGTCAACTTATAAATGTATAGTTAGTCCAATAAAAAAAGTATCATTGCTCAATGAAATACTCTTGTTATTTTGATATCTAAATCTCTGGACTAACACGGCTACTCCAATCAATATATATATATATATATATATATATATACACATTGTATATATATCCTGTATTAGGCTACAATGTGTGATTTTGTAAAATTTTGGGATGGTGGTGATATGCTATTTCAACCCAGGAGTACATACAAACTCTAGGTTTGCTTATAAGTTAATGTTGTTTACAAATTTGCGACTCCAGTCTCTTTAAGGTTAAACTTCAGCTGAAAAGTCCCGAGATTCACCTATAATATTAATCTATTGGGATTCCACAATAAGTCCCTAATATTATCATAACGATAAATAGGTGAATAGAAGTACTCATTCACCAGCAGTATTACACCAATTCACCTCACTAATAAATAAAATTACTGATGTACATGTAATGTGAGTGTATAATATGAGTTTTGATACTACATATTAAATCAATTGGTGGTGTTACATATCCGCTAGACCCAGGATTATAGCATTTCCACGTATCCACAAGAATTACTAGGTTCCTAGGTGTGTTTTTAAGTGTGTGTATTCCAATTTTAATTATGCCTCCAATAAAAGTTAATTTTTAATTTAGATTAGTCATACTTGACAGGTTTGTTTTTGTTCTTTGCACATTCTTACCTGGACTTTCTCTTTGCTATCCTATAAGATTTAACTGAATATTCCCCTGAGTGCTATATATGTAGTCTTTCCTAGATAAGGCTCACCCAGCCTTTCTTGTAGTTTGTTTAACTAATAAAGTATATTAACCCCTAATCTGCCAACCCCCACATCGCAAAACATCTAATTAACCTATTAACCCCTAAACCGCCATCACCCCACAACGCAATATACCTTAATTAATGATTAGCCCCTAATCCGCCATTCACCCATATTGCAAAGTACCTATTAAAACTATTAACCCCTAAACCACCACCCCCACCAACGCAATAAACTTAACCTTTTAACCCCTAATCCGCCAAATCCACACAACGCAATAATCCTAATAAAACTACTAACCCGCCAAACCCACACAACGCAAATAACTAATTAAATTACTAAGCCCCCTAACCTAACACCCCCTAACCTAACACCCCATAAATTAACCCCAATTACCTAAATTAAAAAAACATAAATTATGCTTACCTGATAATTTAATTTCCATCTGTGGGAGAAGAGTCCACTGCTTCATTCATTACTTGTGGGAATTAAGAACCTGGCCACCAGGGGGAGGCAAAGACACCCCAGCCAAAGGCTTAAATACCTCCCCCACTCCCCTCATCCTCCAGTCATTCTGCCAAGGAAACAAGGAACAGTAGGAGAAATATCAGGTTTTAAATGGTGCCAGAGGAATAATACTAAATTTAGGTCCACCCACTGGAGAAACGGGTGGGAGCAGTGGACTCTCATCCCACAGATGAAAATTAAATGATCAGGTAAGCATAAATTATGTTTTCCATCTTAATGGGAGGAGAGTCCACTGCTTCATTCATTACTTGTGGGAACAAATATCCAAGCTCTAGAGCACACTGAATGAAAATGGGAGGGTAAAAGGAGGAGGACCCTAAGCTGGAGGCACCAAAGCCTGCAAAACCTTTCTCCGAAAAGCTGCTTCCGCCGAAGCAAAAACATCAAACTTGTAGAAGGTTGCAAAAGTATGTAAGGAAGACCATGTTGCCGCCTTACAAATCTGCTCCATAGAAGCCTCATTCTTAAAGGCCCAAGAAGAGGCCATAGGCCTAGTTGAGTGAGCCGTAATCCTCTGAGAAGGCTTATGTCCCGCTGTCTCATAGGTCAAACGGATAATGCTCCTCAACCAAAAAGACAGTGAAGTGGAAGAGGCCCACTACCCCCTGCACTTCCCTGAATACACCACATATAAAGACGAAGTCTGTCTGAAGTCCTTCATGGCCTGAAGATAAAACTTCAATGCCTGAACCACATCCAAGTTATGAAGTAACCTTTCCTGAGATGAAGAAGGGTTAGGACACAAGGAAGGAACTACTATTTCCTGATTGATGTTCTGATTCAACACAACCTTAGGGAGAAACTCCACTCCAGTGCGAAGAACAGCCTTATCAGCGTTAAAAACCAAGTAAGGTGGCTCACATTGCAAAGCCACTAACTCAGAGACTCTGCGAGCCGATGCGATAGCCAGTAGAAATAGAACCTTTCAGGAATCTATCTTAATGTCAAGTGAATGCATAGGCTCAAACGGAGCCCTGTGCAAAATCTAAAGAACCAAGTTTAAGCTCCAAGTAGGAGCTGAATTTAAAAAGACATGTCTGATCCTAACCAGAGCCTGAACAAAGGACTGAATATCAGGAAGCTCTGCAAGCTTCTTGTGTAACAGCACAGATAAAGCCAAAATCTGTCCGTTTAAGGAACTGGCGGATAGACCTTTGTCCAGACCATTGTGGAGAAAAGCCAGAATCTTGGATACCCTAACCTTGTGCCAGGGATATCCACGTTCCTCACACCAGGATTAGTAGGTCCTCCACACCTTATGATAGATGCGCTGAGTGACTGGTTTTCTGGCCTGGATGAGAGTATCGATCACTCTCTCAGAAAAACCTCTCTTGGCCAAGACTAGGCGTTCAATCTCCACGCAGTCCGCCTCAGAGAATCGAGATTTTGGTGAAGAAAGGGACCCTGAACCAGCAGATCTCTGCGAAAAGTTTAACCTCCAAGGAGGAGATGATGACATCCCAGCCAGATCCGCAAACCACGTCTTCCACGGCCACAATGGAGCAATCAGAATGGTCGAAGCTTGCTCCTGTTTGATGCGGGCCACCAATCGAGGAAGGAGTGGTAATGGTGGAAAAATGTAAATTAGGTTAAACTCCCAAGGCACCGACAAGGCATCTATCAGCTCTGCCTGGGGGTCTCTGGATCGCAACCCGTATCTGGGTAGCTTGAAGTTGAGTTGTCCACACCCGGAATGTAGATCGCTGAGAATCCAAAATACTTGCCTCATGGCTAGGGAGCTTCTCATTCCCCCTGATGGTTTATGTAAGCCACCAAGGTAATGTTGTCCGACTGGAATCTGATTAATCGGGACAATCCTAGATGGGGCAAAGCCCTCAGAGAGTTGAATATCGAAGTTCCAGAATATTTTTGGCAGAGTCGACTCCTCTTGAGTCCACCTGCCCTGTGCTCTTCTGGCACCCCAAACAGCACCCCATTCTGATAGACTTGCGTCCGTGGTCGCAATTTCCCAGGATGGTCTCAAGAAGGATGCCCCCTGGGACAGCTGTTCCAGGCGAGTCTACCAAGAGAGGGATTCCCTTACTCGGCTGTCCAGATAAATCTGTTGGGATAGATCTAAGTGATCACCGTTCCACTGTCTCAACATGCATAACTGAAGAGTTCTGAGATGGAACCAGGCGAATTGAATGACATCTATGCTGGATACCATTAGCCCAATCACCTCCATACACCTGGCCACAGATGTCCTTGAGGAGGTCTGAAGGGCAAGACAGTTGGATGCAATCTTGGAACGTCTGATCCGTCAAGAAGATCTCCATGGATATGGAATCTATTATCGTACTCAGGAATTCCACCCTGTTGCTGGGGACCAGAGAACTCTTTCCTTCGTTTATCTTCCATCCATGGGATCGAAGGAGAAGAAGAAGAGACCTTGAGTGATCCTCCGCGAGACTGCAGGTCCTTGTGTATTGGCATGTGAAGGTAAGCATCCTTCAGGTCTATTGTCGTCATAAATTGTCCCTCTGGAACTAGGGGCAGAATCTATCTGATCGTCTCCATTTTGAACAATGGGACTGAGAGAAATTAGTTTAGGCAATTTAGGTCCAGAATTGGGCAAAATGTGCCCTCCTTCTTTGGAACCAAGAAAAGGTTTGAATAATACCCCAGACCTCTTTCTGCTAGAGGGACTGGGGCGATAACTTCGAGAGAGGAGAGATCCCTCACGCAACCTAGGATCCCTCACGTGTCTCTCTTCTCTGGTCTTGAAGATAAGTTTGATAGGAGGAATCTGCCACTGGGTGGATGAGTCTTGAATCCTATCCTGTAGCCCTGGGCTATGACAAGGGTCCTGAAGTCTCTTATCCAGGCCTCCGTAAAAAGAGATAGTCTGTCCCCAACACGATCCAGTTATGGATCAGGGGCTGCCCCTTCATAACGATTTTGTCTCGGCGGGCGTCTTACTCTGCTTGGAATTGTTCCAAGAGTGAGCTGGTTTACAAGATCTCTTGGACTGCTAGGTTTTTGTGGCAGGCTGCTGGTGTTGAGACCCCTTAGGTTTATTCTTTTTATCCTGTGGTATTTAAGCCCCCTTGCGTCCCGTGACCGTGGATATGATAGAGTCCTGACCTGGACCAAAGAGAACCTTCCCCTGAAACGGAAGGGAAAGTAATCTAGACTTGGAAGTCATGTCCGCAGACCATGACTTTAACCACAGAGCCCTACGGGCCAAAACAGAAAAACCTGATGTCTTGGCATTCAGACGAATAATCTGCATATTTGCATCACAGATGAATGAATGAGTTACCCTTAAGGCCTTAATTTGTTCCTGTATCTCTTCGAGTGGAGTCTCCACCTTGACCATAGCTGACAGAGCGTCACACCAATAGGTAGAAGCTCCAGCCACCGCAGTGACTGCCGCTGCTGGTTGAAAAACAAACCCTGTGAGTTGGAACATCTTCCTTAGCATGGACTCCAATTTTTATCCATGGGTTCCTTGAACAAAGAGCTATCCTCGAGCAGGATAGTCGACACTTAGCGTGGAAATGGCCCCCCACAGTTCGAGCTGAGAGTCCGGAATGGAGAACAGCTTTTTAAAAGAAGTAGAGGGGGAAAATGACGAGCCAAGTTTCTCCCATTCATTCTTAATAATATTAGTCATTTTGACGGGAACTGGAAAGGTCTTTGGTATCAAACTGTCCTCGTAAACCCTGTCTAGTTAAGGGATCGAAGGTTCCTCCGGCAGGTGCGGCTCCGGGACCTCTAACGTAGCTAGCACCTCCTTTAGCAGGAAACATAAATGCTCCATCTTAAATTTTAAATCTGGCTCCTCCGCAGATGGAGGCCTAGATGTTGTCGATTCCGACCCAGAAAGAGCATTCTCCGAAGAGTCAGGGCCCCCTTCATCAGCGGATAATCTGTCAGAGACATCCAGCGGAGTAGATGACCCCTGGGACGGATAGCTATGATTCACCTTTTGCTTGCGCTTAGCATGGCGTGGTAAGGCATTAAAGGCCACAGAAACCGCTGTTTGTAACTGTTCAGCAAAATCTGGCGGCCAAAAGGGCCCTCCTGCGGGAGGATTAGTATCTGCCTGGGGAGCTACATGTGTAATCGGAGATGAATGTAGGGAACGCACCTCGCGGGGCGGAGAACCCTCAGAGGTGGATGGCTCAGTTGTACTAAATATCTTATTATTTTTAGATATAGCAATCTTATCAAAGCATGTGGAACAGAGTTGAGCAGGCGGATGAACCAGTACCTCCTCACAATAGACACAGTTATTAGGTTTAATTAAAGAGGGAGTACCCTCTAACATATCAGAGTCCTCCATAGCTTGCTCCTTTATTACGGACTAGATATAAATTAAATGGCACCTTTATACCCAATGGCCGGGGCACTCACCACCTCCTATGACCCGGACCACAGAAAAAACGCTTTGTCTCCTGCGACCACCGGTCAAGGAAGAGGAAGTAGAAGAGGCCACACCCGGTCACATGGAGTGCCATGCAGGACCGCCCCTTCACTAAAGAGAAAACTCGCCAAAAAAGGCTGCACCATATCTCCCAAAAACTGCTTAACTGCTGAAACCCGCGCCACCCATAATTTCACCTCGCACATCGGGGTATCACATATACGGCGCCGGCAGTTCATAAAGTGCCTTAAGTTGGATGAACTATCGGTGTCCAGAAATGAGCGTAAATACAAATGTCTGGAGTCGCCAGTGACTTACAGCACTTTAGAAACTGCCAGCGCCTAAGAAAAAAAAACAACTTAGGGCACTTTATGAACTGCCGGCGCCGTATATGTGATATCCCAATGTGCGAGGTGAAATTACGGGTGGCGCGGGTTTCAGCAGTTACGCTGAAGCCTGTGCCGTATATGTAATCTCGCCCCTTATTTATATCTCTCCCAAAATGACTAGCGCAAAGGAGTTAAGATAAATAGTCAAGAGACATTTCAAGAGATATGCACATTATTATAATGTTTGCTAAAAAAACATAGTTTTAAAGCCTTTTAAAACATTTTTCATTTACAATGTAGTGCTAAATTGAATACATATTGCATTTAATGTCCCTTTAACTACTGAAACAACTGAAAGCCATTCCCAGGCCTGAATAATCAATCTCTTAAAAGGAAAATGCATAATTCTTAGCTCCCTTCTCTCTGTGTGTATTATCAATATCTACATTTTTACAGGATGACAATGAGATACCATAAGGTGCAAATTAAAGAGAAATACTTAGGTTCTACAACTAACTACAGCAGAGTTTATATTAAAGTACAAATGGCAGGTAATATACGAGTTATTATTATTATCGGTTATTTGTATAGCGCCACCATATTCCGCAGCGCTAGAGTTTAGAAAGTAGCATCATCTCATATTACATGGGAAATGACTTCAGTATTTTTATGCAATATTTATATATACAGTATATTTTTATATATATATGCAATTAAACAGAAACTCAAGTTCACATTATTTTCCTCAGAACATCATTTTGTAACTGAACTACAACAAAAGTAACGCTTGTAAAACTTGATAAATAATAAGTATGTCTACATACAACAGACAAGAAGTTAAAAAAAAAGTGTAATCAGACAAAACTTTTTTTTAAGTAATAAATGTTTAATCAGATGTTTTTCCATTTTAAAGAACAGCATTCATTTGGCCAAATATCTACATGGTTATATCCTGCTATTATATATAAAGTGGGAATGTATCAAGTATAGATTATGAAAAGTGCAAATAACAGTTCAAAATTACAGTAACTTTCTATAATAAAAAATAACCAGTTTACAAAATTGCTTGTCAGATTTAGATTGCTGAATTGAAAAATTGGTTGCTATTGTATGTTCTTTTTGTATATTCCATGAAAATCGGGCTGTACTAGGGTGTTTTTTTCAGGAGTAAAGAGACAGATTGAATCACCTTGATTTCTGCAGCTTTATGGAAGATTTTGTCAATAAATAGTGATCAGTTTATGGTGAACAGTATTGTTCTTGACATGGTGTATTTCACTGAAATCCACTAGGTCTCAAATGCCCAAATGAAGCAAGCCATATGGAGAGAAACTTTCATTGCAAAAACACTTTAAAGGAACATTAAACTCAGAAATGTTATTACCCATAACATTTTTGATAATGTCTAGTTAAAAAAAAAAAGTTTTTCCACCTAATGTTGTTTTAGCAAATTCAGTAGATATTTTCAAAAAAGGTCTGGATGTTTTTTTGGCAAAGCAGGATTTAGAGGGATATAACAATTAGTATGTATAGTAGTTTGTTGACCCAAGAATTAAAGGGCCATGATAATAAAAAAAAATATTGCATGCGCTAATTTGTGATAGCATGCAATTTTAAGACCCGAAAAAATGTTAAGACCCAAAAACACAGAGCACTGCTGGTCCTGAGCGTAAACTGTAGCTGGCACAGCTGTTTAAATAGCTCTGCTGATTGGATACATGGCGGTGTCTGGTCAGGACCGGCAGTTCTCTAAGGGTCTTCCTATGCTGTGGTCAAACACAATAGTGCAGGGTTGCTAGCCTTAACATGACATGCTCTAATGAATTAGCCCTTCATCATTGCCCCTTTGGAGCCAAGAATTAACGGAAATAGCTTTAGTGTGTTTTTTGCCTTCTTTGGCATCAACAGTAGAAATAGGATTATGAAAAGGGTTGAACTTAAAGTGAATGTAAACTTTCAAGAATCATTGCAGTTTTTTTAAAAATACCTTTTTCTGCAGCCAAGCCGAACCAGCGATCCCCCGCCCGCTTCTCATGCTGTACTTAGCACAGAAATGACAAAACCGGCTTTATCACGGCGTTGGCTCAGGAAATATTTGCTCTGGGGTGCAGGCCATGATTGGGGAAAGCTGGATTCGTCAGTGCTGACGTAAGAACAGAGGAGCTGCGGGCGGGGGATCGCTGGTCTAGCTTGGCTGCAGAAAAAAGTGAGTAATTAAAAAAAAACGCTGCAATGTAAACTTTCATAAATGAAAGTGCAACTGTTTTTAATAATATTTTTAAAAACTGGGCACCGATTCATGAAAGTTTACATTCACTTTAAATTGGGTCTTTTTTTAAGCCAATATTACTATATAATGTACTTTCAATTTTTATTTTGCCTGTTTGTAATGTAACTATAAAAATTGTGTTATTTTTTCCCACTCTTTTCAGAAAGGCTGAAGAGCATCCAGGATACTGGCCAGCAATTGTATGATTAGTGCAGGAGCTCTTGTATAGCTGATCCTAATAGGCCAAAAGAAAGAGCTGTATCCCTGGACTGCAAAATAATGCAAATTATGCTTATGTTTTTAATGGTTTTGAAATGTGCATTTTTATTGTAATGTGGTATTTACAAACACACATATAAAAATGACTTTAATGTCCCTTTAAAGAAATAGAAGGGTAAAAAATTAAAAGTGTGTGTGTACATTCCAATTTGAAATATAATTATTTTTGTGATATACTTCCATTAGAAAATATGCTTCTAATTAAAGTAAATACTGTTTTTCTGTGGCATACGCACATATCCTGTGAGGGCCCCTGCACCAGTATTCAAACACCACACCTTCTTAGACAGTCAGCAGTAGCTTGTATGACACAAGTTACGTCTTCAGAAGCAATATACATCACAGCCAGCTCTCTGAACAGGCATGGTGTTTAAATACCGGTGCACAGGCCCTCACAGGATATGTGCATATGCTGAAAAGCAGTAATCATTTTTACTAGAAGCATTTTACTTCCATAAGGCAGGGAGAGCCCACGACTTTATTCCTTACTGTTAGGAAATACAACACCTGGCTACCAGGAGGAGGCAAAGACACCCCAGCCAAAGGCTTCAATATTGCTACCACTTCCCCTATCCCCCAGTCATTCTTTGTCTTTCATCACTATAGGAGGCAGGCAGAGAAGTGTCAGTAGATTTGGATAGTCCTGTAATGGGTATGTTCCCTTCAAAGAAAGGACTGGAGTTTTAAGTAGTCATGTCAACCTCTCAGTGAGAGTACTGAGCAAAGTTAGAGTCTGGAGATGCAGGGAAAGTTTTTCTGCAAATCCATCCAGACTGCCGAATAACAGCTCCCGGGCAATCAGTATTGATGAGTTTCACTGCTTGCTGTTACATACTCAAGTCCATGTCAGAGGCGTCGCTGCAAGACTGTCAAACTTGAGAGGCTGTGCCTGTTCTACAGCATGGATCCTGGAGGTAAGATTGTTTTATTAATATATTGCTATACAGGGTCACAGTGTGGCTCCTTTATACCTCGATAGGATCAAGGGTTAATATCTCCTTCAGGGAGATTATTTGAACAGCAAGGGGTTATTTATAACTGCTTTTATGTGAGAGTTTTTTGGGCTCATAGACTGTGTGTTTTTGACTTGGAACAAACAGGTTTCACTTTCGTTTTGATGTGTTGCGCAGCTTATAATAGCTTGGCACCTTTTTAATAGCAGGGGAAATTCTGTCCTATGCACTACGTAACTGGGTGCAGTCTTTAGGTTTTTCCTACGATCTTGCTGCCAACATCGCTCCTAGGAGAGCGTTTTTCTCTGTTAGCTGTCTGGGTCTAGGAGGTGGTGAGTGCCTCAGCCATTGGGATTATAAAGGTGCCGTTCTTTTTGAATAAAGTGTTTACTTTTATCTGTCCTTCTGTGAATATATCCTAGCTATGGAGGACTCTGATATTACATTAAAAGGTTCCGCTCCTTCTGTACTGAATAATAATTCCTGTTTATATTGTGAGGATGGCCATGGTTTGTCCGCCTGCTCAATTTTGTTCCATTTGCCTAAACACTGTTCTAAAGTCTAAGAAGGGAGACACGCCTAAGAAGGGAGATACGCCTGCTAATACTCATAGCGCTATTAGCCCTTCTGAGCCGTCTACCTCTAAGGAATCTGGGTACCGAGAGATTACCACCCTTTCTACACTACCCGCTCCAAATGCAGCTCCCCGCGGCTCAACTAATCCTCCATCTGGAGGGGGCTTTTTTCCGGCAGACTTTACCGCGCAGTTACAATCAGCGGTGCCGAGTGCCTTACCTTGCTCTAGCAAACGTAAGAGAAAGGTTAAACATAGTTCTACTGACCTAGTCATCTAAATATTTGTCGGATTTAGCTACTATGTCCCAGCAATCAGAGGATGAGTTAACCTCTATAGCTTCAGAGGGTGAGCTTTCTGAGTCGGAGAAATCCGTTTCTAAACCTCCTTCAGCATCTGCGTTTTTTTATTAAAGGAGGTTCTGTCTACTCTAGAGGTTCCGGAGGCTACTCTCCCGGAGGAACCTAAGATCCCTAAATTAGACAGGGTTTATGAAGACAGGAAGGTTCCTCTGACTTTTCCTGTGCCAGTTAAGATGGCGAACATTATTAGTAATGTTTATTATTTTCCCCCTCGTCTAAGTTTAAAATTTTTTTCCTGGTCCCTGACTCTAAATTAGACTTATGAGGCTCCATCCCTAAGGTGGATGGCGCTATTTCTATGCTGGCTAAGCGTACTGCTATAACCCTGGAGGATAGTTCCTTGTTCAGAGAGCCGATGGATAAGAAAATGGAAACCTTTCTGGGGACGATGTTTCAACATACTAGGTTTTTATTTTAACCGGCAGCAGCTGTAGCTGCTGTTGCTGGAGTAGCTACCTATTGGTGCGACACTCTGATGGAGCTCATTAAGGTGGAGATTCCCCTTGAGGATATTCAGAATTAAGGCTCTGAGAATTGCTAACTCCATCTGTGACACAAATATGCAGATTATTTGCATAAATGCAAAGGCTTCTGGCTTTGCGGTCTTAGCCCGCCGGGCTCTCTGGTTGAAGTCTTGGTCAGTGGATATGACTTCTAAATCCAGACTTCTTTCTCTACCTTTCAAGGTGAAGATTTTAATCGGTCCAGGGCTGGACTCCATTATTTCTACGGTTACCGGAGGGAAGGGTGCCTTCCTACCGCAGGACAAGAAAAATAGGCCTAAGGGATGGCAATTGTCTAATTTTCGTTCCTTTCGTTCTGACAAATCAGAACGACAGCAATCCTCATCTAAGTCAGAGCAGCCCAAGGGTACTTGGAAGCTGGGTCAGTCCTGGAAAAAGTCCAAACAGACTAAGAAGCACGGCGAGAACAAATCGGCATCAAGTGGCGGTCCCCGATCCGGGATCGGATCGTGTAGGGGGAAGACTGTCTATTTTTTCAGATGCTTGGTTCTAGGATGTACAGGATCCTTGGGTCCTGGAGATTGTATCTCAGGGATACAAAATAGGATTCAAGTTCCATCTGCCCAGGGGCAGATTCATACTCTCCAGTCTGTCTACAAGACCAGAAATAAGGTCTGCCTTCTTAGGTTGCGTACGGGATCTCTCCTCTTTAGGAGTAATTGTCCTGGTACCTACAGCAGAAAGACGTTTGGGGTTTTATTTAAATCTTTTCGTGGTTCCAAAGAAGGTGAGAACTTTTTGTCCAATTCTAGACCTAAAGTGCCTAAACAAGTTTCTGAGTTTTCCCTCTTTCAAGATGGAGACAATTCGGTCAATTCTTCCTCTGATTTAGGAAGGACAGTTTATGACCACAATAGATCATTCCTTTTGCCAGATTCCATCTCAGACCTTTACAGCTATGCATGCTGAGACAATGGAACGTTGACCATTCAGATCTGTCTCAACAGATCGTGCTGGACAACATGTCGAGAGACTCGTTCTCCTGGTGGCTCTGTCCAGATCACCTGTCCCAAGGCACTTGCTTCATGAGACTTTCTTGGGAGATTGTGACTACAGATGCAAGCCTTTCCGGCTGAAGAGCCGTTTGGGGTCCCAAGAAGGCACAAGGTCTGTGGACTCAGGAAGAGTCCTCCCTTTAAATCAACATTTTGGAACTCCGGGCAATCTTCAATGCCTTGGAAGGCTTGGCCCCTTTTAGGTTTATCTTAGTTTATCAGATTCCAATCAGACAATATAACCTCGGTTGCCTACATCAACCATCAGGGGGGAACGAGAAGTTCCTTGGAGATGAGAAAAGTATCTCAGAAACTAGAGTGGGCGGAGACTCACAGATGTACGCTGTCAGCTATCCACATTCCGGGTGTGGACAACCGGGAAGCGGACTTCCTCAACAGGCAATCCTTTCACCCGGGGGAATGGTCTCTCCACCCGAGGTGTTTGAAGAGATTTGCAGCGAGTGAGGGATGCTGGAGATAGATCTCATGTTATCCTGTCTCAATACCAAGCTACCCAGGTACAGGTCGAAGTCGAGGGATCCTCAGGTGGAACTGATAAATGCCCTATCAGTACCATGGAGGTTTAGACTCATATCTTTTTCCTTCATTTCCGCTTCTCCCTCGTGTGGTGGCTCGCATCAAGCAAGAGTGAGCATCAGTGATTCTGATTGCTCCGTCGTGGCCGCGAAGGACTTGGTTTGCGGATCTGGTGGGGATGTCCTCATCTCCTCAGTGGAGGTTACCTTGTCGCAGAGATCTGCTGATACAGGGTTCCTTCATTCATCAAAATCCAAATTCTCTGAGGCTGACTGCGTGGAGATTGAATGCTTAGTCTTAGCTAAGAGAGGGTTTTCGACGCTCTGGTTCAAGCTCGTAAGCCATTTACTCGTATATGCCATAAAGTGTGGAGGAGTTACTTGTTCTGGTGTGAAGACCATGGTTTTTCCTGGCATGAGGTTAAGGTTGCCAGAATTTTAGCTTTTCTCCAGGATGGACTGGAGAAGGGTTTATCTGCTAGTTCCCTGAAGGGATATCAGCCGTCAGTGTTACTGCACAAAAGATTGGCTGAGCTTCCGGATGTGCAGTCTTTTGTTAAGGCTCTGGCTAGGATCAGAACTGTTTTTAGATCTGGGGCTCTGCCTTGGACACTCAATCTTGTTATTAGTGTTTTGCAACAGGCTCCATTTGAGCCTATGCATACGGTTGACATTAAATTGTTATCTTGGAAGGTTCTTTTTTGTTGGCTATTGCCTCTGCGTGGAGAGTTTCTGAGATTTCTGCTTTGCAATGTGACCCCTTATCTGGTTTTTCATGCTGATAAGGCGGTTTTACGCACTAAACTAAGGTTCCTCCCTAAGGTGGTGTCGAATCGTAACATTAATCAAGAAATTGTTGTTCCTTCCTTGTGTCCTAATCCTTCTTCAGCGAAGGAATGTTTGCTTCACAAGCTAGATGTGGCTCATGCCTTGAAGTTCTATCTTCAGGCTACTAAGGAATTCAGACAATTTTCCTCTTTGTCATTTATACGGGGAAACGTAAGGGGCAGAAGGCTACTACGACTTCCCTATCTTTCTGGTTGAGGAGTGTCATCCGCTTAGCTTATGAGAGAGTGGGACGACAGCCTCCTGAGAGGATAACAGCTCATTCCACTAGAGCAGTGGCTTCCTCTTGGACTTTTAAGAACAAAGTCTCAATGGATCAGATGTGTAAGGCGGCTACCTGGTGGTCCTTACACACTTTTTCTAAATTTTACAAGTTTGATGTGTTTGCTTCGGCTGAAGCAGCTTTCGGGAGAAAAGTTTTACAGGCTGTGGTGCCCTCAGAATAGGGTCCTCTGTTTTCTGTTCCCTCCCGTTATTCATTCAGTGTCCTCTGGAGCTTAGGTATAGTTTTCCCAACAGTAAGGAAAGAAGTTGTGGACTCTCCCTGCCTTATGGAAGGAAAACATAATTTATGCGTACCAGATAAATTCCTTTCCTTCCTGGCAGGGAGAGTCCACGACCCACCAATAATTTATGTTTTGATGGGCGGCTCCCTTTTTTATATTATTTCTGCTGGCACCTTTATACCCTGATGTTTCTCCTACTTTTCCTTGTTCGCTTGGCAGAATGACTGGGGGATAGAGGAATATTTAAGCCTTTGTCTGGGGTGTCTTTGCCTCCTTCTGGTGGCCAGATGTTGTATATCCCAACAGTAAGGAATGAAGTTGTGGACTCTCCCTGCCAGAAAGGAAAGGAATTTATCTGGTAAGCATAAATTATGTTTTTGCTAATGGAAGTATGTTGCAAAAATGCTTATATTTTAAATTGTAATGCAGACATGCACATTTTATTTTAAACCTTTCTATCCCTTTAAACATCAAAATTATTTTTGGTAATAAATTCTGGGCAACCTACTCTTAAAATCTTGCATTTAAGCCATACAGAAATTGAGGTGAAAGTGTCCCTTTAAGTTGATTATTAGAAACATTACCACACAATCTAAAACAAATTACATTCTACCAGAACCAACAGAATTCACCATTGCACACAAAGCATTCACTGTGGTAAATACAGTCTGCACATATATATTTATATGCACACATTTGTTATGGTTTCCTAGGAAAAGAATTACAACTCAAGAGAAACCATTTTTGCATATCCAAGGAAGAAGAAAAAAAACATTTACAACCAATTCATAAAAAATAATTCACACAGACCTATTTCAGAGTTCTAGTGTTTTATATAATTTTACAACAGAAAATATTTACTTTCTGGAAGTGACAATGACAAAGTTCACATGAAGTTTATTTTTATTTTTTTAGAAAAAAAGATAGCTATGTTGAAAGTAATTAGATTTAAGTTAAACCAAGCGTAGCAAAAATGATAATTTCACACTGCAGGACCCTTTACAGAAATATAATCTTGCCTAGTGGTACCATACGTTAGACATTAATTCAAATTTACATCAATATAAATCAGTTGCATTCAAATTGGTGGAGTCTGCATAAAAGAGTCTGGGTGGAGTATACAAGGGAATGCCAACTAATTTCTAACATGATTCTCGCCTATATATAATGTCTGTAGCAGAGCTGTGATCATTTATCAGGCTATTAACACATACTACGTGCTTTGCATGACTTTTGCCATTGAATTTTGGGATCAGATTATAAGACATATAGTCATCCTACAAAGACATTGCAATGCATACTGTATATTTCAATTGTATTATGTTTAACTAGACGTATGCCCTTAAAAGGAAATGTGCTTCATTAGTCAATAACACTCAGCAGATAGATATTTTGTCATTTAAACAAACACTTCTATGTAATACTACGTCAGCACTGAGGTTTTTAGTATATGCTGTAAAAGGCAAGGCCATGGGTGGTTTTTATGCAGGTTGTTACACTTCAACAGCAGAGTTACTCCAGAACAAAGGCTATGAAAATGTATTATAAACTCTTAAAATGTCTAGCTATTGATCTGAGTATGCAAAGGCACGGTGACATGTCGTGCAGCATGTTGAGATTTCTAGTAAGCTATTATTCATTTGGAAAGTATAGCTGTATAATTGAGTTATAGACTGTACTATTTAGTTGTCTAATGTTGGCATAAAATGCCACTAATTTTAAATTATTTAATGCTTTTTAGAAAGCCAAGACCAAGAAATTCAGAATTGTATTTCCTTCTGTTTTGAGACTCCATTAGCATGGGTGAATACTGATCAATGATATTAAAAAGAATAGCAAAATTAACGTTTAAGAAAGATAGCTGTCTAAAAGATCTGGTCTCTTAATGTTTTAACTTGATTCATTGTTTAACAATGGAGTGGTCCTGTATAGGAAAACTGCCTTAAACTCATAAAGTTGTGATGTTATTGACAAAAGCAATATCAATAAAACACATTATTACTATGGTTGTTCTATATAAGCAGAGGGAAAGAGGACCATTCTAACGCAACAGAAATCTGAAAATATGAATTTCTCCAAATTAAAAACTGTAATGTTCTTAACATCATAACATAACTTTAAAATGCGTGTGTCTACTTTTAATTAAATATGTTGTCAGTACTTTTAACTCGTTTTTTTGTCTAACTATTGATAATAATTAATAACAAAATTAATATTGGAATATGAAAAACAGTTTGGGACAAGTTAGTGCATTATACTCCACACCTGCTAACATTTGGAAATAAATATCACTGTTTAAGTTAAAAATATTCTATATTTATGTGTTACATTAAATCTGCGTAGCTTTTTGGCACGAGGATTGGTAAACCTATTGAATTTGTCTAGCACTCACTTGAAAATCTGGAGGCTGTTTTATAGAACAGATAAAAAGCTATTGAAAAGTGCTGTGCAATGTTTGTTCATATTTCTTGTACCAAAACATTCAAGCTGCATTTCATGCACAACACTGAAAAATTGCCATGCAGCAATATGAAAATATGATGAATGGGAATACTTTTATTATTGGTTAAAGCTCCATGATTCTCCATAAATCTTACCAAATGCCCTCACATAATCGTATATTTCCCAAACAATAACAGTAATTAACATCCTTCCCACAGTTATGGTCTGTGCAAGGGTTTGATGCCGTCTTGCTACAGTACACGTTATGACACTTTCTTTCACCCAGCAACCATCGTTCACTTTTTATTCAGCCATCTATATAAATCAGATGCTTCAGGAAACATTCATTGTCAATAAAATGTATTCCTTCCTCTGACATGTAAGGCTATTATTGGAAATTTAGTAAAGGCATGTAATATTTGTTAGCCAGCCTTAGTTTTGCATATAGACATTTGGGCTTAATGCCCAAAGCACAGTCACATAAAATGACAACCATTAACTCTATAGATTAGAGTGACAGACATATATTATATCTCCACCAGCGTTAGTGTTGATATCTCAAGACTCACCTCAGTTTTCCTACAGCTTAAGACCCTGCAGTATACTTTACAGAGAAAGAGACTGAAGAACAACCTTAAGTGTGTAATTGTCTTCAGATGAATTATACTGCCTAATAAACAAAGTATTCCTTTTTTATTTTCTTTTTGTACTTAGTATGATCATCACCAAAAAGGAAAACAGTAAAAATAAACAAGTAGATATGAGTGGAGTGTAAATGTTTGAATTGAGAAAAAATTTGAGGTACAACAGGAGAGAAACTAGTTTCTTGTATGTTAAAATTAAGCTAAATGATTAAAAAAAGTTTAACCCATACATTAAGGTAAGTATTATCAAACTAAGGCTACATAGAGACTGCATGTTATTAAAAGTAGATTTCACCATCCTTAATATTTGCATTGAAAAAAAAATGCAATCAAACTCCAAATAAATGCAGAAGAAATTCTTTAAAAGTTCCAGTTGGTGTAAAGGATACAGAGACTCCGAAGTCTTTATTTTATATATTGTCAATAGTTTGCAACATTACCTATTTTTCAGATCATCTATGATGTATGAAATCCTGTTTACTAACAAATTTTTACTCTACGTTCATACCAAATGTACTTGTTCAATCCATTCATTTGCAGATTCAGGAGTTCTACTAGAAACATCTTCAGAACTGTTCATACTGCTCATGAGTTCATGTGTATGGTCATCATTTTGCGACACAGCTTCAGTTTCAGATACATTCTCCTTTGAAGTGCTTTCTTCTATTCGACTTTCTGTTTCTTCATTAATTAGTGCATTCTGAAAAAGTGCATGCTCTTCTGCCATATTCTCTAATGGTTCCCTTAATGTGGGATGTGGAGGCAGGTCACTGACACTTAATGGCTGTAAATCTACATCCGTTTCTGAAGATGCAGAAGGGATAAGGGCAATGCTCTGAGGATTCATGTCTTGGAACCAAGCCATAATATTGCCAAGAATATTTTCACTCATGGTTTGGTCTTGATTAGATGAATCAAGATCACTAGGTGTTGAACCCAGTCCACCTTGTACATCTCTGAAACGGCATGAGAGTAGTCGATCTGTTGCATAAGGCTCATTACTGGCTCCTAATCTTGCAAGGCTCTCACCAAGTTCCAATAGTTCTGAGCTACTTAATGCTGACCTTGGGTTATCAATGCTTATTGGAGTTGGATCAAGTCTTGTTGGTAGTGATGAACCAATGGCACCTAAAGATGCCTCATTATTAAGGAATTCTCTTTCTTCGTCAATTGCAAGGCCAGATTCTTGCAAAGATAACTGGATTGCCAGGAGGATGTTTGGATCATCTTCATCCAAAGAATTCAAGCCCTGAAAAATATATAGATCAAAAAATGTCTTTTGAAATACATTTTAAATTGTGTCATGTAAATGAAGGATGAACTGTGCAATAAAGGTTGAGTAGTGAAATATATTCTATGTACCTGACAATGGTAGTTCCTAAATACTTTTTCTGACCATGACAACAACTTTATCTCTCTTGCCTTGCACCACATAAAGGAACATGAGATATATTGTTTGAAAGAAAGGATGATCACAATAGGAATGACAACTATATATATTGGTAGCACTAGAAAGAGTATGAAACCCCCCTGTGAGGAAAGATGCCCCTTCTTTAAACTGAGGGGTCTAATGCTTCTGAAAGTTACAGATGATGGCCATAAACACCAAACTTGCCAATCTTTTTCTGTCACTTTACCTTAATCTAAAAACCTCTCCATGTATCATTGTTCCATTACATTTATACGCTGATCTAAATGTTATCTAAGCACTTTCTTTACGCCCATTTTCAATATTTTTTCTTCCAAATCCCCTACACCTACTGTACAATATTTTTTCAAGTAGAAAAATCAGTGCAATCTGAAGGCAAAATACCAAGAGAAAACCCAGGTATAGTAACTGAAAAAGGTACATTTGTGAATAGAAAACCTGTGCAGAGTACTGAGAATAGCTGAACTCACCATGGAGGGGCCATGCCGCCTGGTACCACCAGCTTCCTGGGGATCTGTTAATAGAAAATATGTGAACATATTATTAACTACTTGACTGATTTGTACTACTTTTGTGTTAGTCACACAGCTAGGAACAGTACAGTTCTAGGTACACATTGGAAACTGTTAAAAAGTTACATGTTGCGCCCCTTAACGGATCTGTGCCAAAATGTCCACAAACATTACTTCAAGTAAGAATTTGGAGGGAAAAACATTTTAGAGAATTCATCACTTTTTTTCATGCTTTCTGAATCTAAGTTGCTCATTAAGCATTGTGGGCACAGTGTCACTCACATGCCCTTTTAATGCTTGCTGACAACAATGTTGTGTACCTGTTGGCAATGGGTTAAAGGTATAGAAAAGTCAAAATTGAAATGTGCATTGCAATTTTAAATGGAAGTATTTTTGCACTATACATAAGCAAAAATACATCTAGTAAAAGTTAGTACTATTTTCAGTGACATACACAAGTATGCTGTGAGGGCCCATGCACCAGTATTCAAACACTACACCTCCTCAGAGAGTGAGCAATTAAGTCTTTACAGGCACCATTACACACCACCCACCCCCAGCTCTTTAAGCTTGAATAGTGGCGCACAGAGACTCACAGAATATGTAAGTATGCTGCTGGAAAACAGTAATTTATACTTACTTATATTTAACTTTTATTAGAAGAATGTTTTACATTTTTAAAACTGAAATTTACCTATGCACATTTCAGTTTAAATTTTCTATCCCTTTAACTAAGAAACCAACAGTAACAATGTAACAAAACCACATCCTATGTCCAATAAGAAATAAAATCAGAGGAACCAAAACATAATTAGTCACAGCAGATGGTCTCTAATGATATCAATTACACAATCAGCTCCTAATAAAGAAATCCACAACAACTGTAAAACATAAAGGAAGAAATCTAGGATAGTTTGCCACTGGAAACCCACATTCTGCCACCTCTATTCATTGTGCACATTTTCAATAACAAACTGCATCAGACTGGCCTCAACTCAGTTATCTTACTAAAATGAGTCCAACCAATTATAAACTAGAACATGCTCACTAATGTTCTATACTGTGTAGTAGCATTGCACTGCCGCCTAGCACCCACACATAACTACATAAGGAAACTATAAATATTATTGTCACTAATTAAGCTGTTAAAAATGCTATTATACAGAAGTAAACAGAAACAAGTTGTATTACATATCCTTATATAATAGATTATAGCCTGGAGACCACTTGAGGCTGATATATTTCAGGTATCCATTGTTATTAAAAGGACAGTCAAGTCAAAATTAAACTTTCATTATTCAGATAGAGCAGCAATTTTAAACAACTTTCCAATTTACTTCCATTAACAAAATGTGCACAGTTTTTTTATATTTAAACTTTTTGAGTTATCAGATCCTACTGAGCATGTGCAAGAATTCACAGAATAAACGTATATATGCATTTGAGATTGGTTGATGGCTGTCACATGGTACGTGTATGCATTTGTGATTGGCTGATAGCTGTCACATGGTACAGGGGGAGTGGAAATAGACATAACTTTTAAAATTGTCAGAAAAAAAATCTACTACTCATTTGAAGTTCAAACTAAGTGCTATTGCATTGTCTTGTTATCTTGCATTTGTTGATTATGCAAATCTACTGTGTTGACTGGTCCTTTAAGAATAAGTATAAGTGCATAGCGCTGGTTGCTGCACTTTTCTGGAAATATAGCTCCAGATAATAATGCTTTTCAATGTCAGAATGTTTTTTTTATTCTAAATTACTTACTTATGCAAAATGTAGTACTAATCTCATTATAATTTCCTAGTATATTTAACTCACAACTATTACCAATTACAAGTAGAAATTTGAAGTATACCTGAAGTATTGTCATTCCGATCATCAAGATCTGGAGTATTGCTCCGCACACTGTGCATGTCACCCCTGCGGCGCTGTCTGTGCCTTCTTCGGTACTGAAATTCAGCATACTCCTGCACAAACATAATTGTCAACTTATGTACTTATCATGTATACAAAAAGCACAGAGACTTAGCATTTGGTACACTGAGCTATTACTAAACATATATAAACTCATGTTAATAGAAACAACGATGAGCTTCTTGACGCTCTATTTTCTTACAGTCAACACACTGATAAATAAATTAGTTCACACCCATTGTAGAGTCACAACTGATGGGAGTACGTTTATATTGTAAAACCCCATTATTGGCAGCATTAATTCACTTATTGCCATGCATGGACCTAGTTATAGAGACAGGCAAAAGAGGATTGTCCATGATCATGATCCCATACAAGTCATACAGACAGGCATGGGTGCTCCCATGCTGAAACCTAGATTTCAGTGCATCGCAGTGATGATGTGTTTGCACATGTGCAGCAAATCTCCTTCAGATGCCTGCAGTGTAACCTAGGTTTCAAAATGGTGACACTCATAATTAGAGGGATATGCATGAAATGTATTTAGTGTTTAATGTCCCTTTAAACAGGACCGAACCACCCAGATACCACAGAGAAGAATCAGTGCAAATGATGGCCCAACAAGATCGTATCTTTATAATGAAGACAAAAGTATTGCGGATAAAAAGTACATCAATATCTAGTATAAGTAGGAAGACCACAGTAAAAAAATGAAACACCTTTTATAGAATGTATTTTTTTCTAAAATATTCACAGCTACTGTTTTAATGACCATGTAAAAATAAACAATTTACCTCTGGTGATGCAAATCCTAAATATTCCCAATCCCACGTGCCACCTGCAAAACTAAAAACAAACCACAAGTGTTAAGGGAGATAAAAACAGTCTAAAACTAACTCAGACTTACTGAGCAATTATTGAAATTACACTTCATGTCTAGTATTTAAAAAAAATTAGCTTTAATTGCAGGAGGGAGAAGAATAAAGAATAATTTACATAAAAGAAAATGCTTCCAAAATAATATTCTGTTTGGATAATTAACTATAATCAATGTAGTTTTATAAACATAATATAATTTGTATATATTAAAATACTATATTTAGCACCAAAGTTATCTCTACAATTCCAAATGATCAACATTCCTTATTACACATTAGAGTTACCAACTTTTCTTGAATTAAATAAGGTAGACTTAGGCATCAACACCATTTTAAACATGTAATCAACAAACTATACAGTAGTTACTAAAATATACACTTTATTCCATAATTTAACCACTCATACACAGCCTTACTCACATGTACTCACAAAAACACACGGAGCTGGTAATATGAGTCGGGATGGTTTCGCAGAAAGAGTCTCCCTGCATCTCCGGACTCTAACTTTCACCCATGCTCTCACTGAGAGGCTGACAGGACTACTTAAATCTCCAGTCCCATGCCGAAGAGTACTACCCTCCATAAGAGGCTATCGAAAACTTCTGACACTTCTCTGCCAACCTCCTGGGACGAAAGGTGGGGGATGAGGGAAGTGGGAGGAGTATTTAAGCCTTTGGCTGGGGTGTCTTTGCCTCCTCCTGGTGGCCAGGTTCTGAATTCCCAAAAGTAATAAATGCAGCTGTGGACTCTTTCCATTTATGAAGAAAATACACTTTATTCCATAATTTAACCACTCATACACAGAATTATTCACATGTACTCACACAAAAACACTCACAAAAAAACACACACAGGATGGGCAATTAGACTTAAGTGTAGTCAGACTTGAAAATAATGTAAAAAGTAGTAACATTCACACACACAAACACACACTCACGCATGCAAAACACATGGATACACACACAGATACACCGCACTAAAACACACACACACAAACTCACACTCACACATGCAATACACATGGAAACACACACCGCACTAAAACACACACACACAAACTCACACTCACACATGCAATACACATGGAAACACACACCGCACTAAAACACACACACACAAACTCACACTCACACATGCAAAACACATGGATACACACACAGATACACCGCACTAAAACACACACACACAAACTCACACTCACACATGCAAAACACATGGAAACACACACCGCACTAAAACACACACACAAACTCACACTCACGCATGCAAAACACATGGATACACACACCGATACACCGCACTAAAACACTCACACACAAACTCACACATGCAAAACACATGGAAACACACACAGATACACCGCACTAAAACACTCACACACAAACTCACACTCACACATGCAAAACACATGGAAACACACCGATACACCGCACTAAAACACTCACACACACACACACAAACTCACACTCACGCATGCAAAACACATGGAAACACACACCGATACACCGCACTAAAACACTCACACACACAAACTCACACTCACACATGCAAAACACATGGAAACACACACAGATACACCGCACTAAAACACTCACACACAAACTCACACTCACACATGCAAAACACATGGAAACACACACAGATACACCGCACTAAAACACTCACACACAAACTCACACTCACACATGCAAAACACATGGAAACACACCGATACACCGCACTAAAACACTCACACACACACAAACTCAAACGCATGCAAAACACATGGAAACACACACCGATACACCGCACTAAAACACTCACACACACAAACTCACACTCACACATGCAAAACACATGGAAACACACACCGATACACCGCACTAAAACACTCACACACACACAAACTCACACATGCAAAACACATGGAAACACACACCGATACACCGCACTAAAACACTCACACACACACAAACCCACACTCACACATGCAAAACACATGGAAACACACACAGATACACCGCACTAAAACACTCACACACACACAAACTCACACACACAGGATGGCCAATTGGAGTTCGAGGCTCGAGATCACACAAGGAAATATTTTGGTTGGGGATTAGATAGAGGTTTTCCTGTAGAACATGTAGGTCAAGATTGGGCTGTCTAGGTGTTTACTCCAGTAGTAGATGAGGATGTGGGAGTACAAGATATATAACAAAAGTGGTAGGCATCGGTGTGTGTATTATGGGTTTCTTGATGCCACAGTGGGTGGTTACTCAATGTAATTGATAATTTAGCTGGTAAACACGGGTGTAGTGAAGGGCTGCCAGCTGGTCCTATTGTGATTGGTGGGAACCACTGAGTGAGCATAAGACAGCAAGGGTCATTATCATTTAAAATGACTCTCCCAGATGTTCATACAGATAAAAATAATATCAGGGGACCCCCAGTATATGAGATATAATGCAGAGTATACAATTTTAAACAACTTTCCAATGTACTTCTATTATCTAATTTGCTTCCTTCTCTTGTTATCCTTTGCTGAAAGGTTTATCTAGGTAAGCTCAGGAGCAGCAAATAACCTAGGTTCTTGTTGCTGATTGGTGGCTGCAAATATATACAGATTATCATTGGCTCACCCATGTGTACAGTTAGAAACCAGTAGGGCATTACTGCTCCTTCAACAAATGAAACCAAGAGAATGAAGCAAATTTGATAATAGAAGTAAATGAGAAAGTTGTTTAAAATTGTATGTTCTAGCTAAATCCTGAAATACATTTTTTGTGTTTCATGTCTCTTTAAGGCTTACTTACCTTATCAGCTGAGAAGCTCTGATATCATCCTATGCAGTCTGCACATCAGTCACTTACAAGCCACAGACTGATGTGCAGACTAGAAGGGACGTCAGAGCTTCTCAGCTTAAAAAGTAAATAAATCTTCCTGCGCTAAATAGACAACGTTGCACCATTAAAAAATCCACTTTAATTTTTTTTTTAAAAACAAAACAAAATTTATGCTTACCTGATAAATTTCTTTCTTTCAGGATATGGAGAGTCCACGACGTCATCAATTACTAGTGGGAATATCACTCCTGGCCAGCAGAAGGAGGCAAAGAGCACCACAGCAAAGCTGTTAAGTGTCACTTTCCTACCCATAATCCCCAGTCATTCGACCAAAGGAAAATGGAAAAAGGAATAACACAAAGGTGTAGAGGTGCCTGGGGTTTAGTAAAAAATAACCGTCTTTAATTTAAGGGTGGGGTCGTGGACTCTCCATATCCGGAAATAAATAAATTTATCAGGTAAGCATACATTTTGTTTTCTTTCCTAAGATATGGAGAGTCCACGACACCATCAATTACTAGTGGAAACTAATACCCAAGCTAGAGGACACAGATGATTAGGGAGGGAGAACAAGACAGACAGACCTAAACAGAAGACACCACCCGCTTGAAGAAACTTTCTCTCAAAAGAAGCCTCAGCCGAGGCAAAAGAATCAAATTTGTAAAATTTGGAAAAAGTATGTAGAGAGGACCAAGTTGCAGCCTTGCAAATCTGTTCCACAGAAGCTTAATTTTTGAAAGCCCAAGAAGAGGAGACAGCCCTCGTGGAATGAGCCGTAATTCTCTCAGGAGGCTGCTGACCAGCAGTCTCATAAGCAAAATGAATTATACTTCTCAACCAGAGAGAAAGAGAAGTAGCAGTAGCTTTGTGACCTTTTGCTTTCCTGAGAAACAAACAGGGCAGAGGACTAGCGAAAATCCTTAGTCACCTGTAGGTAGAATTTTAAAGCATGCACAACATCCAGGTTGTGCAACAAACGTTCCTTATGAGAAGAAGGATTAGGACATAGAGAAAGAACAACAGTTTCCTGATTAATATTTCTATCCAAAACCACTTTAGGAAGAAAACCCAACTTAGTGCGAAGAACCGCCTTATCAGCATGAAAGATAAGGCGAATCACACTGCTAAGCCGAGACTTCCGAGACTCCGAGCAGAAAAAATAGCAATAAGAAACAAAACCTTCCAAGATAACAACTTAATATCTATGGAATACAATGGCTCAAAAGGAACCTGCTGCAAAACTTTAAGAACAAGGTTAAAGCTCCAAGGAAGAGCAACAGACTTAAACACAGGCCTGATTCTGACCAGGGTCTGACAAAAATATTGAACATCTGGCACATCCGCCAGACGCTTGTGAAACAAAAAAGACAATACAGAAATCCAACCCTTCAGAGAATGGACTGACAATCCCTTCTCCAGACCTTCCTGGAGAAAAGACAAAATCCTAGGAATCCTGACCCTACTCCAAGAGTAGCCCTTGGATTCGCACCAATAAAGGTATTTACGCCACACCTTATGGTAAATCTTTCTAGAAACAGGCTTGCAAGCCTGAATCATGGTCTCAATGATTCTGCAAGACCATGCAGGAGCTATTAGAATTACTGATGCTCTCTCTTGTTTGATACGAGCAATAACTCGTGGAGGAGAGCAAACGGAGGAAACAGATATGCTAGACTAAAATCCCAAGAAACCGCCACAGCATCTATCAGGGCAGCCTACGGATCTCTTGACCTTGAACCGTACCTTAGAAGCTTGGCCTTCTGCCAAGACACCATCAGAGCCAACTCCAGCACACCCCATTCGATGGTTAACCTGGAGAACACCTCCAGATGGAGAGCCACTCCCTGGGATGAAATGTCTGTCTGCTCAGGAAATCAGCTTCCCAGTTGTCTATACCTGGAATGTTAATGAACTCTGAGTTCCTCCCTGGTGGTTGATGTAAGCCACTAAGGCCAAGCCATCAGAGCATTGTAAATCGCTCTCGACTCCAAGATGTTTATGGGGAGAGGAGACTCCTCCCGAGTTCACAGTCCCTGGCCTTTAACGAGTTCCAGACTGCTCCCCAGCCTAGAAGGCTGGCATCCGTGGTCACAATCACCCAGGAAGGTGTCCGGAAGCATGTGTCCTGAGACAGATGCTCCTGAGAAAACAACCACAGGAGAGACTGGTCTAAATCTATCCTCTAAGCCAGATCCGAATGGTTTCCGTTCCATTGTCCGAGCATGCAAATCTACGGAACTCTTAAATAGAATCGAACAAAGGGAATGATGTCCATGAAAACGACCATTAGACCGATTACCTCAATACATCGAGCCACTGATGGCTGAACAGTAGACTGCAGAGAGAGGCAAGAGGAAAAAATATTGGATTTTCTGACCTCTGTCAGAAATATTTTCATAGATAGGGAATATATAATGATCCCTAAGAAAAACTACCCTTGTAACTGGAACAAGGGAACTCTTTCCAGAATCACTGCCAAGAAACACCACAGACTGAAAAAGTCTGTCTATAAAGGCAAATCTCAGGAACTAAAAATGATCCCTGTGAATGGGAACATAAAGATATGAATCCTTCAGGTCTATGGTTGTCATGAACTGGCCCTCTTAGACCAAAGGAAGAATGGAACTAATAATTTCCATTTTGAAGGATGGTACCCTGAACAACCTGTTGAGACACTTAAGGTCTAGAATGGGTCGAAAAGTTACCTCTGTTTGGGAACCACAAACAGGATTGAATAGAACCATAGGACCCGCTCCATTAGTGGAACTGGAACTATCACCCCCAGGAAGGAAAGGCCCTGAACACAGTTCAAGAATGCCCCACTTCTTTATCTACACTGCAGATAAACTTGAGAGGAGGAATTTGCCCCTGGAAGCGAAAATTTAGAATTCAATCTTGAAAACCTGAGATACTATGTCCACAGCCCAAGGATCTAGGACATCTCATATCCTGAAAATTAGAGAAAGACTGCCCCCACTTGATCCGATCCTGGACCAAACCCTTCATGCTGACTTAGACTCAGCTGCGGGTTTCTTTCATTGCTTCCCCTTGTTTCAAGACAATTGATTTTTCAAGAAGACTTGGACTGTTCATGTTTGGAAGAGGAAGACTTTCCTTTGAAGTTACGAAAGCAACAAAATGGACTTTGACGTCCTTAGGACTATTCTTCTTGTCTTTTGGAAGAAAAGACCCTACTCCACCAGTAATATCAGAAATTATTTTTGCCAGACCAGGTCCAAACAAGTTCTCACCCTTGTAAGGAAGCGTCAGACGCTTGGACTTAGAGGAAACGTCAGCTAGCCAAGAATTTAGCCACAACGCCCTGTGGGCTAGCACAGAGAAGCCACATATCTTGGCTCCCAGATTAATAACTTGCATGGTAGCATCATAAATAAAGCAATTGGCTAGCTTGAAAGCCTTAATTTTGACTATGATATCCTCCTTAAGGAGTCTCTACCAAAATAGAATCAGACAAGGCGTTGCACCAATAATAACACTTCAAATAAGCCTCCAGCTTTTTGTCCATTGGATCCTTAAAAGAGCAGCTATCCTCTATAGGGATCATAGTTCTCTTAGCCGGAGTAGAAATAGCCCCTTCTACTTTAGGCACTGTGCGATATGAATCCATAATGAAGTCAGCAACAGGAAACATCTTATAAAAGACAGGAGACAGGGAAAAAGGTATCCCTGGCTTCTCCCATTCCTGTGAAATAATCTCCTTTGCACGGCCTGGAACAGGAAACACTTCTACAAAGGAATGAACATCCTAGTATTTATAAGTTTACTAGACTTCTTAGGGTTGACTACGACAGGAGTATCAGAGTCGTCCAAAGTAGCTAAAACCTCCTTTAACAATACACAAAGGTGTTCAAGCTTAAATCTGAAGGTTACTTCTTAACCATCAGAAGAAAGGAATTATAGTGTCCGAATCTGAGATTTCACCCTCAGAGGCTACCGACGTATCCTCCTTATCAGACTTATGAGGAGGGGCAACCAGTGTAGCAGCAGGTAGAACAGAAACCTTACAATCTGATATCTAATTTTCTGAATCCCCAGGATGCAGCGAAGGCAAACGGAGCATTAAAAAAAAAAAAAATTCCTGCACGAAGTACAAACCCCCCCCCCGAACCTCCCACAAAAAGTATTAACACATACACCGCAAACCCACACATCGCAAAATAATAACGAAATTAACCCCTTAATCCCTTAGCCGTCAACCACCCACATCGCAATAAACCTAATTACCCTATTAACCCCTATACCGCAAAACCCCCATATCGCAATAAACCTAAATACCCTATTAACCCCTAAACCACAACCCCCCCATAAAGCAATAAACATAATTAACCTATTAACCCCTAAACCGCAAAACCCCCACATCGCAATAAACCTAATTACCCTATTAACTCCTAAACTGCAAAACCCCCACATCTCAATAAACATAATTAACCTATTAACCCCTAAACTGCAAAACCCCCACATCGCAGTAAACATAATTACCCTATTAACCCCTAAACCCCCACATCACAATAAACCTATTTAGCATATTAACCCCTAAACCGCAAAACCCCCACATCGCAATAAACCTATTAACCCCTTAAACCGCCAAAACCCACAACGCAAATAACTAATTAAATTACTAAGCCTCCTAACCTAACACCCCCTAAATTAACACAAATTACCTAAACTAAAAAATAGTAAAATTACAAAAAAAGGCTAAGATTACAAAAAATAAAAAAGGCTAACATAACAGAACATAAAAAAACAAATTACCATAGTTTACAAAATTAAACCTAATCCCTATGAAAATAAAAAAGCCCCCCAAAAATAAAACACCCCCTAATCTAAGAATAAACTGCCAGTAGCCCTTAAAAGAGTTTTTTGCAGGGAATTGCCCCAAAATAAACAGCTCTCTTGCAGAAGAAAAAAGTCTAAGTCCCCCCTAACAGTAAACCCCCCCACCAATCAAATCCCCCAAAATAAAAGAACCTAACACTAAAAAACCTAAACTACCCATTGCTGTTTGGACATTGCCCTTAAAAGGGCATTTAGCTCTTTTAGGAATTGCCCACCCTAATCTAAATAGCCCCCTACCAAAAAAAACAAAAAACCTAAGTCTAACCCCCAGGTTGATACTCACCGTTCCTGAAGTCCGGCGGAGAAGGTCCTGTCCCATGCGGTGAAGTCTTCTTCCAAGCGGCGACTTCTTCTTTCTTCTTCCAGGAACAATCCAGCACGGAGCGGAGGGTGGAGCTGATGACCGATCACCGCGGAGCTGAAGACCGGCGACCCTGGAACTGAAAACCTGTGACCGCGGAGCCATGGAGCGTGGAGGATCCTCTTCTTCCGATTGCCGCCGTACACTGAATAGTGAATTCAAGGTACGCGATTAAAGATGGTGTCCCTTGAATTCCTATTGGCCGATTTGATTCTTTAAATTCAAATCAGCCAATAGGATGAAAGCTACTGAAATCCTATTGGCTGATGTAACTTTTTTTTTTTAAAGATTAGGGATGGGCAACAAAAGAACTGAATGCCCTTTTAAGGGCAATGGCCATACAAATGCCCTTCTCAGGGCAATGGATAGTTTAGGTTTTTTAGTGTTAGTTTTTTTTTTATTTTGGGCAGTTTGGTTGGTAGAGGGTATTTATTGTTAGGGGGGACTTAGACTTTTTTCATCTGCAAAAGAGCTGTTTATCTTGGGGCAATGCCCTGCAAAAAGCCCTTTAAAGGGCTACTGGCAGTTTATTCTTAGATTAGGATTTATTTTTATTTTGGGGGGGGGGGCTTTTTTATATTCATAGGGATTAGGTTTCATTTTTTAAACTTTGGTAATTTTGTTTTTTTATTTTCTGTAATATTAGATTTTTTTTATTTTCTATAATTTTAGCTTAATTTAAACTTAGGTTTAATTTTTTTTAATGTTTGGGGGTTAGACAGATTTTTTTTTTAGATTAGGGATGGGCATTGGGCAGCAAAAGAGCTGAATGCCCTTTTAAGGGCAATGCCCATACAAATGCCCTTTTCAGTCACTTTTCATGGACTCTTGCCAATTACATGAAAGAAAACATAATTTATGTAAGAATTTACCTGATAAATTCATTTCTTTCATATTGGCAAGAGTCCATGAGGCCCACCCTTTTTATGGTGGTTATGATTTTTTTGTATAAAGCACAATTATTCCAATTCCTTTGTTGATGCTTTTTTACTCTTTTCTTTATCACCCCACTACTTGGCTATTCGTTAAACTGAATTGTGGGTGTGGTGAGGGGTGTAGTTATAGGCATTTTGAGGTTTGGGCAACTTTGCCCCTCCTGGTAGGATTGTATATCCCATACGTCACTAGCTCATGGACTCTTGCCAATATGAAATAAATGAATTTATCAGGTAAATTCTTACATAAATTATGTTTTCTTTCATGTAATTGGCAAGAGTCCATGAGCTAGTGACGTATGGGATAGCAAATACCCAAGATGTGGAACTCCACACAAGAGTCAATAGAGAGGGAGGGATAAAAAATAAAGACAGCCAATTCCGCTGAAAAAAATTAATCCACAACCCAAATCATAAGTTTTAATCTTATAAAGAAAAAGAAAAAAAAACTGAAATTATAAGCAGAAGAATCAAACTGAAACAAGCTGCCTGAAGAACTGTTCTACAAAAAACATAAAAATGGTAGAATTTAGTAAATGTATGCAAAGAAGACCAAGTTGCTGCTTTGCAAATCTGATCAACTGAAGCTTCATTCTTAAAAGCCCAGGAAGTGGAAACAGACCTAGTAGAATGAGGCGGGGATTTACCCGACTCCAAATAAGCGTGATGAATCAAAAGCTTTAACCACGAAGCCAAGGAAACAGCAGAAGCTTTCTGACCTTTCCTAGAACCAGAAAAGATAGCAAATAGACTAGAAGTCTTCCTGAAATCTTTAGTAGCTTCAACATAATATTTCAAAGCTCTCACCACATCCAAAGAATGTAAGGATCTTTCCAAAGAATTCTTAGGATTAGGACACAAGGAAGGGACAACAATTTCTCTACTAATATTGTTGTAATTCACAACTTTAGGTAGGAATTTAAATGAAGTCCGCAAAACCGCCTTATCCTAATGAAAAATCAGAAAAGGAGACTCACAAGAAAGAGAAGATAATTCAGTAACTCTTCTAGCAGAAGAGATGGCCAAAAGAAACAACACTTTCAAAGAAAGCAATTTAATGTCCAAAGAATGCATAGGCTCAAACGGAGGAGCGGGTAAAGCCTTTAAAACCAAATTAAGACTCCAGGGAGGAGAGATTGATTTAATGACAGGCTTGATACGGACCAACACCTGTACAAAACAATGAATATCAGGAAGTTTAGCAATTTTTCTGTGGAATAAGACAGAAAGAGCAGAAATTTGTCCTTTCAAAGAACTTGCATAACGATTCAAGATTTTTAGATCCAGAACTTGTCTGAATTAATTTTTTTTCTTTGGGACAATGAACAGATTTGAATAAAACCCCAGACCCTGTTCCTGAAAAGGAACCGGCACGATTACCCCAGAAGACTCCAGGTCTGAAATACACTTCAGGAAAGCCTGTGCTTTCTCGGGGTTCACTGGAATGCGTAAGAGAAAGAAACTTCTCACAGGTGGTCTTGCTCTGAAACCTATTCTGTACCCCTGAGAGACAATGTTCTGAATCCAATGATTTTGGACTGAATTTATCCAAACATCCTTGAAAAGTTTAGTCTGCCCTTTTCAGCTGGGCAGGAATGAGGGCCGCACCTTCATGCGGACTTGGGGGCTGGTTTAGATCTCTTAAATGGCTTGGATTTATTCCAGACGACTGAGGAAGGCTTCCAATTGGAAACAGATTCCTTAGGGGAAGGATTAGGGTTTCTGTTCCTTATTCTGTCGAAAGGAACCAAAATGGTTAGAAGCTTTAAATTTACCCTTAGATTTTTTATCCTGAGGTAAAAAAGCCCCCTTCCCCCCAGTAACAGTTGAAAATACAACAAATGTGATAAAACACCGGAGGTGCTGCTTTACATTTATATCCAATTTATTGATGATTTTTTACACATTCACACTTCATTTTATTTTATCACTATTACTAATTTATACAACAGATTAACTGTTTAATAGGAGAGCTCGATTTACATATCGTCCCCACTTGGATACATATTGTAGCAACTTGGTATTCATTGCTATATAGTAGACATTTTATTTTTCAGGTTTTTCCGTACTGTGTATTGTATTACTAGCGCCCTCTAGTGATCGATTCACAGTTGAAAATATAGAATCCAACCGAGAACCAAATAATTTATTACCTTGGAAACAAAGAGATAGCAACGTCGATTTAGAAGTCATATCAGCATTCCAAGATTTAAGCCATAAAGCTCTTCTAGCTAAAATAGCTAAAGACATATATCTAACATTAATTCTGATGATATCAAAAATGGCATCACAAACAAAATTATTAGCATGTTGAATTAACTTAACAATGCTATACATATTATGGTCTGATTCTTGTTGCGCTAAAGTTTCCAACCAAAAAGTTGAAACAGCTGCAACATCAGCCAAAGAAATTGCAGGCCTAAGAAGATGACCTGAACATAAATAAGCCTTCCTTAGATAAGATTCAAGCTTCCTATCTAAAGGATCTTTAAAAGAAGTACTGTCTTCCATAGGAATAGTAGTACGCTTAGCAAGAGTTGAGATGGCCCCATCAACTTTGGGGATCGTTTCCCAAAACTCCAATCTATCAGTAGGCAAAGGATACAATTTTTTAAACCTTGAAGGAGGAGTAAAATAAGTACCCAGTCTATTCCATTCCTTTGAAATCATATCTGAAATTGCATCAGGAACTGGAAAAACCTCTGGAATAACAACATGAGGTTTATAAATCGAATTTAAACGTTTACTAGTTTTAGTATCAAGAGGACTAGACTCCTCTATATCTAATGCAATCAACACTTCCTTTAATATAGAACGAATATACTCCATTTTAAATAAATACGAAGATTTGTCAGTGTCAATATCTGAGGCAGGATCCTCTGAATCAGACAGATCCTCATCAGAGATAGATAAATCAGTATGTTGTCGGTCATTCGAAAATTCATCAACTGTAAAAGACCTTTTATGTTTATTAGAAGGCGGAATGGCAGACAAAGCCTTCTGAATGGAATCAGAAATAAATTCTCTCAAATTGACAGGAATATCCTGAACATTAGATGTTGATGGACCAACAACAGGTAATGCAATACTACTGATGGAAATATTCTCTGCATGTAAAAGTTTATCATGACAACTATTACAAACTACAGTCGGAGGAACAGTTACTACAAGTGTACAATAAATGCACTTAGCTTTGGTGGAACCGATATCAGGCAGCAGGATTCCAGTAGTAGATTCTGAAACAGGATCAGATTGAGACATCTTGCAATATGTAAGAGAAAAAACAACATATAAAGCAAAATTATCTATTTCCTTATATGACAGTTTCAGGAATGGGAAAGAAATGCAAACAAAATAGGCCCCTGGCATAGAAAAAAGGACCAGAGGCAAAAAGAAATGAAGTCTTAAATAATGACAAACAAGTATGACGTCTACTACTGAAAATAGTTTTTGGCGCCAAAAACGTCCGCAACAACATGAGCGTCATAGATGACGCAACCTCGTGAAAAGACTCGGCGCCAACTAAGACGCCGGAAATGATGAATTTGCGTAAACAAACTTAATTCTCGCGCCAAAAAAGTCTTGCACCAAGAATGACGCAATAAATTATAGCATTTTGCGCTCACGCGAGCCTAAGGCAGCCCGCAATTTAGGAAAAAGAATCAATTTGAAAACCTCAGGTAAAATTTTATTTTTTTTAAATGCATTTCCCAAATATGAAACTGACAGTCTGCAAAAAAACATAATTTATGTAAGAACTTACCTGATAAATTCATTTCTTTCATATTAGCAAGAGTCCATGAGCTAGTGACGTATGGGATATACATTCCTACAAGGAGGGGCAAAGTTTCCCAAACCTCAAAATGCCTACAAATACACCCCTCACCACACCCACAAATCAGTGTAACGAATAGCCAAGAAGTGGGGTGATAAGAAAAAAGTGCGAAAGCATAAAAAATAAGGAATTGGAATAATTGTGCTTTATACAAAAAAATCATAACCACCACAAAAAAAGGGTGGGCCTCATGGACTCTTGCTAATATGAAAGAAATGAATTTATCAGGTAAGTTCTTACATAAATTATGTTTTCTTTCATGTAATTAGCAAGAGTCCATGAGCTAGTGACGTATGGGATAATAAATACCCAAGATGTGGAGCTTCCACGCAAGAGTCACTAGAGAGGGAGGGATAAAATAAAGACAGCCAATTCCGCTGAAAAAATAATCCACACCCCAAAATAAAGTTTAAATCTTATAATGAAAAAAACTGAAATTATAAGCAGAAGAATCAAACTGAAACAGCTGCCTGAAGTACTCTTCTACCAAAAACTGCTTCAGAAGAAGAAAACACATCAAAATGGTAGAATTTAGTAAAAGTATGCAAAGAAGACCAAGTGGCTGCTTTGCAAATCTGATCAACCGAAGCTTCATTCCTAAATGCCCAGGAAGTAGAAACTGACCTAGTAGAATGAGCTGTAATCCTTTGAGGCAGAATTTTACCCGACTCGACATAAGCATGATGAATCAAAGATTTTAACCAAGATGCCAAAGAAATGGCAGAGGCCTTCTGACCTTTCCTAGAACCGGAAAAGATAACAAATAGACTAGAAGTCTTTCGGAAATCCTTAGTAGCTTCAACATAATATTTCAAAGCTCTAACTACATCCAAAGAATGCAACGATCTTTCCTTAGAATTCTTAGGATTAGGACTTAATGAAGGAACCACAATTTCTCTACTAATGTTGTTAGAGTTCACAACTTTAGGTAAAAATTTAAATGAAGTTTGCAACACCGCCTTATCCTGATGAAAAATCAGAAAAGGAGATTCACAAGAAAGAGTAGATAACTCTGAAACTCTTCTAGCAGAAGAGATGGCCAAAAGGAACAGGACTTTCCAAGAAAGTAATTTAATGTCCAGAGAATGCATAGGTTCAAACGGAGGAGCTTGTAAAGCCCCCAGAACCAAATTCAAACTCCAAGGAGGAGAGATTGACTTAATAACAGGTTTGATATGAACCAAAGCCTGAACAAAACAATGAATATCAGGAAGATTAGCAATCTTTCTGTGAAACAACACAGAAAGAGCAGAAATTTGTCCTTTCAAAGAACTTGCAGACAAACCTTTATCCAGACCATCCTGAAGAAATTGTAAAATTCTAGGAATTCTAAAAGAATGCCAGGAAAAATGATGAGAAGAGCACCAAGAGATGTAAGTCTTCCAGACTCGATAATATATCTTCCTAGATACAGTTTTACGAGCCTGTAACATAGTATTAATTACGGAGTCAGAGAAACCTCTATGACTGAGAATCAAGCGTTCAATCTCCATACCTTCAAATTTAAGGATTTGAGATCCTGATGGAAAAAAGGACCTTGCGATAGAAGGTCTGGTCTTAACGGAAGAGTCCATGGTAGGCAAGTAGCCATCCGAACAAGATCCGCATACCAAAACCTGTGAGGCCATGCTGGAGCCACCAGCAGAAAAAACGAACGCTCCTTTAGAATCTTGGAAATCACTCTTGGAAGAAGAACTAGAGGCGGAAAGATATAGGCAGGATGATACTTCCAAGGAAGTGACAATGCATCTACTGCTTCCGCCTGAGAATCCCTGGATCTGGACAGATACCTGGGAAGCTTCTTGTTTAGATGAGAAGCCATCAGATCTATTTCTGGAAGTCCCCAGATTTGAACAATCTGAAGAAATACTTCTGGGTGAAGAGACCATTCGCCCGGATGTAATGTTTGGCGACTGAGATAATCTGCTTCCCAATTGTCTATACCTGGGATGTGAACCGCAGAAATTAGACAGGAGCTGGATTCCGCCCATACAAGTATTCAAGATACTTCTTTCATAGCTAGAGGACTGTGAGTCCCTCCTTGATGATTGACATATGCCACGGTTGTGACATTGTCCGTCTGAAAACAAATGAACGACTCTCTCTTTAGAAGAGGCCACGACTGAAGAGCTCTGAAAATCGCACGAAGTTCCAAAATGTTGATTGGTAATCTCGCCTCCTGAGATTCCCAAACCCCCTGTGCTGTTAGAGACCCCCATACAGCTCCCCAACCTGTCAGACTTGCATCTGTTGAGATCACAGTCCAGGTCGGAGGAACAAAAGAAGCCCACTGAACTAAACGATGGTGGTCTGTCCACCACGTCAGAGAGTGTCGTACATTCGGTTTTAAAGATATTAATTGTGATATCTTTGTATAATCCCTGCACCACTGGTTCAGCATACAGAGCTGAAGAGGTCGCATGTGAAAACGAGCAAAGGGGATCACGTCCGATGCAGCAGTCATAAGACCTAGAATTTCCATGCATAAGGCTACCGAAGGGAATGATTGAGACTGAAGGTTTCGACAAGCTAAAACCAATTTCAGATGTCTCTTGTCTGTTAACGACAGAGTCATGGACACTGAATCTATCTGGAAACCTAAAAAGGTTACCCTTGTCTGAGGAATCAACAAACTCTTTGGTAAATTGATCCTCCAACCATGTTCTTGAAGAAACGATACAAGTCGATTCGTATGAGATTCTGCTAAATGTGAAGACTGAGCAAGTACCAAGATATCGTCCAAATAAGGAAATACCACAATACCCTGTTCTCTGATTACAGATAGTAGGGCACCGAGAACCTTTGTAAAAATCCTTGGAGCTGTTGCTAGGCCAAACGGCAGAGCCACAAACTGGTAATGCTTGTCTAGAAAAGAGAATCTCAGAAACTGAAAGTGATCTGGATGAATCGGAATATGCAGATATGCATCTTGTAAGTCCTTGCTGAACAAAAGGCAGAATAGTCCTTATAGTTACCATTTTGAATGTTGGTATTCTTACATAACGATTCAATATTTTTAAATCCAGTACTGGTCTGAAGGAATTCTCCTTCTTTGGTACAATGAAAAGATTTGAGTAAAACCCCAGACCTTGTTCCAGAACTGGAACTGGCACAATTACTCCAGCCAACTCTAGATCTGAAACACATTTCAGAAACGCTTGAGCCTTCACTGTACCCTTGAGAAACAATGTTCTGAATCCAAAGACTGTGAATCGAATTGATCCAAATTTCTTTGAAAAATCGTAATCTGCCCCCTACCAGCTGGGCTGGAATGAGGGCCGCACCTTCATGTGGACTTGGGAGCTGGCTTTGGCTTTCTAAAAGGCTTGGATTTATTCCAGACTGGAGATGGTTTCCAAACTGATACCGTTCCTGTAGGGGAAGGATCAGGCTTTTGTTCCTTATTGTGACGAAAGGAACGAAAACGATTAGCAGCCCTATATTTACCTTTGGATTTTTTATCCTGTGGTAAAAAAGTTCCTTTCCCCCCAGTAACAGTTGAAATAATAGAATCCAACTGTGAACCAAACAATTTATTACCTTGGAAAGAAAGGGAAAGCAAAGTTGACTTAGAAGACATATCAGCATTCCAAGTTTTAAGCCATAAAGCTCTTCTAGCTAAAATAGCTAAAGACATATACCTGACATCAACCCTAATGATGTCAAAGATGGCATCACAAATAAAGTTATTAGCATGTTGAAGAAGATTAACAATGCTATGAGTATTATGATCGGTTACTTGTTGTGCTAAAGCCTCCAACCAGAAAGTTGAAGCTGCAGCAACATCCGCCAAAGATATAGCAGGCCTAAGAAGATTACCTGAACATAAATAAGCTTTTCTTAGAAAGGATTCAATTTTCCTATCTAAAGGATCCTTAAAGGAAGTACTATCTGCCGTAGGAATAGTAGTACGTTTAGCAAGAGTAGAGATAGCCCCATCAACCTTAGGGATTTTGTCCCAAAAACTCTAATCTGTCAGATGGCACAGGATATAATTTCTTAAACCGTTTAGAAGGAGTAAATGAATTACCCAGATTATTCCATTCCCTGGAAATTACTTCAGAAATAGCATCAGGGACGGGAAAAACCTCCGGAATAACTACAGGAGGTTTAAAAACCATATTTAAACGTTTAGATTTAGTATCAAGAGGACCAGATTCCTCTATTTCTAATGCAATAAAGACTTCTTTAAGTAAAGAACGAATAAATTCCATTTTAAATAAATATGAAGATTTATCAGTGTCAATCTCTGAAACAGAATCCTCTGAACCAGACAAATCATCATCAGAAACAGAATCAGAATGATGATGTTCATTTAAAAATTCATCTGGAAAATGAGAAGTTTTAAAAGACCTTTTACGTTTACTGGAAGGAGGAATAACAGACATAGCCTTCCTAATAGATTTAGAAACAAAATCTCTTATATTAACAGGAACACCCTGAGTATTAGATGTTGATGGAATAGCAACAGGTAATGGAACATTACTAAAGGAAATATTATCTGCATTAGCAAGTTTATCATGACATTCATCACAAACAAAAGCCGGAGGGACAGTTACCACAAGTTTACAGCAAATACACTTAACTTTGGTAGATCCAGCATCAGGCAGCAATTTTCCAGAAGTAGCTTCTGATTCAGGGTCAATCTGAGACATCTTGCAATATGTAATAGAAAAAACAACATATAAAGCAAAATTTATCAAATTCCTTAAATGACAGTTTCAGGAATGGGAAAAAATGCCAATGAACAAGCTTCTAGCAACCAGAAGCAAATAAACAACTAGACTTAAATAATGTGGAGACAATAATGACGCCCATATTTTTTAGCGCCCAAAAAGTCGCCCACATTATTTGGCGCCTAAATGCTTTTGGCGCCAAAAATGACGCCACATCCGGTGACGCCGACATTTTTGGTGCAAAAACGTCGAAACATGATGCAACTTCCGGCGACAAGTATGACGCCGGAAATGACAAAGAAAATTTTTCCGCCAAAAAAGTCCGCGCCAAGAATGACGCAATAAAATTAAGCATTTTCAGCCCCCGCGAGCCTAACAGCCCACAGGAAAAAAAGTCAATTTTTAAGGTAAGAAAAAATGTTTAATTCATATGCATTATCCCAATAATGAAACTGACTGTCTGAAATAAGGAATATTGAACATCCTGAATCAAGGCAAATAAATGTTTAAACACATATATTAAGAACTTTATATAAAAGTGCCCAACCATAGCTTAGAGTGTCACAAAAAATAAGGCTTACTTACCCCAGGACACTCATCTACATGTAGTAGAAAGCCAAACCAGTACTGAAACGAGAATCAGTAGAGGTAATGGTATATAAGAGTATATCGTCGATCTGAAAAGGGAGGTAAGAGATGAATCTCTACGACCGATAACAGAGAACCTATGAAATAGATCCCGTAGAAGGAGACCATTGAATTCAAATAGGCAATACTCTCTTCACATCCCTCTGACATTCACTGCAACACTGAGAGGAAAACCGGGCTCCAGCCTGCTGCGAAGCGCATATCAACGTAGAATCTAGCACAAACTTACTTCACCACCTCCATGGGAGGCAAAGTTTGTAAAACTGATTTGTGGGTGTGGTGAGGGGTGTATTTGTAGGCATTTTGAGGTTTGGGAAACTTTGCCCCTCATGGTAGGAATGTATATCCCATACGTCACTAGCTCATGGACTCTTGCTAATTACATGAAAGAAAGGAAATATACTGATAAACTTGAATCATGGCAAATATAAGTATTAACATATATTTAGAACTTTATACAAGTGCCAAACCATAGCTGAGAGTGTCTTAAATAAATGAAACATACTTACCAAAAGACACTCATCTACATATAGCAGATAGCCAAACCAATACTGAAACAAGAATCAGTAGAGGTAATGGTATATAAGAGTATATCGTCGATCTGAAAAGGGAGGTAGGAGATGAATCTCTACGACCGATAACAGAGAACCTATGAAATAGATCCCAGTTAGGGAAATCATCGTATTCAATAGGTGATACTCCCTTCACATCCCTCTGACATTCACTGTACTCTGAGAGGAATCAGGCTTCAAAATGCTGAGAAGCGCATGTCAACATAGAAATCTTAGCACAAACTTACTTCACCACCTCCATAGGAGGCAAAGTTTGTAAAAACTGAATTGTGGGTGTGGTGAAGGGTGTATTTATAGGCATTTTGAGGTTTGGGAAACTTTGCCCCTCCTGGTAGGATTGTATATCCCATACGTCACTAGCTCATGGGCTCTTGCCAATTACATGAAAGAAAGAGCTGTTTAACTTAGGGCAATGCCCTACAAAAAGCACTTTTAATGACTATTGGTAGTTTAGCATTAGATTAGGGGGTGTTTTTATTTTGGGGGGTTTGGTGGGTTTGTGGGTTTTATTGTTAGGGGGGACTTAGAATTTTTTGTAACTGTAAAAGAGCTGTTTAGGGCAATGCCCTACAAAAAGCCCTTTTAAGGGCTATTGGTAGTTCAGCATTAGATTAGGGGGTGTTCTTATTTTTGGGGAAGGGAGCTTTTTAATTTTCATAGGGATTAGGTTTAATATTTTTATTTTTGATAATTTGTTTATTATTTCTGTAGGTCATTTTTTTTTCCCTTTATTAACATCACATAGACTGCCCTCTGGGCAGGCTTACCAACTAGCAGGGCCGGCTCAAGACATTGTGCTGCCTGGGTCTGAGATTACAATGACTCCCCCTAATAATAACATTATTGATTAACATATCAACCTACTAGCCTGGCCACTGACATTACTAAGCTTGCCTACCTGCATGCAACCAATGCTTATACACAATTTCAGCAGTGGGAAAGAATTTAGGGGGTTGATTCTGTGTCTTTCTGCATTCCTGCACAGAGACAGAAGACAGGGGTTTGACAGTGACTGACTTAGTCAATAAAGTGCTGCCCCTTGTCAAGTGTTGCCTGGGTCCCTTGGACCCACTTGGTCCCATGGTTGAGCCGACCCTGCCAACTAGTAAAAAATAAAATAAAAACTATTTTTAATTGTTACTGGCCCTTTAAATTTGACACTTTAATTTAGAGCATGCAGAGAGCGATATAGTTTCACCTTAAATAAGAATCTCTGCACCTCAGCATTAAACTGAGGTGTCTATCCCTCAGGTATTAAGCAGACTGAAGCTAATCCGGATACAAATATATTATGCAATGCAAGTGTGATGAAAACATGCAAACCGGACACTTTGTGCTATATACAGAAAAACTGTTACGATTAAATTTGTTCAGTTTAATAAACAAAGACCAGCAGCATCAATTCGCATCTATTCAGCAAGCTACTTACTGCACTAATACAGAATCATCTCACGGAAGCAGCCGACACCGATCCAAAGCAGACAAGGAAGGTCACATGACCGAGATGAAAGAAGCTGCGCCATTAAGCAAAGCGTGCACTTCCAATCTGGCTCAAAAACGAAACTAAACACTTAATCAAATATGAGCCGTCGTAGTTACAAAAATAACCAACAGAGACAATAAATAACTCTGCCATGTCCCACAGAGTTCATTTTATCAAAAGACAACCAAGGACTTGCATGGTAGTACTTTATAGTAAAAACAAATGAGCCAGAATAAACCCATAAAGGGAATTAACTCTAAGTCTCTTGCCTCATACAATAAAAAGTGCCTGCATACTGCCTGTAGAAAATCCTCAACTAAGGATTCCTTCTTTAGTCCCAATAATAAAAGCAGAAAGCTATTCTTTAATTTTAAAAACTCTGAAGTGCAAGTCTCCTCACCTAGAAGACAAAATGCCCTTAACCTGCAATCTAGCAGGGAGACAGCTTTTAAGGAGTGAAAGGACACATACTCCTTACAGACACCTGTAGAAAAAAGAAAGAACAGAGTAAACCTACGCTAGCTTTCTATACTAGGGCAGCAATATGTTAGGAAAACACAGCAAGGCCCACCTCACAAGTTCCTAACTGCTTTAAAGCCACCACTACTCTACTGCAGAGTTTAAAGTGGACTACAGCTAGACCCAAAAATCTTGCTTGAAGCGAAAGAAATCCAATTTTCTTCAGACACAAAAACTTCACCTCCTCCATTGACAGAGGCAAAGAGAACGACTGGGGATTATGGGTAGGGGAGTGACACTTAACAGCTTTGCTGTGGTGCTCTTTGCCTCCTCCTGCTGGCCAGGAGTGATATTCCCACTAGTAATTGATGATGTTGTGGACTCTCCATATATTAGGAAAGAAAGCAGCATAATATGGATGCCAGGAGTCATGGGACAAGAATAAGTTTAATACAGGAGAACCCAAGATAAACATGGGAGTTAAGAACCCTATTACACATACAAATTCTTCATTTAGTATTAAAATATACTATACAATTTGGAGCATCTGTTTATTATTATGTTTTTATTATTAAAAGAGACTTTAGTATTCCCTATGTAGTATTTGTTTGTTTTTACATAGATCTATATTTCTATTTGTTTTAACACTTCTATATTCTTACTTAGTGATATATATTTTGTAGTAATTTATATTGTTATGTGTAGCAATTTTTTAGTTTAGATAAAGTTTGGTACACATTAATATTTATATGAACATACAATTCTCTATTCCATATGGAGTAATTATTAGTGGGACTCCAGTTCACTATTTCATATGTAGAAAGTTGAATTATGAATTTGGTTACATATCTTATGGAGTCATTTTGTATATAAATGAACTATTACTAAGGAGCAGTGTTCCCTCTAAGGCCAGTTTTGTGTGCGGCCCAGCAGTGAAAAAGTTAGTAAGAGAATCATATCTAGCAGTCAGCATTGTGCAGTGTTTGCTAATTGCAGGGTGCGGTTTCCAAATTAACTGTTTCACTGCTGGGCCATACACAAAACTGGCCTTAGAGGGAACACTGCTAAGGAGTTATTTTTTATTCTGAATCTTGCTTCATATTCCTTATCAGTTTTATATGAATTAGCTGTTTATTTTAATAAATGATACTTTGCACTTTGGTGCTCAGGTGATGCTCATTATAATTACCTTCTCCTAGGAGCCTCAGGTGAATCCGCAGGAGCCACTCCACGGGCCACAGATGCCAGAAACTCCTGCCGCTTCTGCTGAACCAGGCAGGCTGCCCGAATAATCTTGTGACGAGGAGTCCGCAGGTAAGGCCTGTTAACCTTCTGGGCTAGGTCTTCTGTGACCATTTCTAGGTCTGTCTGTAATTTGACATTAAAACGGAAGCTCTGAGAAGTGTGTTGTATATAAATGATTACAGAAAAATCAAGATTTCAAAATATTGTGCAATCTCATTGGAAATATAATTGTTTTCCCCTTAATGTGTTTCCAATGTTACACCAGCAGTGCATAAAATGTATGATAAATTATTCCTTTAGATTTTTTTTGTATATGAAATAGATGAATTTGTTCATTGACACTACAACCCATCAAAAATGGGATGAATATGCAAGGAAATCAGATCTCCTTATTTCATCACTTTCAAATCACACACACTTGATTATTTATATTATGTATGTTTGTATACCAAAGCCTAATAGCTAACGAGAACAATAATAAATAGTATTTTATCATTTATCTCTCCTAACCCCCACTGGGAGTATAATTTATTCTGCTGGCTATGATTACATAGCTTTTATAAAGCTGTTACATTAAAAAAAAAACAATTTAACACAATTGTTTGCCCATGGTAAAATGAGCTGCTTTGGGAATGATAACACTATAGGGTAAATTTATGAAGCTTTTTAGGATATGCAGAGCTGGTCTGCATGAGCGAGTCTGATGAAACATCTTGTAGAAGCAGAAAATGCTTCTTCTGCCTCTCTGCCATCTCAGAGGTGGCGAGATCAATCACCCCAATGCCCGCTCATTCTGGGTGATTGTCACACTCTGCTCTGGCACAATTGTTTGTGCAGGAGCAGGAGGCTGCACTGCAGAAGAAGCCTCTTGTGCAACGTCACATTTTGCCGTGCGATGCAACATCACAAGTGTCATCTTACACGGATGATTACATTTTGCCCTATATTGACCATGAGAAAGCTGCAATGAAAAGTAAGTTAGGGTATATTATTATTTGATTGATATTGTTTCTCTGTTAATAAGCACAAAAACAAACACTGGCTGTGTTACAATTTACCCTTTCCCTATGTGTGTGTTCCTTAAAGGTTAAGGCATGCTACGCTATATGTGCTATGCTTAGTAAAGTTCAGCACTGAATCCAAACACATACAAGGAACAGCTTAAAAATGCTCCAATAACATTAAAGCAACATAATAAAACATTTTATTATTGCACTATTGCTTGCACATAATTATGTGTTTAACTTCTTCAAAAGGGTTAAACACATAGCTAAAGTCAGCTCCACAGCAGCAATGCACTACTGGAAGCTAGCTGAAAACATCTGGTGAACCAATGACAAAAGGCATTTGTGAGTAGCCACCAATCACCAGCTAACTCCCAGCAGTGAATTGCTGGTCCTGAGACTATCTAGGTATGCTTTTAACTAAGGATACCAAGAGAACAAACTAAATTTGATAATAGAAGTAAATTGAAAAGTCTCTTAAAATTACTTGTTCTGCCTGAACCATGAATAATAGAAACCCAGAAACATAGATTTTGATGACAGATTAGAACCACAGGCCCAAGAAGATTGCCCAAAATTTCCTAAAAGTGTAAACTTATATTGTCCGTAGGATAGCCTTATGCCAGGCACAGTGTTTGTGCTTACCACATGGAAGTTCAACCACAAATTCTGTGGAAAAGTCCTTCTGCAAATTACTCCTGAACCTACTACCCTTCAGCTTGAGATCAAGACCCCATGTTCTGGAATTGTTCGATGGATGTTTAATGTTGCCTATCATGTCCCTTTCACTTCATGCGTATTATTATCTACTTACCTGCATGAGTTCAAAAATCTCCTTTTTTGTGCTTTTGGGTTCTAAGAAAAACCCATATGGGTAAGAACACTTGAGGATGCGCCTTGTCTTAAGCAGCTCTTGTACAGCATCTTCAATGAAAGTGATGTCTGGGCAACCTCCTTCCGCTGTAAGAAAGTCCAAGCAAGAGCACTCTGTTACAACATTGTCTTTCTTGCCTCCAAACATGAAGAATAAATCTTATGTATAAAAACCTCAATACACTGTGCTGCATGATACTGCTAGACGTGGCTACCACAGAGACACTAAACTGGTCCACAAATCTGTGTCTAAAGTGACAAGCAAGGCTGTATATCTCAACTATTATATTTTGTTTAAAAAAAATGGCTAGATACAATGCTTAGGTGGTCATATTACAATACACAGCTTTATGACTAAATATAACATTCTTACCTTCACTAAGAGCTCTGCTTAGTTGCTCCATTTTTTCTTTGGCTGTTTTTATAAGACGTTGTTCTAACTACAGGAAACACAAATAGTAAAGACAGTGTGATATTATATAGTAAAACTGAGTACATGAGTTTAGCCCCAAAGTACTAATATATTTCATCTTCAATATATGAGACTACTATATTTTTGTGCCATGGAACCCATTTTTAATTAAAGTGTGATTAATTCAGGAAAGAGTCTGAACCAAACATAACAATAGTACGTTAGACCAGTATACATTTCACTGCTGTTACATTTTCCACTAATTTGCAGATAACAATTTTCATAGGCTTCTGTATTCTTTTTATTTTAACATAAATGTCAGTCATTGTTTGTGTGTTTGTTTTTTTTTAGCAGACAATACCTTTTCAGAAGATACTTTTAATTTGCAGAAAAACCTCAAAATGGCTACCAAGAATGTGTTTTAAGTTTCTTAAATTTGTGAGTCCATATTTAGCACCAATTCTCTTCCCAAAGCTACAAAATGTAGGATTATATACCAATATTTTCCAATAACAATAAATGGTCTTGCTGAATAGGCAATGTGCAATGTTAGGAAAACTTTAGAAAAGCACAGCAAATTGGAATAAACTACAACTCGGATTCATTGCAGATTACCGAGTAACATCACAGAAATGATGTCATCGAGCTGAGCAGTGGCTATTCTGCCTTTATACTTGTTTTAATAAAGTAAGTTTTGCACTTCTTGCCTTTATACCATTTATTCTGCTGCACACCTGATTTTTTGGTGGATTATCTGCTGGGATATCGTATCCTGCTATTTTGAAGTTTGAGCCACACCGAAGGTCAGTCTGCTGGGTGACTGTTAGATTCTAGCCTGCTCAACTTGCACCAAGAGGGATGCTACACTAAATGTGAGTGTAAATTTCTTATACATTATCTCACAAGAGTACATACAGTGCTAGGCCATGTGGCGCTTCTGTTCCTTTATATTCTCTAAAATGATTAATTCTTGAAATATATGGAGATAAAGAATAACTTGTAAGTGGTGAATCAAGAGAAATTCAATTTTTTTTTCATGCATGTGTTATTTTATATAGATTTAGGGCTTCAACTGGGACTTTCCCTTCGTCACTTGAAAGATACATTATTAGAATTCCTACATCTTTTCAGAAAACTTTCTGAATAGTAATAATTTCTAACAGTTGCAAAGTATATTGGTAATGGTATAGTCTCACTTGAGCCACAGGTAGACTGGGATTTGTGAAGAAAAATTACTGAACTTGATAACGTAGAAAACTTAATCTTTGACTGTATTTAACCAGGTGTCCTTGAAGCGAGATAGCCTTGCTACTACATGAACAGGTAAATTGTTATTGTTCCTTCTTTTGCTGGGAGATACATATCTCTATTCCCTCTGCCCATGGTTTTATTAAACATTAATTCTGTTTTATTTTTTAGATTTTATGGTCCTTATGCTTTATAGGAAAATATTTTTTTGTTGCACAGTGACTTTAGATTACCCTAAAAGAGGACCAGTTGTGTACTAATATTATGGTAATGCATGTTCAAATTCATGCAATACCATGCATGGACTGTTCAACAGGGTAGTCCCCAATAGTGAGGCCTGTGAGAAGTGAACCTCATGTGCAAGCTTGTCATCCACATGTGTCCTAGATGGTGCCCACCAATGGACAACCAGGGAAAGAAAGTCTGAAGCCCAGAACTAGGGAGGCCCTAGCTGAAATACCTATGTAAACTGGAACCTCACACCACCTTGGTACACAAAAAGGACTATTTTGGCAACCTTAATGACAGCCCCAAATAAATCATGCCACTCAGTTCAGCATGTTTGTAAAGAGCCCGACACCCTCCAAGTTTCAAACAGCTGACCAGGAAACCAAATGATAAGCAGAAGCCTTTATTATTATTATTATAATTATTTTATTATCAGGTATTTGTAGAGCACCAACAGATTCCGCAGCGCTATAAACATAGTCGGTATACAGGATAACATTTAGAGGGATCAAATGGGTAGAGGACCCTGCCGAACGTTTCACTGTTGTAGTCGGCTCTTATGAAGGCGATCTGCAAACAGCTGGGCTCATAGGCTTACATTCTAAGGGGTTCAAGCAGAAAGCAATGGAGGTAGGAAAGGTTAGTGTAGGTTGTATGCATCCCTGAATAGTAGAGTCTTTAGGGAACGCTTGAAGCTGATAAAACTAGGGGAGAGTCTTGTGGAGCGAGGCAGGGAGTTCCACAAGATGGGGGCCAGTCTGTAGAAGTCCTGTAAACAGGAATGTGAGGAAGTAACAAGAGAGGAGGAGAGTAAGAGATGGGGAGCAGAGCGAAGGGGACGTGAGGAAGAGTATCTGGAGACAAGGTCTGAATTGTAGAGGGGAGCAGTGCAGTTGAGGGCTTTGTATGTCAGAGTGAGGATTTTGAGTTTAATCCTGGAGGGAAGAGGAAGCCAGTGAAGGGATTGGCAGAGAGGTGCAGCAGATGAAGAGTGATGTGTAAGGAAGATGTGCCTGGCAGAGGCATTCATTATGGATTGTAAAGGAGCTAGGCGGCAGCTAGGTAGACCAGAGAGGACGGAGTTGCAGTAGTTGAGGCGGGAAAGGATGAGAGAGTGGATTAAAATCCAAGTCTGACCCCAAGACATCAGGCATGCGGGGTAGGGGTAATGATGGAACTATCAACAGTTATAGAAAATTGGGGGGTGGAGATTTTGGAAGAAGGGGGAAAAATAAGGAGTTCAGTTTTGGAGAGATTTAGCTTAAGGTAGTGAGAGGACATTCAAGATGAAATATGAGAAAGGCAGTTAGTGACACAGGTTAGTAAGGAAGGAGGTAGGTCTGGTGCAGAGAGGTAGATTTGGGTGTCATGGCATACAAATGGTATTGAAACCTGTGGGACTTTATTAAGGAACCTAATGATGACGTGTAGATTGAAAAGAGAAGGGGACCGAGGACAGAGTCTTGAGGTACCCCAACAGAAAGTGGTAACGGGGCAGAGGATGCTCCAGAGAAGGCTACACTAAAGGTACGATTAGATAGATAGATAGATAGATAGATAGATAGATAGGAAGAGAACCACAAGAGAGCTATGTCTCAAATGCTGAAGGATTGGAGGGTTTGGAGCAATAGAGGGTGGTCAACAGTGTCAAAGGCTGCAGACAGATAAAGGAGGATAAGCAGAGAGAAGTGGCCTTTGGATTTTGCTGTAAGTAGGTTGTTGGTAACCTTGACAATTGCTGTCTCTGTGGAGTGATGGGGATGAAATCCAGATTACAGTGGGTCAAGAAGAGAGTTTAGTGCAAGGAAATTGTATAGATGTGTGTATACTAGCTTTTCAAGGAGCTTTGAGGCAAGAGGGAGTAGGGAAATAGGGCGGTAGTTTGATGGGGAGGTTGGTGTGACCAGTGCATGTTTTAGAGAGGAGGGAAATATACCAGTGCTGTGGGAGAGTGTGTAAGTATGGGGGTGAGGGTAGAAGAGCGGGAGGAGAGTAGCTGTGAGGGGATGGGGTCGAGGGGACAGGTAGTGAGGTGGGAGGACAGTATAAGGGCAGAAACTTCTTCCTCGGTAATAGGGGCAAAAGAGCTAAATTTATGGGTATTTGGATGATTGTTAGGGGGTTGGATATTGGTAGTATGTTGAGAGCTGATTTCATTTCTGATGGAGTCAATTTGGAGTCAATTTTGTTATTGACGTGGCTGGCAAAATCTTGAGCTGAGAGAGAAGTTGTATTAGGAATAATGTACTCTGTACTGGAAATAATGTAGGGCCTCCTGACAGGAGTCACCTTTACATATGTAAAAAGGAGAAGTTGATTCTATCCATTCTGGTGAGTATTGGCTAGTGTGAGTTTACTTTTTTTTTTTTAATCCTTCTTTGAGTAAGCCACTGTCCACAAATATATTTAATATGTTTAAATAGTGCAAAATAGATTTTTTTTTCTAAGTTTAATATCCCTTTAACAATGCTAAATGACAAAACAATAACATCTAATATAAAAATGTTAATTTAACTACAATCATTTAATTAACACATGGAGTATCTCACCTGATAGCTGTGTTCGTGGTTTTTAAATCGAGTGTAATAGTGCATAAATCTGTCCAATTCCTGAAATCTTTTGTGTTTCTTTTCCGCCTGAGAAAAAAGCAAGTAAATGAATTTAAAATCTCACACACAGGATACGCTTGCCTCTGCTCATTGTTAAATCTTTATATTATAGGTTCAGTAAGTAATTAATAAAGTTAATCATTATTCCTAGCAGAGAAAAAAAAACATATTCCTTGGATAGATGTTCTTTCTTAGAATTGCAGAGGAAAAAACATATTTAGCCACAAACATGGTTTGTATTATATAATTTTTTAAATATATAATAATAATAATAATATTTTCTGAAAGTGAACAATACCTATTTGGCATGGTACCCGAGGAAGCACTTTTCACAAACGTATGGATTCTAGAATACTACACACCTGCGTTATTTGACTACAGTTTGCTCATCATAATAGGAACCAAACTAGCAGAAAGAGACACATACACATGATACTAAAAAAATGTAAGCATGTAGGATACAAAAATATATTTTTAAGAAAAAAATGTGTATTTCTGCTCAAAGCAGAATCATATCAGTATTTGTGTGCACATGGCCTGTACTGAAGTAGGTAAAAATGCTGCCCCTACTCCCACTCCATGCATATGTCCTTGCTTGAGTTAGTTACTGTACAGTCAAGCAAGAATATATAAAAAAAAACTATTATCTAGTTTTCCTCATTCTCTTGGTATCCTTTGTTGAAGAAACAGTAATGCACATGGATGAGCCAATAACAGAAAGCAATATATGTGCAGATACCAATCACCAAAGAAAACCAAGAGAACGAAACATGTTAGATAACAGAACTAAATTGCATGCTCTCTGAATAACAAAGTAAAAAAACATAATTTATGTAAGAACTTACCTGATAAATTCATTTCTTTCATATTAGCAAGAGTCCATGAGCTAGTGACGTATGGGATATACATTCCTACCAGGAGGGGCAAAGTTTCCCAAACCTTAAAATGCCTATAAATACACCCCTCACCACACCCACAATTCAGTTTAACGAATAGCCAAGAAGTGGGGTGATAAGAAAAAAGTGTGAAAGCATATAAAATAAGGAATTGGAATAATTGTGCTTTATACAAAAAAATCATAACCACCACAAAAAAGGGCGGGCCTCATGGACTCTTGCTAATATGAAAGAAATGAATTTATCAGGTAAGTTCTTCCATAAATTATGTTTTCTTTCATGTAATTAGCAAGAGTCCATGAGCTAGTGACGCATGGGATAATGACTACCCAAGATGTGGATCTTTCCACACAAGAGTCACTAGAGAGGGAGGGATAAAATAAAGACAGCCAATTCCTGCTGAAAATAATCCACACCCAAAATAAAGTTTAATGAAAAACATAAGCAGAAGATTCAAACTGAAACCACTGCCTGAAGTACTTTTCTACCAAAAACTGCTTCAGAAGAAGAAAACACATCAAAATGGTAGAATTTAGAAAAAGTATGCAAAGAGGACCAAGTTGCTGCTTTGCAAATCTGATCAACCGAAGCTTCATTCCTAAACGCCCAGGAAGTAGAAACTGACCTAGTAGAATGAACTGTAATCCTTCGAGGCGAAATTTTACCCGACTCGACATAGGCATGATGAAATAAAGATTTCAACCAAGATGCCAAAGAAATGGCAGAAGCTTTCTGGCCTTTTCTAGAACCGGAAAAGATGACAAATAGACTAGAAGTCTTTCGGAAAGACTTAGTAGCTTAAACATAATAATACAAAACTCTAACAGCATCCAAAGAATGCAATGATTTCTCCTTAGAATTCATAGGATTAGGACATAATGAAGGAACCACAATTTCTCTACTAATGTTGTTAGAATTCACAACCTTAGATAAAAAATTCAAAAGAAGTTCGCAGCACCGCCTTATCCTGATGAAAAATCAGAAAAGGAGACTCACAAGAAAGAGCAGATAATTCAGAGACTCTTCTGGCAGAAGAGATGGCCAAAAGAAACAAAACTTTCCAAGAAAGTAATATAACGACCAAAGAATGCATGGGTTCAAAAGGAGGAGCTTGAAAAGCCCCAGAACCAAATTCAAACTCCAAGGAGGAGAAATTGACTTAATGACAGGTTTTATACGAACCAAAGCTTGTACAAAACAATGAATATCAGGAAGATTAGCAATCCTTCTGTGAAAAAAGAACAGAAAGAGCAGAGATTTGTCCTTTCAAGGAACTTGCGGACAAACCTTTATCTAAACCATCCTGAAGAAACTGTAAAATTCTCGGTATTCAAAAAGAATGCCAAGAAAAAATGATGAGAAAGACACTAAGAAATATAAGTCTTCCAGACTCTATAATATATCTCTCTAGATACAGATTTACGAGCCTGTCACATAGTATTAATCACAGAGTCAGAGAAACCTTCTTTGACCAAGAATCAAGCGTTCAAACTCCATACCTTAAAACTTAAGGATTTGAGATCCTGATGGAAAAAAGGACCTTGCGACAGAAAGTCTGGTCTTAACGGAAGAGTCCACAGCTGGCAAGAGGCCATCCGGACAAGATCCGCATACCAAAACCTGTGAGGCCATGCTGGAGCTACCAGCAGGACAAACGAGCATTCCTTTAGAATCTTGGAGAATACTCTTGGAAGAAGAACTAGAGGCGGAAAGATATAGGCAGGATGATACTTCCAAGGAAGTGATAATGTATCCACTGCTTCCGCCCGAGGATCCCGGGATCTGGACAGATACCAGGGAAGTTTCTTGTTTAGATGAGAAGCCATCAGATCTATTTCTGGGAGTTCCCACATTTAAACAATCTGAAGAAATACCTCTGGGTGAAGAGACCATTCGCCCGGATGCAACGTTTGGCGACTGAGATAATCCGCTTCCCAATTGTCTATACCTGGGATATGAACCGCAGAGATTAGACAGGAGCTGGATTCCGCCCAAACCAAAATTCGAGATACTTCTTTCATAGCCAGAGGACTGTGAGTTCCTCCTTGATGATTGATGTATGCCACAGCTGTGACATTGTCTATCTGAAAACAAATGAACAACTCTCTCTTCAGAAGAGGCCAAGACTGAAGAGCTCTGAAAATTGCACAGAGTTCAAAAATATTGATCGGTAATCTCACCTCCTGAGATTCCCAAACCCCTTGTGCCGTCAGAGACCCCCACACAGCTCCCCAACCTGTAAGACTTGCATCTTTTGAGATTATAGTCCAGGTCGGAAGAACAAAGAAGCCCCCTGAGCTAAACGATGGTGAACTGTCCACCATGTCAGAGAGTGTCGTATAATCGGTTTAAAGATATTAATTGAGATATCTTTGTGTAATCCCTGCACCACTGGTTCAGCATACAGAGCTGAAGAGGTCGCATGTGAAAACGAGCAAAGGAGATCGCATCCGATGCGGCAGTCCTAAGACCTAAAATTTCCATGCATAAGGCTACCAAAGGGAATGATTGTGACTTAAGGTTTTGACAAGCTGATATCAATGTTAAACTTCTCTTATCTGACAAGGACAGAGTCATAGACACTAAATCTATCTGGAAACCTAAAAAGGTTACCCTTGTCTGAGGAAACAATGAACTGATTGGTAAATTGATCCTCCAACCATGATCTTGAAGAAACAACACAAGTCGATTCGTATGAGATTCTGCGAAAATGTGAAGACTGAGCAAGTACCAAGATATCGTCCAAATAAGGAAATACCAAAACCCTGTTCTCTGATTACAGACAGAAGGGCACCGAGAACCTTTGAAAAAAATTCTTGGAGCTAACGCTAGGCCAAACGGTAGAGCCACAAAACTGGTAATGCTTGTCTAAAAAGAGAATCTCAGAAACTAAAAGTGATCTGGATGAATCGGAATATGCAGATATGCATCCTGTAAATCTATTGTAGACATATAATGCCCTTGCTAAACAAAAGGCAGGATAGTCCTACAGTTACCATCTTGAATGTTGGTATCCTTACATAACGATTCAATATTGATAGATCCGGAACTGGTCTGAAGGAATTGACCTTCTTTGGTACAATGAAGAGATAGAATAAAACCCCAGCCCCTGTTCCAGAACTGGAACTGGCATAATTACTCCAGCCAACTCTAGATCTGAAACACATTTCAGAAATGCTGAGCCTTTGCTGTGTTTACTGGGACACGGGAAAGAAAAAAATCTCTTTGCAGGAGGCCTTAACTGAAGCCAATTCTGTACCTTTCTGAAACAATGTTCTGAAACCAGAGATTGTGAACGGAATTGATCCAAATTTCCTTGAAGAAAACGTAAACTGCCCCATACCAGCTGAGCTGGAATGAGGGCCGCACCTTCATGGGTATTTAGGAGCTGGCTATAGGTTTCTATAAGGCTTGGATATATTCCAAACTGGAAATGGTTTCCAAACTGATACCGCTCCTGAGGATGAAGGATCAGGCTTTTGTTCCTTGTTGTGAGGAAAGGAACGAAAATGATTATTAGACCTAAATTTACCTTAGATTTTTTATCCTTTGGTAAAAAAGTTCCCTTCCCTTCAGTAACAGTTGAGATAATAGAATCCAACTGAGAACCGAATAATTTATTACCCTGGAAAGAAAGGGAAAGCAAAGTTGACTTAGAAGACATATCAGCATTCCAAGTTTTAAGCCATAAAGCTTTTCTAGCTAAAATAGCTAGAAACATATACCTGACATCAACTCTAATGATATCAAAAGATGGTATCACAAATAAAATTATTAGCATGTTATAGAATAATAATAATGCTATAAAATTATGATCTGTTACTTGTTGCGCTAAAGCTTCTAACCAAAAAGTTGAAGCTGCAGCAACATCCGCTAAAAATATAGCAGGTCTAAGAAGATTACCTGAACATAAGTAAGCTTTTCTTAGAAAGGATTCAATTTTCCTATCTAAAGGATCCTTAAATGAAGTACTATCTGCCGTAGGAATAGTAGCACATTTAGCAGGAGTAGAGACAGCCCCATAACCTTAGGGATTTTGTCCCAAAAAACTCTAATCTGTCAGATGGCACAGGATATAATTGCTTAAACGTTTAGAAGGAGTAAATGAATTACCCAAATTATTCCATTCCCTGGAATTTACTTCAGAAATAGCATCAGGGAGAGAAAACACTTCTGGAATAACTACAGGAGATTTAAAAACCTTATTTAAACGTTTAGATTTAGTATCAAGAGGACCAGAATCCTCTATTTCTAATGCAATTAATACTTCTTTAAGTAAAGAACGAATAAATTCCATCTTGAACAAATACAAAGATTTATCAGCATCAACCTCTGAGACAGAAACCTCTGAACCAGAAGAACCATTATCAGTATCAGAATGATGATGTTCATTTAAAAATTCATCTGAAAAAGAAGTTTTAAAAGACTTTTATGTATACTAGAAGGAGAAATAACAGACATAGCCTTCTTAATGGATTTAAAAAATAAAATCTCTTATGTTATCAGGAACACTCTGAAAATTAGATGTTGACGGAACAGCAACAGGTAATGTAACAGTACTAAAGGAAATTTTATCTGCATTAATAAGTTTGTCATGACATGCAATACAAACAACAGCTGGAGAAACAGATACCAAAAGTTTATAGCAGATACACTTAGCTTGGTAGCTCCAGCACTGGGCAGCGATTTTCCTGAAGTATCTTCTGACTCAGTTGCAACGTGGAACATCTTGCAATATGTAAAAGAAAAAACAACATATAAAGCAAAATTGATCAAATTCCTTAAATGACAGTTTCAGGAATGGGAAAAAAATGCCAGTGAACAAGCTTCTAGCAACCAGAAGCAATAAATAATGAGACTTAAATAATGTGGAGACAAAAATGACGCCACATCCGGAACGCCGACACTTTTGACGCAAAAAAACGTCAAAAAAATGACGCAACTTCTGGTGACACGTATGACGCCGGAAACAGAAAAAAAATTTTGCGCCAAAAAAGTCCGCGCCAAGAATGACGCAATAAAATGAAGCATTTTCAGCCCCCGCGAGCCTAACAGCCCACAGGGAAAAAGTCAAATTTTTTAAGGTAAGAAAAAAAGATTGAAACAAATGCATTTATCCCAAGTATGAAACTGACTGTCTGCAATAAGGAACGTTGAACATCCTGAGTCAAGGCAAATAAATGTTTGAATACATATATTTAGAACTTTATAAAAAAGTGCCTAACCATAGCTTAGAGTGTCACAGAAAATAAGTTTACTTACTTACCCCAGGACACTAATCTACATGTTGTAGAAAGCCAAACCAGTACTGAAACGAGAATCAGTAGAGGTAATGGTATATATAAGAGTATATCGTCGATCTGAAAAGGGAGGTAAGAGATGAATCGCTACGACCGATAACAGAGAACCTATGAAATAGACCCCGTAGAAGGAGATCATTGCATTCAAATAGGCAATACTCTCCTCACATCCCTCTGACATTCACTGCACGCTGAGAGGAAAACCGGGCTCCAACCTGCTGCGGAGCGCATATCAACGTAGAATCTAGCACAAACTTACTTCACCACCTCCATAGGAGGCAAAGTTTGTAAAACTGAATTGTGGGTGTGGTGAGGGGTGTATTTATAGGCATTTTAAGGTTTGGGAAACTTTGCCCCTCCTGGAAGGAATGTATATCCCATACGTCACTAGCTCATGGACTCTTGCTAATTACATGAAAGAAATGTGTTTCATGTCCCTTTAAATTGAGACATTATGTCATCCCTATTAAAACTCACTGGACCATACATTTATCCGTTAATAATAGTGTTGACCCTGCTTTCTCCCAATTATTAATATGAGCAGATATTGTTCTCTCCTCATAGAACCTCTGAACTATACACAGCTGAAACCTTAAAAAACAGATCCATATTTCTGACCGTATTATCCAACTGTGACATGAGAATGCATTGTGGAAATGTAGCAAGATGAGAGCAGCCAACCACGTAATTGCTGCTACTGTTGTTTGTTTATCATTTAAAGTGTAATAACTTCTGAAATTTAAGCTGCAACCTATTTCCTGTAAATCACAACAGGGGGATATGTAATCCATCTACTTGTGTCTGTGTTATCTCATAATGAGGGCATGAAAGACCGCTGCTAACATGACAGCGACAGGCCACATACAACAAAGCTTCAAGAAAACATAAAAATATGCTGTTTTTTTCCCTCACACTTCCTGACATTTTCTGGTTTTCAATATTTTTTTACTGAAGGTTTAAAAAGATAAAAAGGTTCCTTTAACGTGACATCTAATAAATCGACTCAAAATGTAATAACCCATAAAATGAATAATTATGGACAATAAAATAATGTAATATACATTCCTTGTTTATTTTGCCTGCTTTTGCTTTAAAACACCTCAAAAAATTACACTTATTCCACTTCCTCCAGAGAGGCTGATTTTTCCTATCATAAGCATGGCATAATTATCTGCCAATGAGAATTCATACACAGCTTCTGTTGTAATATATTTAAATGCTACTTTTTTTTTTTGCACAATAAATACAACTTTTGACAATGTTTCTATAAATATGGTATAATTTACCTGACTCTTCACCATTATACAAATTGATTGTTTAGATCAGAACTGGCCACATCAAAAGTACTTGAATTCCACCAGGATTTGCAAATTGAGCGGAACCCTGATCTGCCCTTTTATATATATAAATCAATTTGTAACTTTGTCTATCAAAATGGTAGCATTAAATTACTTTAAACATTTTGTTTGTACCGCGTATAAGGGGGTAGTTATCAACGTGTCTACTTTTCCTGCCTTCGCCGGCCCAATACGCCCGCCTAAGCTCGCCTAACATAGCCGCCGCAGACCTGCAAAAATTCGCCTAAGTTATCAAAAAAGCTGTCAAAAAGCCGTGCACCAAGTACGGGGCGATGAGCAGCGGACTGTGAGAGTTATCACTCATCCGATCTCGCTGCTCTTCGGCTTTTTTACAGCTTTCTTGCTAGCCTGTCACTAAGCACCCACACTAACTACACTGTTCTACCCCCTATACCGGAGCCCCCAGAGCCTCCCGCAACTAAATAAAGTTACTAACCCCTAAACCGCCGCTACTAGACCCCACTGCAACTCTTATAAATGTATTAACCCCTAAACCGCCGCTCCTAGACCCCGCCGCAACTCTTATAAATGTATTAACCCCTAAACCGCCGCTCCCGGACACCGCTGCCACCTACATTATACCTAGTAACCCCTATCCTGCCCCCCCTATACCGTCGCCCTCTATAATAAAGTTATTAACCCCTATCCTGCTGATCCCACACCTCGCCGCAACTAAATAGTTTAACCCCTAAACCGCCGCTCCCTGACCACGCCGCAACCTATATTAAATTTATTAACCCCTATCCTGCCCCCCCTACACCGTCGCCACCTATAATAAATTTATTAACCCCTATCCTGCCCCCCACTACACCGCCGCCACTGTAATAAAATTATTAACCCCTAAACCTAAGTCTAACACTAACCCTAACACCCCCCTAACTTAAATATTAATTAAATAAATCTAAATAATATTTCTATTATGAACTAAATTAATCCTATTTAAAACTAAATACTTACCTTTAAAATAAACCCTAATATAGCTACAATATAAATAATAATTATATTGTAGCTATCTTAGGATTTATTTTTATTTTACAGGCAAATTTCAATTTATTTTAACTAGGTAAAATAGCTATTAAATAGTTATTAACTATTTAATACCTACCTAGCTAAAATAAAGAGAAATTAACCTGTAAAATAAAAACTAACCTGTTACAATTACACCTAACACTACACTATACTTAAATAAATTATTCCTATTTAAAACTAAATACTTACCTGTAAAATAAACCCTAAGATAGCTACAATATAATTAATAATTACATTGTAGCTATCTAACAGCTAGATTTAGAGTTGGGCGGTAGCCGTGAAAACCAGCGTTAGAGGCTCCGAACGCTGGTTTTTACCGCCCTCTGGTATTTTGAGTCAGTCAGGAAAGGGTCTAACGCTCACTTTCCAGCCGCGACTTTTCCATACCGCAGATCCCCCTACGCTATTTGCGTATCCTATCTTTTCAATGGGATCTTTCTAACGCCGGTATTTAGAGTCGTGGCTGAAGTGAGCGTTAGAAATCTAACGTCAAGACTCCAGCCGCAGAAAAAAAACAGGAGTTAAGAGCTTTCTGGGCTAACGCCGGTTTATAAAGCTCTTAACTACTGTGCTCTAAAGTACACTAACACCCATAAACTACCTATGTACCCCTAAACCGAGGTCCCCCCACACCGCCGCCACTCTATTACATTTTTTTAACCCCTAATCTGCCGCTCCGTACACCGCCGCCACCTACATTATCCCTATGTACCCCTAATCTGCTGCCCCTAATACCGCTGACACCTACATAATATTTATTAACCCCTAATCTGCGCCCCCAAAGTCGCCGCCACCTACCTACACTTATTAACCCCTAATCTGCCGACCGAAACGCACCGCTACTATAATAAATGTATTAACCCCTAATCCGCCTCACTCCCGCCTCAATAACCCTATAATAAATAGTATTAACCCCTAATCTGCCCTCCCTAACATCGCCGACACCTAACTTCAAACATTAACCCCTAATCTGCCGACCGGAGCTCACCGCTATTCTAATACATTTTTTAACCCTAAAGCTAAGTCTAACCCTAACACTAACACCCCCCTAAGTTAAATATAATTTTTATCTAACGAAATAAATTAACTCTTATTATATAAATTAATCCTATTTAAAGCTAAATACTTACCTGTAAAATAAATCCTAATATAGCTACAATATAAATTATAATTATATTGTAGCTATTTTAGGATTAATATTTATTTTACAGGCAACTTTGTAATTATTTTAACCAGGTACAATAGCTAAAATAGTTAAAAAAATTACAAAATTACCTGTAAAATAAATCCTAACCTAAGTTACAATTAAACCTAACACTACACTATCAATAAATTAATTAAATAAAATACCTACAATTATCTACAATTAAACCTAACACTACACTATCAATAAATTAATTAAATACAATACCTACAAATAACTACAATTAAATAAACTAACTAAAGTACAAAAAATAAAAAATAAAGTTACAAAAAATAAAAATATATTTACAAACATTAGAAAAATATTACAACAATTTTAAACTAATTACACCTACTCTAAGCCCCCTAATAAAATAACAAAGACCCCCAAAATAAAAAAATGCCCTACCTTATTCTAAATTAAAAAAGTTCAAAGCTCTTTTACCTTACCAGCCCTGAAAAGGGCCATTTGCGGGGCATGCCCCAAATAATTCAGCTCTTTTGCCTGTAAAAAAAAAACATTCAATACCCCCCCAACATTACAACCCACCACCCACATACCCCTAATCTAACCCAAACCCCCCTTAAATAAACCTAACACTAAGCCCATGAAGATCTTCCTACCTTATCTTCACCATGCCAGGTTCACCGATCGCTCCAGGCTCCGAAATCTTCATCCAAGCCCAAGCGGCGGCTGGCGATCCATAATCCGGCTGAAATCTTCTATCAAGCGGCAGCTGAAGAGGTCCAGAAGAGGCTCCAAAGTCTTCATCCTATCCGGGAAGAAGAGGAGATCCGGACCGGCAACCATCTTGATCCAAGCGGCATCTTCTATCTTCATCCGATGAGGAACGGCTCCATCTTGAAGACCTCCAGCGCGGATCAATCTTCTTCTTCCGACGTCCAACTGAAGAATGAAGGTTCCTTTAAGGGACGTCATCCAAGATGGCATCCCTCGAATTCCGATTGGCTGATAGGATTCTATCAGCCAATAGGAATTAAGGTAGGAAAATTCTGATTTGCTGATGGAATCAGCCAATCAGAATCAAGTTCAATCCAATTGGCTGATCCAATCAGCCAATCAGATTGAGCTCGCATTCTATTAGCTGATCGGAACAGCCAATAGAATGCGAGCTCAATCTGATTGGCTGATTGGATCAGCCAATCGGATTGAACTTGATTCTGATTGGCTGATTCCATCAGCCAATCAGAATTTTCCTACCTTAATTCCGATTGGCTGATAGAATCCTATCAGCCAATCGGAATTCGACGGACGCCATCTTGGATGACGTCATTTAAAGGAACCGTCATTCGGCGAGTAGGCGTCGGTAGAAGAGGTTGGATCCGCGTCCGCTGGAAGATGATGGCTCCGGAAGAAAGAAGATTGAAGATGCCGTTGATAGAAGACTTCAGCCGGATCATGGACCTCTTCAGCTCCCGCTTGGATGAAGACTTCAGCCGGATCATGGACATCTTCAGCCCCCCGCTTGGGCTTCGATCAAGACATCGGAGCCAGGACGGATCGGTGTGATACCCGGCAAGGTGAAGATAAGGTAGGAAGATCTTCAGGGGCTTAGTGTTAGGTTTATTTAAGGGGGGTTTGGGCTAGATTAGGGGTATGTGGGTGGTGGGTTATAATGTTGGGGCGGGTATTGTATGTGTTTTTTTTACAGGCAAAAGAGCTGAATTCTTTGGGGCATGCCCCGCAAAGGGCCCTTTTCAGGGCTGGTAAGGTAAAAGAGCTTTGAACTTTTTTAATTGAGAATAGGGTAGGGCATTTTTTTATTTTGGGGGTCTTTGTTATTTTATTAGGGGGCTTAGAGTAGGTGTAATTAGTTTAAAATTGTTGTAATATTTTTCTAATGTTTGTAAATATTTTTTTATTTTTTGTAACTTAGCTTTTTTTATTTTTTGTACTTTAGTTAGTTTATTTCATTGTATTTATTTGTAGGTATTTTATTTAATTTATTTATTGATAGTGTAGTGTTAGGTTTAATTGTAGATAATTGTAGGTATTGTATTTAATTTATTTATTGATAGTGTAGTGTTAGGTTTAATTGTAACTTAGGTTAGGATTTATTTTACAGGTAATTTTGTAATTATTTTAACTAGGTAGCTATTAAATAGTTATTAACTATTTAATAGCTATTGTACCTGGTTAAAATAAATACAAAGTTGCCTGTAAAATAAATATTAATCCTAAAATAGCTACAATATAATTATAATTTATATTGTAGCTATATTAGGGTTTATTTTACAGGTAAGTATTTAGCTTTAAAAAGGAATAATTTATTTAATAAGAGTTAATTTATTTCGTTAGATTGAAATTATATTTAACTTAGGGGGGTGTTAGTGTTAGGGTTAGACTTAGCTTTAGGGGTTAATACATTTATTATAGTAGCGGTGAGCTCCGATCAGCAGATTAAGGGTTAATTATTGTAGGTAGCTGGCGGCGACGTTGTGGGGGGCAGATTAGGGGTTAATAAATATAATATAGGGGTCGGCGGTGTTAGGGGCAGCAGATTAGGGGTACATAACTATAATGTATGTTGCGGCGGTGTACAGAGCGGCAGATTAGGGGTTAATAATAATATGCAGGTTTCAGCAATAGCGGGGTCGGCAGATTAGGGGTTAATAAATATAACAGTGGTCGGCGATGTTAGGGGTACATAGGGATAACGTAGCTGGCGGCGGTGTACGGATCGGCAGATTAGGGGTTAATAATAATATGCAGGGGTCAGCGATAGCGGGGGCGGCAGATTAGGGGTTAATAAGTGTAAGGTTAGGGGTGTTTAGACTCGGGGTTCATGTTAGAGTGTTAGGTGCAGACGTAGGAAGTGTTTCCCCATAGAAAACAATGGGGCTGCGTTAGGAGCTGAACGCTGCTTTTTTGCAGGTGTTAGGTTTTTTTTCAGCTAAAACTGCCCCATTGTTTTCTATGGGGGAATCGTGCACGAGCAAGTTTTTGAAGCTGGCCGCGTCCGTAAGCAACGCTGGTATCGAGAGTTGCAGTGGCGGTAAATATGCTCTACGCTCCCTTTTTGGAGCCTAACGCAGCCCTTCTGTGAACTCTAAATACCAGCGGTATTTAAAAGGTGCGTGAGAAAAAAAGCACGCGTAGATAACGCACCCCTTTGGCCGCAGAACTCTAAATCTAGCCGTTAGGATTTATATTTATTTTACAGGTAACTTTGTATTTATTTTAGCTAGTTAGACTAGTTATTAAATAGTTATTAACTATTTAATAACTACCTAGCTAAAAGAAATACAAAATTACCTGTAAAATAAATCCTAACCTAAGTTACAATTAAACCTAACACTACACTATCATTAAATTAATTAAATAAATTACCTACAAATAACTACAATTAAATACAATTACTTAAACTAACTAAAGTACAAAAAATAAAAAAAGCTAAGTTACAAAAAATAAAAAAAATAAGTTACAAACATTTTAAAAATATTACAACAATTTTAAGCTACTTACACCTAATCTAAGCCCCCTAATAAAATAACAAACCCCCCCAAAATAAAAAAATTAAAAAAGTTCAAAGCTCTTTTACCTTACCAGCCCTTAAAAGGGCCATTTGTGGGGCATGCCCCAAAGAATTCAGCTCTTTTGCCTGTAAAAGAAAAATACAACCCCCCCCAACATTAAAACCCACCACCCACATACCCCTAATCTAACCCAAACCCCCCTTAAAATAACCTAACACTAATCCCCTGAAGATCATCCAACCTTGAGTCATCTTCACTCAGCCGAGCAGCAATGGAACTGAAGAGGAGACCCGGAGCGGCAGAAGTTATCCTCCAAGCGGTGCTGAAGAAATCTTCCATCCGATGAAGTGATCCTCCAAGCGGCGCTGAAGAAGTCTTCCATCCGGGCGATGTCATCTTCCAAGAGGCGCTGAAGAAGTCTTCTATCCGGGCGATTTCATCTTCCAAGCGGGGTCTTCAATCTTCATCCCGCCGACGCGGAACATCCTTCTTTCCCGACGGACTACCGACGAATGAAGGCTCCTTTAAGGGACGTCATCCAAGATGGCGTCCTTTCAATTCAGATTGGCTGATTGGCTGATAGAATCCTATCGGAAGTAAGGTAGGAAAAATCTGATTGGCTGATTGAATCAGCCAATCAGATTCAAGTTCAATCCGATTGGCTGATCCAATCAGCTAATCAGATTGAGCTCGCATTCTATTGGCTGTTCTGATCAGCCAATAGAATGCGAGCTCAATCTGATTGGCTGATTGGATCAGCCAATCGGATTGAACTTGAATCTGATTGGCTGATTCAATCAGCCAATCAGATTTTTCCTACCTTAATTCCGATTGGCTGATAGAATCCTATCAGCCAATCGGAATTGAAGGGACGCCATCTTGGATGACGTCCCTTAAAGGAGCCTTCATTCGTCGGTAGTCCGTCGGGAAAGAAGGATGTTCCGCGTCGGCGGGATGAAGATTGAAGACCCCGCTTGCAAGATGACATCGCCCGGATAGAAGACTTCTTCAGCGCCTCTTGGAAGATGACATCGCCCGGATGGAAGACTTCTTCAGCGCCGCTTGGAGGATCACTTCATCGGATGGAAGATTTCTTCAGCGCCGCTTGGAGGATAACTTCTGCCGCTCCGGGTCTCCTCTTCGGTTCCATCGCTGCTCGGCTGAGTGAAGACAACTCAAGGTAGGATGATCTTCAGGGGATTAGTGTTAGGTTATTTTAAGGGGGGTTTGGGTTAGATTAGGGGTATGTGGGTGGTGGATTTTAATGTTGGGGGGGGGTGTATTTTTCTTTTACAGGCAAAAGAGCTGAATTCTTTGGGGCATGCCCCATAAATGGCCCTTTTAAGGGCTGGTAAGGTAAAAGAGCTTTGAACTTTTTTAATTTAGAATACGGTAGGGCATTTTTTTTTATTTTGGGGGGGTTTGTTATTTTATTAGGGGGCTTAGATTAGGTGTAAGTAGCTTAAAATTGTTGTAATATTTTTTTAAATGTTTGTAACCTATTTTTTTTATTTTTTGTAACTTAGCTTTTTTTTTTTGTACTTTAGTTAGTTTATGTAATTGTATTTAATTGTAGTTATTTGTAGTTAATTTATTTAATGATAGTGTAGTGTTAGGTTTAATTGTAACTTAGGTTAGGATTTATTTTACAGGTAATTTTGTATTTCTTTTTTTTTCTCTTTATTTTAGCTAGGTAAGCTATTAAATAGTTAATAACTATTTAATAGCTATTGTACCTAGTTAAAATAAATTGAAAGATGCCTGTAAAATAAAAATAAATCCTAAGATAGCTACAATATAATTATTATTTATATTGTAGCTATATTAGGGTTTATTTTAAAGTTAAGTATTTAGTTTTAAATAGGATTAATTTAGTTCATATTAGAAATATTATTTAGATTTATTTAATTAATATTTAAGTTAGGGGGGTGTTAGGGTTAGTGTTAGACTTAGGTTTAGGGGTTAATAATTTTATTACAGTGGCGGCAGTGTAGTGGGGGGCAGGATAGGGGTTAATAAATGTATTATAGGTGGCGACGGTGTAGGGGGGGCAGATTAGGGGTTAATAAATTTAATATAGGTTGCGGCAGGGTCCGGGAGCGGCGGTTTAGGGGTTAATACATATATTATAGTTTCAGTGGGCTCTGGGAGCGGCGGTTTAGGGGTTAATACATATATTATAGTTGCAGTGGGCTCCGGGAGCGGCGGTTTAGGGGTTAATAACTTTATTTAGTTGCGGCGGTGTAAGGGGGACAGATTAGTGGTGTTTAGACTCGGGGTACATGTTAGGGTGTTAGGTGTAGACAGCTCCCATAGGAATCAATGGGATGTCTGGCAGCAGCAAACTTGTACTTTCGCTATGGTCAGACTCCCATTGATTCCTATGGGATCCGCCGCCTCCAGGGTGGCGGTTTGAAAACCAGGTACGCTGGGCCGGAAAAGTGCCGAGCGTACCTGCTAGTTTTTTTGATAACTAGCAAAAGTAGTCAGATTGTGCCGCACTTGTGTGCGGAACATCTGGAGTGACGTAAGAATCGATCTGTGTCGGACTAAGTCCGGCGGATCGAAGTTTATTTCACAAAATTCTACTTTTGCCGGTCTCTAACCTTTGATAACTAAGGCGAATCAGCCTCGCCACAAATACGCTGCGGAATTCCAGCGTATTTGAGGTTGACGGCTTGATAACTAGGCCCCATAGTGTTTAATTGCTGTCATTTGCTAAGCAAACATCTGAGAGAGTTCTGCATCCCTCTAAACACTGCGTAATGATTGTGTCGTTAAATGGTTCCCTAGATACATGATTAAAAATGAAAATCGAATGTATGGTTGTAAAAATAATCTTGCGAGAATCTCTTACCTCCACTGTCATCTCCTTCGATTGCTCCTCTACTTGATTAATCACCTCATACCGAGTGCATCGGTAATATCCTCCAGTGGATGAGCTATGTTTTTTCCATTCCTCCAAGCAAATCCAGCAGAAGTCATATTTACACTACACATAGGCAAATAAACATATTACTAGGTCACTGAAATTGTAATTTAATTTTCTAATTAAATATTGCACTATATTGCCAGCATTATACTTCAGTAACATTGCAAAATATAAAGGGCCAAATTACAAGTGGAGTGCTAACAGTTACACGCAAACAATAAGGGATTTATTGTGGGCATTTACGCTCGTTGAGTTTACCGCTGGAGTTACGAGTTGAAAGTAAATGTGATCGCTTAAGCGAAATCGCAATTTACCCTAGAATGATAGCCACTTCCTCAGTGGTTAACAGTTTCGCAAAATTAAAAAGTGTCACAAAACACATAAAAAATATACATTATAAAGTACACTTACACTCATAATAACACCATCTAATAAAACATTTTCAAAAACATATTGCACACAAGAGTTATATGGGCTCAAAGATATGAGGTCTGAGGTGTTAGGGGAAAAAAGGCAGGCAAAGGGCTTTAACATAGAGATACAAACATATACATGTCTAAAGATGTGTGTATATATATATATATATATATATATATATATATATATATATATATATATATATATATATATATATATATATATATATATATACAGGGAGTGCAGAATTATTAGACAAATGAGTATTTTGACCACATCATCCTCTTTATGTATGTTGTCTTACTCCAAGCTGTATAGGCTCGAAAGCCTACTACCAATTAAGCATATTAGGTGATGTGCATCTCTGTAATGAGAAGGGGTGTGGTCTAATGACATCAACACCCTATATCAGGTGTGCATAATTATTAGGCAACTTCCTTTCCTTTGGCAAAATGGGTCAAAAGAAGGACTTGACAGGCTCAGAAAAGTAAAAAATAGTGAGATATCTTGCAGAGGGATGCAGCACTCTTAAAATTGCAAAGCTTCTGAAGCGTGATCATCGAACAAACAAGCGTTTCATTCAAAATAGTCAACAGGGTCGCAAGAAGCGTGTGGAAAAACCAAGGCGCAAAATAACTGCCCATGAACTGAGAAAAGTCAAGCGTGCAGCTGCCAAGATGCCACTTGCCACCAGTTTGGCCATATTTCAGAGCTGCAACATCACTGGAGTGCCCAAAAGCACAAGGTGTGCAATACTCAGAGACATGGCCAAGGCAAGAAAGGCTGAAAGACGACCACCACTGAACAAGACACACAAGCTGAAACGTCAAGACTGGGCAAAGAAATATCTCAAGACTGATTTTTCTAAGGTTTTATGGACTGATGAAATGAGAGTGAGTCTTGATGGGCCAGATGGATGGGCCCGTGGCTGGATTGGTAAAGGGCAGAGAGCTCCAGTCCGACTCAGACGCCAGCAAGGTGGAGGTGGAGTACTGGTTTGGGCTGGTATCATCAAAGATGAGCTTGTGGGGCCTTTTCGGGTTGAGGATGGAGTCAAGCTCAACTCCCAGTCCTACTGCCAGTTTCTGGAAGACACCTTCTTCAAGCAGTGGTACAGGAAGAAGTCTGCATCCTTCAAGAAAAACATGATTTTCATGCAGGACAATGCTCCATCACACGCGTCCAAGTACTCCACAGCGTGGCTGGCAAGAAAGGGTATAAAAGAAGAAAATCTAATGACATGGCCTCCTTGTTCACCTGATCTGAACCCCATTGAGAACCTGTGGTCCATCATCAAATGTGAGATTTACAAGGAGGGAAAACAGTACACCTCTCTGAACAGTGTCTGGGAGGCTGTGGTTGCTGCTGCACGCAATGTTAATGGTGAACAGATCAAAACACTGACAGAATCCATGGATGGCAGGCTTTTGAGTGTCCTTGCAAAGAAAGGTGGCTATATTGGTCACTGATTTGTTTTTGTTTTGTTTTTGAATGTCAGAAATGTATATTTGTGAATGTTGAGATGTTATATTGGTTTCACTGGTAAAAATAAATAATTGAAATGGGTATATATTTGTTTTTTGTTAAGTTGCCTAATAATTATGCACAGTAATAGTCACCTGCACACACAGATATCCCCCTAAAATAGCTATAACTAAAAACAAACTAAAGACTACTTCCAAAACTATTCAGCTTTGATATTAATGAGTTTTTTGGGTTCATTGAGAACATGGTTGTTGTTCAATAATAAAATTAATCCTCAAAAATACAACTTTGCCTAATAATTCTGCACTCCCTGTATATATAAATATATATATATATATATATATATATATATACTGTATATTTGTGTGTACAGATGTTTTTATGTATTTATATGTGTATTTATGTATTTACAGAAATATATATACACATATAAGCACATAAATTCATATGTACACATATATAGACATTTTTTATAAGTGCATTGGAGCCCATTGCAGTTAAGTAAATGAAAACATGTAAAAGCATATTTATGCAATATTCATTTTGAATAAAGGTTCTAACTATGTTTTTTCTGTAAATATTTCACATTCCTATGTTCTGCACATAGCAGAATATGTTCTTATTTCTAAATAGATATTCCTATATATATCTGTATATATCTATACCTATATATAATCATGTATATGTATATAATATATATATATATATGCATGTATGGATATATATATATATATAGCTATACTATAATTGCGTTTGTAACGTGTTCGTCAACGTCGTCAGTTGTGTGCACAGCCTGCAGTGAGAGACAGCTTCAGGAAGCTCCAACACTCTCAGCTGTTAAGTTACAGCTGAGAGCTGGAGCTTCAGAAACTTCAGGAATCTGCTGCATATGGAGCCGGAGCGCGATCGGTGGTCCGGCTTCATATGAGGGCAGATGCCTGAACGTTACAGACGGTGACACTGTGTGTGTCACCGTCTGTAACAATCTTCTGCTGGTGCCGGCGGGAGCTGTGGGCGGGGGGCGGGTGGGCGGCTCAGCAGCGGAGGGGGTAGGGAAGGGGAGGGAGTAGGAGGTCCTACGCTACAGAAACGAAAGGAACAGGGAGGGATGGGGCAGCTACACTTCAGAAAAGGGGTTTGGGGGGACTAAATCGTGGTCGCAGGAGGGGGTGGAACCACTAGACTACAGAATAAAAAAAAAAAAAAAAAAGGGGGTTATAGGTACTGGCACACAGCTGGGTGGGGGGGTTAGAGAGCTGTTTGAGCGGGATCAGGGACAGAGGGAATGGGACAGAAGAAAAGGGAGAGGGACAGAAGGATAGGGATAGAAGGATAAGGACAGGGGCAGAGGGATAAGGATAGAGACAGAGGGATAGGGACAGAGGGAAAGGGACAGAGGGAAAGGGACAGAGGGAAAGGGACAGAGGGATAGGGACAGAGGGATAGGGACAGAGGGATAGGGACAGAGGGATAGAGACAGAGGGATAGGGACAGAGGGATAGGGAGAGAGGAACAGAGACAGAGGGACAGGGGCAAAGGGACAGAGGGAAAGGGACAGAGGCAAAGGGACAGAGGCAAAGGGACAGAGGGATAGGGACAGAGAGATAGGGACAAAGGGATAGGGACAGAGGGATAGGGAGAGAGGGATAGGGAGAGAGGAACAGAGACAGAGGGACAGGGGCAAAGGGACAGAGGGAAAGGGACAGAGGGATAGGGAGAAAAGAACAGAGACAGAGGGACAGAGGGAAAGGGACAGAGGAATAGGGACAGGGGGATAGGGACAGGGGGGTAGGGACAGGGGGGTAGGGACAGGGGAATAGGGACAGGGGGATAGGGACAGGGGGATAGGGACAGGGGGATAGGGACAGAGGGATAGGGACAGGGGGATAGGGACAGGTGGATGGGAACTGGGGAATAGGGGCTGGGGATAGGGACAGGGAGATAGGGACAGGGGGATAGGGACAGAGGAATAGGGACAGAGGAATAGGGACAGAGGGATAAGGACAGGGGGATGGGGACAGGGGGATAGGGACAATGAGGTATAGGGACAGTGAGATAGGGACAGAGGGATGGGGACAGAGGGATGGGGAGAGGGGATAGGGACAGAGGGATGGGGACAGAGGGATGGGGAGAGGGGATAGGGACAGAGGGATAGGGACAGAGGGATAGGGACAGAGGGATAGGGACAGAAGGATAGGGACAGAGGGATAGAGGGATAGGGACAGAGGGATAGGGACAGAGGTATAGGGTCAGGGACAGAGGGATAGAGACAGAGGGATAGGGACAGAGGGATATGGACAGAGGGATAGGGAGAGAGGAACAGAGACAGAAGGACAGGGGCAAAGGGACAGAGGGAAAGGGACAGAGGGACAGGGGCAAAGGGACAGAGGGAAAGGGAGAGAGAAACAGAGACAGAGGGACAGGGGCAAAGGGAAAGAGGGAAAGGGACAGAGAGATAGGGACAAAGGGATAGGGACAAAGGGATAGGGACAAAGGGATAGGGACAAAGGGATAGGGAGAGAGGAACAGAGACAGAGGGACAGGGGCAAAGGGACAGAGGGAAAGGGACAGAGGGAAAGGGACAGAGGGATAGGGAGAAAAGAACAGAGACAGAGGAACAGGGGGAAAGGGACAAAGGGAAAGGGACAGAGGGATAGGGACAGAGGGATAGGGACAGAGGAATAGGGACAGAGGGATAGGGACAGGGGGATAGGGACAGGGGGATAGGGACAGGGGGATAGGGACAGGGGGATAGGGACAGAGGGATAGGGACAGGGGGATGGGAACGGGGGGATAGGGGCAGTCATTTTCAACTTTTTTTTGCCACTGCACATTTTTTTACATTAAAAAATTCTGCGGCGCACCACCATCTCAAAATTTTACAAAATCCCACATTGTAGCCTAATACAGTATATATATATAACAATTTAGTAATTTGAGGCTGTTAGGGGGCACCAGTGATGAAAATAAATTCTTAGGTGATATGCAGTAGTTCCATGCAAGTAAAATTTCCACTTGTTAGGGCAGTAAGCAGTGCACAAGTATTGAGCCCAAAAGCAGAAACTACTGGGGCCCAAGTGATCCTACTGTTAAAGTCCCTAAGCCTTGGGGGCACCAGTATAAGAGTTTCACAATCAGTGTAGGATAAGCATAAATATGGGGCCCACAAAGAGCATCAGGGCTTGGTAATCAGGCAACTGAAAAATTACAGAAGTTAAGCCAGGAGGGCAAATGGCATAAAATCCATATGATGGTAAACAGAAAGGTCTCACCCAGTTAAAACAAATGTCTTCTTCTCTATGATGGAACAATATATTTAATATTCAGGGCAATTCTCCCTGAGCTTGAGAATCCAGGAAGGGGAGTTAAGTGGATCTGTAAAACTGCAACTGTCAGAGTGTGTAGGCCACAATTGATCAAAAGACCTACGCAAACACAGAAATAAAATGGTGGCCGTTCCCGCCACTTCGGCCCACTCTCCTCTATTCTTCAAGGCGACTATCAATCCGAAATGTGGTAAGTAACACGCACCTCCTGGTCAATTACCCCATTCAGAAGCTTGGGAACAAAAGAATGTAGGCTCCTAGGCCTCAGAGTAGGCCACGGTGATATGTGAGCTGTCGACCCACTGGCACTAACAGGCCTCCGCAACGGGGGGGGGGGGGGGGGGGGGGGAAGGACTGCAGTTGTTTGCTTGACCTACGGAGCAGAGCCCCGACGCTCCGGAGTGTCGTATATCTTTTTATTAGATTCTCAGTAGTCCTCGTGGCTATCATAGCAGAGAGCAGATGCCTTCAAATACATGCACCGCCACCCAAATGCGCACTGGCTTGACGGGTCTTCTCTTGTTTAGATCTCCTTGATAGGAACTTTTGTAATGCAGCTGAGGCGAGTGAAATCTCCAGAGCGGAGGCCCGACCCTCCAGAGAACTGTGTGGGAGATGAGAGAGTCCCTGCGTGTCAGGATGAGTGCGTAGGGTAGCAGTAGCTACCGGCTTCTGTTCCGCTTCAGGAGTGCACTTAAGCAAGAAGGGACCAATTCACAGCGGCACACCTGACAATCTCTCATGGCACAGTGGTTGAAAATCTCTGCACTAGTGTGTATGTATATATATATATATATATATATATATATATGAATAAAAAGAACATATTTCGCTATATGAAGAACATTAAAAAATGCGATCGAGTATGTGCACGAGTAGGGTTTTTTTACCACTTTTTTGCTCCATTAACTTCTATGGGGGAATACATGAACGCACACGCAATATTGGAAGTTTGGCTTTTTGCGCTTGTCGGGTTAACACAAGAGCAAAAACAGTTTACTTTCATCTCATAATACAAACACAGTTAATGCTCGAGCAGGAGCGTTAAATAGCAATTCACTTGTAATCTGGCCCAAAATTGGCACTTACATATATATTATTTAAAATTTAGGTCTCATTCTGGATATAAGGGTTTTGTCACAAAAGTACATTCATTCGCCATGTCCTGCTTACGAGAGGCTATGCATTGCAGCTCCTGAAGCAGAAATTTAAAGGGACATTGTATTGCAACAATATCATGCTATAATTTACTAGAGCATGTCATTTTTGCACTACTCACACTGGAATTCTATTTGTTTAACCCCAGAAAATGGTTTAAATACCTTGGTAAAGTTCCATTTGGGAGCTGCAGAAGACTGCAGGCCCAGAGTAAAAAACAACATATAAGCCAATCAGCAAGTCACATGACCCCTCCACTTACCAGCTGTATTCAGCTCTGAAGCTGCAAGCACTGCCACACGACTTTACCTATGTGTTTAACCCATTTGCAGGGATGTAACACAGAATTCCATTGTGAGTAATGCAAAAATAACATGATCTAACAAATAAAAGCATGCAATTATTGCACTACAATGTCTCTTTAAATCTGCAAAGGGTTAATTCTAGGAGTAGACAGTCCCTGTACAGGTAAAAAGCTTCAATGACACGCAGACATTCCTAATCCCAGTGATTCATTTTGATTTGCTATTTAATTGATGACTCCTACCTTGGCACACTGCATGTGGTTGCACCCCTCATTCTTCTGTATAGGAGACTTGCAGTTGGCGCATGGCTTGGAGTTTGTTAATAACCACAGGCAGTTGGCAGCATCTTCGAAAGCCACATTGACTCCCACAACTAAACATTAGAGCAAGAGAAACAGGGACTTAATAGAAAAGCTATTTGTACAGGTGAAATTACAAGTACTGTAATAGATTTTTTCCCGGAGATAGGTATTTGAAGTGACATGTTTGAATCATTACACATTATTTGGTAATGTAAAATGAGTAGATAAGTCTTGAAAGCTGTTAAAGTGATGGTAAATCCTAGAGTTTGTGAAACCCTAGGATGTATCAGTGGAACAAATAAAAGGGACTTTCAGTCATGAAGTATAAAATACTTCATGCTGAAAGTTCCTTTATTTGTTTGAAGCGTTCACAGCACTGAGCTCCTCAGGCAGCCCATGGCAGAACGCTATTTTGCTGTGAGGTGATCTTAGCGTGCTAGCTATCCGGCATGGCACCAGCTGGCCCGCATGGCTATTGGCTAAGAGGTTGAAATGTCAGATCACAGCAAAATATCGTTCTGCCATGGGCTGCCTGAGGAGCTCAGTGTGGCAAACGCTTCAAACAAATAAAGGAACTTTCATCATGAAATATTTTATACTTCATGACTGAAAGTCATCTTTATTTGTTCCACTGGTAAATCCTAGCGTTTCAAAAACACTAGGATTTACCTCTGGCAGCACTGTGTGCTAGTGAGAAAACTGTACTATGAGAGGACCTATAAATTGTCCCTTAAAATGAGAATCCTTACTGAAGTTAAAGGGACATAAAAATGTAAAAAAGAAAAAGCTGTAATGTGTTGGAGCATTTTATTATTATACTATTGCATACCCTGGAAAGGGGTTAAACGTATAGTTAAAGGGAAATGAAACCCCACATTTTCTTTTGTGATTTAGCATACAATTAAAAAAAAACCTTTTCCATTGTACTTCAATTATCAAATTTGCAGAAACATTTTTGAAGGGAGAGAGAGGGATTGGAAGCTACACTACAACATAAATGGGAATTGGAAATGGGGGGGGGGGGTACTTTAACTAAGGATCAGGGAGATGGGAGGGTTGAGAGGAGATCGGGGAGATGGGAGGGTTGAGAGGAGATCAGGGAAATGGGAGGGTTAAGGGGGGATCAGGGAGATGGGAGGGTTGAAGAGTGATCAGGAGGATGCGAGGGTTGAGGGGGGATCAGGGAAAGGGGTGGGTTGAAGAGTGATCAGGGGGATGCAAGGGCTGAGGGGGGATCAGGGATATGGGAGGGTTGAGGGGAGATCAGGGAGATGGGAGGGTTGAAGAGTGATCAGGGGGATGCAAGGGCTGAGGGGGGATCAGGGAGATGGGAGGGTTGAGGGGAGATCAGGGAGATGGGAGGGTTGAGGGGAGATCAGCGAGATGGGAGGGTTGAGGGGGGATCAGGGAGAGGGGTGGGTTGAGGAGGGATCAGGGAGATGGGAGTGTTGAGGGGAGATCAGGGAGATGGGAGGGTTGAGGGGAGATCAGGGAGATGGGAGGGTTGAGAGGGGATCAGGGAGATGGGTGGGTTGAGGGGGGGATTAGGGAGATGGGTGGGTTGAGGGGGGATCAGGGAGATGGGTGGATTGAGGGGGGATCAGGGAGATGGGTGGGTTGAGGGGTGATCAGGGAGATGGGTGGGTTGAGGGGGGATCAGGGAGATGGGTGGGTTGAGGGGGGATCAGGGAGATGGGTGGGTTGAGGGGGGATCATTGAGATGGGTGGGTTGAGGGGGGATCAGGGAGGGGGGATCAGGGAGATGGGTGGGTTGAGGGGGGATCAGGGAGATGGGTGGGTTGAGGGGGGATCAGGGAGATGGGTGGGTTGAGGGGGGATCAGGGAGATGGGACATAAAAATGTAAAAAAGAAAAAGCTCTAATGTGTTGGAGCATTTTACTATTGTACTATTGCATACCCTTTAAATGGGGTTAAACATATAGTTAAAGGGAAATGAAACCCCACATTTCCTTTTGTGATTTAGCATACAATTAAAACAAACCTTTTCCATTGTACAATTATCAAATTTGCAGAAACATTTTTGAAGGGAGAGAGGGATGGGAAGCTACACTACAACATAAATGGGAATTGGAAATGGGGGGCACTCTAAGGATCAGGGAGATGGGAGGGTTGAGAGGAGATCAGGGAGGTTTGAGAGGAGATCATGGAGATGGGAGGGTTAAGAGGAGATCAGGGAAATGGGAGGGTTAAGGGGGGATCAGGGAGATGGGAGGGTTGAAGAGTGATCAGGGGGATGGGAGGGTTGAGGAGTGATCAGGGGGATGGGAGGTTGAGGGGGGATCAGGGAGATGGGAGGGTTAAGGGGGGATCAGGGAGATGGGAGGGTTGAGGAGTGATCAGGGGGATGGGACGGTTGAGGAGGGATCAGGGAGATGGGAGGGTTGAGGGGAGATCAGGGAGATGGGAGGGTTGAGGGGAGATCAGGGAGATGGGAGGGTTGAGGAGAGATCAGCGAGATGGGAGGGTTGAGGAGAGATCAGCGAGATGGGAGGGTTGAGGGGGGATCAGGGAGATGGGAGGGTTGAGGGGGGATCAGGGAGATGGGAGGGTTGAGGGGGGATCAGGGAGATGGGAGGGTTGAGGGGGGATCAGGGAGATGGGAGGGTTGAGGGGGGATCAGGGAGATGGGAGGGTTGAGGGGGGGGATCAGGGTGATGGGTGGGTTGAGGGGGGATCAGGGAGATGGGTGGGTTGAGGGGGGATCAGGGTGATGGGTGGGTTGAGGGGGGATCAGGGAGATGGGTGGGTTGAGGGGGGATCAGGGAGATGGGTGGGTTGAGGTGGGATCAGGGAGATGGGTGGGTTGAGGGGGGATCAGGGAGATGGGTGGGTTGAGGGGGGATCAGGGAGATGGGTGGGTTGAGGGGGGATCAGGGAGATGGGTGGGTTGAGGGGGGATCAGGGAGATGGGTGGGTTGAGGTGGGATCAGGGAGATGGGTGGGTTGAGGGGGGATCAGGGAGATGGGTGGGTTGAGGGGGGATCAGGGAGATGGGTGGGTTGAGGGGGATCAGGGAGATGGGTGGGTTGAGGGGGGATCAGGGAGATGGGTGGGTTGAGGGGGGATCAGGGAGAGGGGTGGGTTGAGAGGGGATCAGGGAGAGGGGTGGGTTAAGGGGGGATCAGGGAGATGGGTGGGTTGAAGGGGGATCAGGGAGATGGGTGGGTTGAGGGGGGATCAGGGAGATGGGTGGGTTGAGGGGGGATCAGGGAGATGGGTGGGTTGAGGGGGGATCAGGGAGATGGGTGGGTTGAGGGGGGATCAGGGAGATGGGTGGGTTGAGGGGGGATCAGGGAGATGGGTGGGTTGAGGGGGGATCAGGGAGATGGGTGGGTTGAGGGGGGATCAGGGAGATGGGTGGGTTGAGGGGGGATCAGGGAGATGGGTGGGTTGAGGGGGGATCAGTGAGATGGGAAGGTTGAGGAGTGATCAGGGGGATGTGAGGGTTGAGGGAGAATCAGGGAGATGGGAGGGTTGTGGGGAGATCAGGGAGATGGGAGGGGAGATCAGGGAGATGGGAGGGTTGAGGGGAGATCAGGGAGATGGGAAGGTTGAGGGGAATCAGGGAGATGGGAGGGTTCAAGAGTGATCAGGGAGATGGGAGGGTTGAGGGGGGATCAGGGAGATGGAAGGGTTGAGGAGTGATCAGGGGGATGGGAGGGTTGAGGGGGGATCAGGGAGATGGGAGGGTTGAGGGGAGATAGGGGAGATCAGGGAGATGGGAGGGTTGAGGGGGCTCAGGGAGATAGGAGGGTTCAAGAGTGATCAGGGAGATGGGAGGGTTGAGGGGGGATCAGGGAGATGGGAGGGTTGAGGAATGATCAGGGGGATGGGAGGGTTGAGGGGGGATCAGGGAGATGGGAGGGTTGAGGGGAGATCAGGAAGATGGGAGGGTTGAGGACAGATCAGGGAGATGGGAGGGTTGAGGGGGATCAGGGTGATGGGAGGGTTCAAGAGTGATCAGGGGGATGGGAGGGTTGAGGGGGGATCAGGGAGGTGGGAGGGTTGAGGAGTGATCAGGGGGATGGGAGGGTTGAGGGGGGATCAGGGAGATGGGAGTGTTGAGGAGAGATCAGGGAGATGGGAGGGTTGAGGGGAGATCAAGGAGATGGGAGGAGGGTTGAGGGGGATCGGGGAGATAGGAGGAGGGTTGAGGGGGATCAGGGAGATGGGAGGGTTGAGGGGGGATCAGGGAGATGGGTGGGTTGAGGGGGGATCAGGAAGATGGGTGGGTTGAGGGGGGATCAGGGAGATGGGTAGGTTGAGGGGGGATCAGGGAGATGGGACGGTTGAGGAGTAATCAGGGGGATGGGAGGGTTGAGGGGGGATCAGGGAGATGGGAGGGTTGAGGAGTGATCAGGGGGATGGGAGGGTTGAGGGAGGATCAGGGAGATGGGAGGGGAGATCAGGGAGATCAGGGAGATGGGAGGGTTGAGGGGAGATCAGGGAGATGGTAGGGTTGAGGGGAGATCAGGGAGATGGGAGGGTTGAGGGGGATCAGGGAGATGGGAGGGTTCAAGAGTGATCAGGGAGATGGGAGGGTTAAGGGGGGATCAGGGAGATGGGAGGGTTGAGGGGGGATCAGGGAGATGGGAGGGTTGAGCAGTGATCAGGGGGATGGGATGGTTGAGGGGGGATCAGGGGGATGGGATGGTTGAGGGGGGATCAGGGAGATGGGAGGGTTGAGGGGAGATCAGGAAGATGGGAGGGTTAAGGGGAGATCAGGAAGATGGGAGGGTTGAGGGGAGATCAGGGAGATGGGAGGGTTGAGGGGCATCAGGGAGATGGGAGGGTTCAAGAGTGATCAGGGAGATGGGAGGGTTGAGGAGTGATCAGGGGGATGGGAGGGTTGAGGGGGGATCCGGGAGATGGGAGGGTTGAGGGGAGATCAGGAAGATGGGGGGTTGAGGGGGATCAGGGAGATGGGAGGGTTCAAGAGTGATCAGGGAGATGGGAGGGTTGAGGAGTGATCAGGGGGATGGGAGGGTTGATGGGGGATCAGGGAGATGAGAGGGTTGAGGGGAGATCAGGGAGATGGGAGGGTTGAGGGGAAATCAGGAAGATGGGAGGGTTGAGGGGAGATCAGGGAGATGGGAGGGTTGAGGGGAGATCAGGGAGATGGGAGGGTTGAGGGGGATCAGGGAGATGGGATGGTTGAGGGGGGATCAGGGAGATGGCAGGGATGAGGAGTGATCAGGGGGATGGGAGGGTTGAGGGGGGATCAGGGAGATGGGAGGGTTGAGAGTAGAACAGGGAGATGTGAGGGTTGAGGAGGATCAGGGGGATGGGAGGGCTGAGGATCAGTGGGATGGGAGGGTTGAGGGGGATCAGGGAGATGGGAGGGTTGAGGGGGGATCAGGGAGATGTGAGGGTTGAGGGGGGGATCAGGGAGATGGGAGGGTTGAGGGGGGATCAGGGAGATGGGAGGGTTGAGGGGGGATCAGGGAGATGGGAGGCTTAAGATGGGAGGGTTGAGAGTAGAACAGGGAGATGTGAGGGTTGAGGGGGATCAGGGGGATGGGAGGGCTGAGGGGGGATCAGTGGGATGGGAGGGTTGAGGGGGATCAGGGAGATGGGAGGGTTGAGGGGGGATCAGTGGGATGGGAGGGTTGAGGGGGATCAGGGAGATGGGAGGGTTGAGGGGGGATCAGGGAGATGGGTGGGTTGAGGGGGGATCAGGGAGATGGGTGGGTTGAGGGGGGATCAGGGAGATGGGTGGGTTGAGGGGGGATCAGGGAGATGGGTGGGTTGAGGGGGGATCAGGGAGATGGGTGGGTTGAGGGGGGATCAGGGAGATGGGTGGGTTGAGGGGGGATCAGGGAGATGGGTGGGTTGAGGGGGGATCAGGGAGATGGGAGGGTTGAGGAGTTATCAGAGGGAAGGGAGGGTTGAGGGGGGATCAGGGAGATGGGAGGATTGAGAGTAGAACAGGGAGATGTGAGGGTTGAGGGGGATGGGAGGGCTGAGGGGGGATCAGGGGGATGGGAGGGCTGAGGGGGGGATCAGTGGGATGGGAGGGTTGAGGGGGATCAGGGAGATGGGAGGGTTGAGGGGGGATCATGGAGATGGGAGGGTTAAGGAGTGATCAGGGGGATGGGAGAGTTGAGGGGGGATCATGGAGATGGGAGGGTTGAAGAGGGATCATGGAGATGGGAGGGTTGAGGAGTGATCAGGGGTATAGGACGGTTAAGAGGGGGATCAGGGAGATGGGAGGGTTGAGGAGGGATCAGGGAGATGGGAGGGTTGAGGAGTAACATAGTAGATAAGGTTAAAAAAAGACTGAAGTCCATCGAGTTCAACCTATACAAATCAAAATACTTACAAAAAGCTCCAGTTAAGCTTAAATAACCCCACGAAAAGGTGACCCATTTAATACTAACAATCATATCCATGAATTTTGTTTATATACAGAAATGTATCCAGACTATTTTTAAATGTATCTATGGTATTGGCATTCACTACCTCCTTTGGTAATGAGTTCCACAATTTTATTGCTCTTACAGTGAAAAAATGTTTCCGTTGCAGGAGATTAAATCTCCTTTCCTCCAACCATAAATTATGACCTCTTGTCAGAAACAATTTTCTTGGAATAAACAGAGCTTCTGCCATCTCTGTATATGGGCCTTGAATATATTTATATAAAATAATCATGTCACCTCTCAAGCCCCTTTTTTCTAATGAAAACAGACCCAGTTTCGCTAACCTCTCCTCATAGGTTAATTTCTCCAATCCCCTTATTAGCTTTGTGGCCCTTCTCTGAACTTTTTCTAGTTCTGCAATATCTTTTTTTTTAGTGATCGGTCCCCAGAACTGCACTCCAAACTCAAGGTGAGGTCTTACCAGTGCTTTATATAGTGACAGAATTATGCTTTCCTCCCTTGAATCAATGCCTCTTTTAATACATGCTAGTATCTTATTAGCCTTTGAAGCTGCTGCCCTGCATTGTGCACCCAAATTTAGCTTGTTATCTATTACTACTCCCAAATCCCTTTCCTCCTGTGTTTGGCTAAGTCTTGTCCCATTTAAAAAATATGTTGCCTGCTTATTTTTACTTCCAAAATGTAGAACCTTGCATTTTTCCGTATTAAATCTAATTTTCCATTTACTTGCCTATAGTTCTAATTTTTGCAAATCCCTTTGTAATGAGAGTTCGTCCTGCTCTGACCTAATGACCTTACTTAACTAAGTATCATCTGCAAAAATAGAGATGTCGCTATTTAATCCTTGCTCCAAGTCATTTATAAAAAAATTAAAAAGAACAGGGCCCAGTACTGATCCCTGGGGGACGCCCCTGATTACCTTTGTCCAACCTGAGTATGATCCATTTACTACTACTCGTTGCTCCCTATCTTTTATCCAGTTATTTATCCATGAGAAAACATTTTCAGATATTCCCAGTCCCTTAATTTTGTGCATTAATCTCTCATGTGGCACTGTATCAAATGCCTTTGCAAAATCTAAGTATATCACATCAACTGATTCCCCTTTATCTATATTTTTACTTACTTCCTTGCAGAATCTAATTAGATTAGTTTGACATGATCTATTTCTCCTAAAGCCATGCTGATTAGAACTCATAAACTTGTTTACACGAATATGCTCATCAATATAATCCCTTATAATCCCTTCAAATATCTTCCCACTATTGATGTCAGACTAACTGGTCTATAGCTTCCTGGATCATCCCTGCTTCCCTTTTTGAAGAGTGGCACCACATAAGCTTTACGCCAATCCTGGGGTACCATGCCTGAGGATAATGAGTCTTGAAAAATTAAGAGTAGAGGTTTGTCTATAACAGTGCTAAATTCCCTTAACACCCTTGGGTGTATTCCATCTGGGCCTGGAGTTTTATTTACCTTAATATTATCCTGTTTTTTCCTGATATCCTCTAAATATAACCCAGTTAATGGTATGGACTGGCATGTTCTATTTTGTTCCAAAGTATCATAAAATGGTTCCTCTCTTGTGTATACTGAAGAAAATAACTGGTTTAGTACCTCAGCCTTCTCCCTGTCATTATTTATCATGCTACCCTCCACGCATTATAATGTACCTATATTATCCTTCTTAGATTTTTTGATATTTATTTACTTAAAGAACCTTTTAGGGTTAGACTTAGAATCCTTGGCAATTAATTTTTCATTTTCAATTTTGGCTAATTTGATTGCTTTTTTGCATATTTTGTTACATTCCTTATAAATATTGTATGTTGAGTCTGTACTATTTTCTTTTAATAATTTAAGTGCCCTACATTTTTTCGTAATTTCTCTTAACACATTTTATTTAGCCATAATGGCTTTGATTTTTTATTTTTATTTTTATAACTATATGGTATTTGTTGATATGTATATTTATTTAACATTTTTTTAAATATTATCCATTTATCCTCTGTATTTTTATTAGAGAATACTTTGTCCCAATTTATATTATTTAATGATTTCCTTAAATCGTTGAATTTTGCTTTCTTGAAATTAAAAGTCTTAGTTAAACCTTCAAGACACTACATATGAAAAGAGATTTCAAATGTGACCATGTTATGATCCCTGTTACCCAAATGTTCTTTGACTTCTATGTTTGATATTATATATCTGTATTGTTTGATAGCACTAAATCCAATATAGCTTTACTCCTAGTTGGCTCCTCTATTAATTGTGACAAGAAGTTATCCCTGAGAACATTTAAAAATCTAACTCCCTTAGCTGAATTACTAGTTTCATTGGCCCAGTTTATATCAGGTTAGTTAAAATCTCCCATAATTACAGCACTGTTATTAGCAGCCTTACCTATTTGGATAAGTAGTTGAGTTTCCTCCGGGTCACTAATGTTGGGGGGCTTGTAGCATGTTCCTAGTAATATTTTTTTAGGATTTTTCCCCCCACTCTTTATTACAACCCACAGGGTCTCTACATTGTCACTTGTATCATAAATATCTTCCCTTATTGTAGGTTTAAGGTTAGGTTTAATATACATGCAGATTCCTCCAACCCTTTCATTATTCCTGTCCCTCCTAAATAAAGTATACCCCTCTAAGTTAACTGCCCAGTCATGTGAATCATCCCACCAAGTTTCAGTTATACTGATAACATCATAGTCCACTTCTGCAACTAAGAGCGTCAGCTCCCCCATTTTACCTGTCATGCTTCTTGCATTTGTTGTCATACATTTAATTTTCATGTGCTTTCTGCTGCTACTTGGTGTGCTTTCCTCTATACTTTCTAATGTGACATTTCTTAAGTCATCCCTTCCTTGAGATATTAAGGGAGTGACATATTCACATACTGATCTCTCTGTTCTATTGTGTTCTAACTGACCCTCCCCTACTTTGCCTAGTTTAAAAGGTTCTCTAAACGTGCTGCCATCCTTTCCCCCAACACACCTGCACCCATGTCATTCAGGTACAATCCATCCTTACTGTACAAATTGTACCCTAGTGAAAAATCAGCCCAGTGTTCTAAAAAGTCAAACCCCTCATTTTTACAACATGTTTTTAACCATGAATTAACAGACCTTAGCTCCTTCTGCCTTACTGAGTTAGCACACGGCACTGGTAATATCTCAGAAAATATTACTTTGGAGGTCCTTGCTTTAAGCTTGCTACCTAACTCCCTGAAGTCATTTTTTAGGACTCTGCATCTCCCGCCGATTCCTTCATTAGTACCAATATGCACCATGACTGCAGGATCAGACCCACATTCCTCTAACAATCTATCAATACGCTCCACAATATGCCTAACACGAGCCCCTGGAAGACAGCAAACTGTTCTATGTAAAGGGTCTGGATGACAAATTACCCTATCAACCTTCCTAATAATAGAGTCTCCTACCATCAACATCTGCCTCAGGGCCCTGACTTGTATGCCCCTCTTCCATGACTGAAGGACCGCCCACCATAGTATGCTGCTCTTCCACAACTAAAGGACTGTTCACTATACTAGGCAAAACAGCCCTCTCTGACACTTCCACCCCTGAACTGATATCCCCAACATCTTCACTTAATCTGGCAAATCTATTGGGGTGTACCAGCTCAGAATTGACCTGTCTCTTCCGCTTACCTTTACTTCGCCCTCTAACTGTGACCCAGCTACATCCTGGAGTCTCCTCATCTAAATCCTCCTCATCTAAATCCTCCTGCTCCAGTGTTGCAAACATGTGGCAAGCTGTACACTGAATGAGATTCTCACACATTCTTAATAAAAAGTTAAACTTAAAAATATAAAATAATTAGATTTCCCCTTGGTTAATCCAAATCCGTGTTTGCCTAACTACCTTGGTTAGCTAACTATTATACTTAAACAGACAATCTTACTTTAACAGAGAATCAATACAACAGAGTGATCATGGAGATGGGAGGGTTGAGGAGTGATACGGGGGATGGGAGGGTTGAGGGGGGGATCAGGGAGATGGGAGGGTTGAGGGGGGGATCAGGGAGATGGGAGGGTTGAGGAGGGATCATGGAGATGTGAGGGTTGAGGAGTAATCAAGGGGATGGGAGGGTTGAGGGGGGACCAGGGAGATGGGAGGGTTGAGGGGGGGACCAGGGAGATGGGAGGGTTGAGGGTGGGACCAGGGAGATGGGAGGGTCGAAGGGGGGATCAGGGAGATGGGAGGGTCGAGGGGGGGATCAGGGAGATGGGAGGGTCGAGGAGGGATCACTGCAGAAAAAAAATAATAAAAAAAATCCCCAAACCTGGGGGCAGGGGGGGGGGGGTTCTGGGGAGGGAGAGAAGAGAGATTTTTGGGAGGATCAGTTATGGATCAGGGAGTGGGTGGTGTGGTGAGAGGGTAATCAAAAATTAACCTTACATGCTAACTAAAAAACCAGGTGCGCAGCTGCACTTAGCAGCGTTCTAATTGTATGTCTGCTATTTATGAACAAAGGGGACCACAGAGAAGCTTTTACAACCATTTTTCATATGGCTGCAGTAGTTGTGTTTACATAATTTAATTGAGAGACCCAAAGTTTGTGAAAAATGTTACAATCATACAAGTTTTTTTTAGTTTTTCTTATTAATCTTTTTTGCAAGACAAGAATCAAGATATCAGCAAGGTGGTAATCAGCCGATGAGGGCTAGGTAAATGTTAATACATGTCGGTTAACAAAAGGAGAAATATGGTGTTGAGCAAGGAGAGAGAGTTAGGAAGGGAGGAATTGAGGTTAGGATTGTACATGAATAAGGCTGTGGTGTTTATGAGTGGGGAAGGAAATGGAGGGTATGAACAGAGTAAAGAGGAAGATGTGGTGGAGAGATAGAGAGATGATGCAGGACCTGCGCTCCATTTCCTGATTAGGTCTATTGGTAAGTCCAGTGAGTGGAAGGTAAGTGATATGTTGGTCTAAGTCTGATATAGATATCTCTGGCTCAGTGGATGAGATGTGGGGGGTCATCATCATATTCTTTTCAGGTTACTGGAGGAGGTTCAGCTTTAAATTCGTCCCAGTAGAATTGCATGGAATGAAAAAAATCAGTTTTTTATTTTTTATAGAATCCATATCCCTCTAGTGCAAGTAACTCTTCTACTCATGCACAACTTTGTTTTTATGATCCTATCTGGCGGCCAAATAGTGGCACCAAATATACCAAAATGGGCCTATAGCAATACCTTGGGTTGTCTACTTTAAATTATATATATAGTTTTCATATGAAATCAAAAGTGCTATTTCTATTTAAATGGAGTGATAGCAAAAATGCTAAAAAGTCTTCATTACTATGGGCAAGCTTTTCTGAAATTACCAGTAGTGAACGTGTAAATGTGTTTTCAATGATCCACTTTACCTGTTGGAGTGTATTCATTTTTTTTATACAAATAGTTCCCTATCCCTATATCCCTATCCCTCTAAACCTCTATCCCTCTATCTCTATCCCTCTAAACCTCTATCTCTATTCCTCTATCCCTATCCCTCTATCCCTAACCTTCTCCCTATCCCTCTATCTCTATCCCTCTAAACCTCTATCTCTATTCCTCTATCCCTATCCCTCTATCCTTATCCTTCTCCCTATACCTCTATCTCTATCCCTCTAAACCTCTATCCCTCTATTTCTATTCATCTATCCCTATCCATATATTCCTATATCACTCTACCTATTTGTTTCTCTAGACCTGTTTGTTTCTAACACTTTTAATCTTCTAGCAATTATTGAAACCTGGCAATCTATCTCTGACACTGCTTCCATTGCTGCTCTCACGCACAGCGGTCTTCATTTTAGCCACACACCTAGGCCAGGTGAGAGACATGGTGGCAGTGTTGGAATCTTACTATCCCCTCCTGCTCCTATCGGCATCCTCATCCATCTCTCTCCTCCTCCTTTGAAGTCCACTGCATCTGCCTGTTCTCCCCCCTTCTCCCTCAAGGTGGCAGTTATCTATCGCTCCCCTGGACCAACCTCCCAATTCCTTGACAACTTTGCTGCCTGCCTTTCTCACTTTCTCTCTATTAATACACCTGCTCTAATCCTAGGGGACTTTAACATCCCCATTGATAACCCATCTGCCCCTGCTACCTCTAAACTTCTCTCACTCACAAACTCCTTTAGTCTCTCACAATCCACCCTATTCCCCACTCAGCGACGGACACTCTATCGATATGGTATTCTACCTCTGCTCCCTTTCTGATGTCACCTGTCGCTCATTTCCCATCTCACACCACCATCTGCTCACCTATAATCTCAATGTACATGCTAAACCTATTTCTCCACCCTGCCCCCGCACCTGTAGAAATCTGCACACTGTGGATCCTCTCCAACTTTCCAACCTTATTCAAAAACGCCTCCCACACACTTCCACGGTATCCTGCCCTGACCTTGCTACAAACCACCATAATAATACTCTCTCATCTGCACTCGACACCCTTGCTCCTCCACAAATACGCAAAACCCCACATTGTCAGCTCCAGTCCTGGCACTCCCAGCAAACACGCTATCTATGGCACCGACTCCTGATATTTTAACAGTACCTCTCAAGTTATTTATTACTTATCTGATTCAAGTTTTCTAATGACACTCAAATATTATGATATATTGTTACTTTTTTAATATTTCATGTTTACAGATTTTCATATTAATTTATATTATTTTATATTAAATTATGATCCTAACTTTTGAGCGATCCGATTTTTTACAATTTTTTATGTTTTATTTTGTTATAGGAATATTTATTATATGTATGATATGCATGCTAATTATTTCTGTATGATTAGATTAAATATGAACAATTAAAGTTGATCCAGAATGTTACAAATGTATATTAATTTTTTGAGCATGTCATTTGTTTTCCAAGTCCATCCTCAGCTCCGGCTCCTTAGACACCTCCCTTTATGATTAACATCCTATCACTTAGCTATCTTTACACGGAGGCGTGTTAGCAGCTGGAGCTTTTGTGATTGGCACAGGTGTGTTATAAATAGAGCAGGTATATCCATGTATTAGTATCAGCCTGATGAAACGACTATATGTTGAGAAACGCGTTGCTGGACGCATGTTTTTATCTGTTTATACTCAATAAATTACTCTTTTGAGTATATCACACCTGCCTGTTATCTATCATTGTTGCCGCTGGTGCAATTTGGTCTTGTTCCTGATTCCTCCGTGGAGGTCCGCTGTGCCGAGTTTCCATCAACTCTATTGGTTCCTCTGCTGGGTCGACTCTGACGCTGTATGCTGAGTGACGTCCGCTTTGGCGTACCGAGCTTGCGCTTGTCTGACGGGCGACTTTTGGTTCCGTCCTGTTTGTCTGGGTACACGTTTGTACCGCCGCTCTTGTGAGTAACACTCTGTGGGGGGTCCGTTGTTATTGCTCTCCTCTGTCGCTCAAGACGATACTTGTCCCATGAGGCGCCTCTTCTATCTGTCTTCCACAGGTTCCCGACGTTCATCTACAACTTCCAAGAGAGCTGCCTGGATTGCTGGTTGCTGAATCCGCCATCTTCTACATGCTGTGATCATTTGCGCACTTCCATAGAGACTCCACTGTTCTCTTTTCTCTTGTCAAAACCCCACATTGTCAGCTCCAGTCCTGGCACTCCCAGCAAACACGCTATCTACAAAAATGCTCCCGTGCTGCTGAACGTGCCTGGAGGAAATCCCGCTCTGAACTTGATTTCCTACACTATAAGTTAATTCTTTATTCTTACTCCTCTGCCCTTCACTTAGCCAAGCAAAACTACTTCTCTTCTCTTATATCTTCTCACTCCTCAAATCCTAAACGTCTCTACTCTATTTTCAACACTCTCCTCTATCCACCTGCACCCCCCCCCCCCTTCATCTGCCTTTAGTGCTCAAGGATTGGCAGACTACTTTTTTAACAAAACACTTACCATCCAAAGTAACATCCCACCACAAGACTGCAACCTTCCATCTCTGCCCCTGGTCACCCCCTCCACCACTCTCAGTACCTTCCCCCCAACCACTGAGAATAAAGTGAGTACCCTAATGTCTTTCTCACACCTCACTACCTGCCCACTTGACCCTATCCCTTCACATCAAATACCTTCTCTGTCTTCTACCCTCACTCCAGCTCTTACTCACATATTCAACCAATTCCTTACTACTGGTTCATTTCCATCTACCTTAAAACATGCAAAAGTCACCCCCATCCTCAAAAAACCCTCCCTCAACCCCAATTCTCCTGCAAACTACCACCCCATATCACTGCTTCTGCTAGCTTCAAAAGGCCTTGAAAAACTAGTTTTCTATTGCCTTACCCACTTCCTGTCCTCCAACTCATTTCTTGACCCCCTGCAATCTGGCTTCCGTCCCCAACACTCAACTGAGACTGCCCTCACCAAGGTTACTAACGATCTTCTTTCTGCTAAAAACAATGGCCACTACTCTATACTTATCCTGTCTGCTGCCTTTGACACTGTTGACCATCCCCTCCTCCTATGGACTGTCAGCTCCCTTGGGCTATGTGACATTGCCCTCTCCTGGATCCACTCTCTAATAGGTCTTTTCTTTCTCATTTGCTGGCGACTCCTCCTCTTCATTGCCTCTGTCTGTTGGAGTACCTCAAGGCTTTGTTCTACGCCCTCTATTTTTCTCTATCTATACTTCCTCACTGGGTGAAGCTATGGCTTCAACTATCACCTCTATGCTGATGATACTCAGATCTACCTATCCACCCCTGCACTCTCTCCTTCTGTCCTTTCCCACAGCAGTGACTGCTTATCTGGCATTTCTTCCTGGATGGCCTCTCACCACCTAATAATTAACCAAGACTAAGCTTCTTCTAATCCCCCCATCTCATTCTGCTCCAGTTTCAAACTTTACTATCACTGTTGGCGACACCACTATCTCCCCATCACCCAAAGTCCGCTGCCTAGGAGTTACACTTGACTCCAATCTGTCCTTTATACCACACATCTAATTTCTCTCTTCATCCGGTCGCAACCACCTACGCAATATCTCCAAAATTTGTCCTTTTCTGGGTGCTGAAACTACTAAACAGCTAATCCATTCCCTAGTAATTTCCTGGCTTGACTACTGTAATAACCTACTAAATGGCCTTCCTCTCTCCCGTCTCTCCCCCAGTCAATCCATCCTAAATGCCTCTGCTAGGCTAATCCACCTCTCCCAACGCTCTCTATCTGCTGCACCCCTCTGTGAGTCCCTTCACTGGCTCCCCATTCCCAGCAGAATTACATTCAAAATTCTAACTCTGACCAACAAAGCCCTTACCAATGCAGCCCCCACCTGTCCTCACTCATCAACAATTATACTCCAGCCCGTCCCCTAAGATCCAACAACGATCTACTCCTTGCATCTTCTACCATCACCGCCTCCCATGCTAGCCTACAGGACTTCTCTTGTGCAGCACCAACCCTCTGGAACACACTTCCTGGAGCTGTCAGACTTTCTCCCAACCTCTCCTCCTTTAAACGCTGCCTAAAGACCTTCTTCTATCACCAAATCAGTAACTAATGAATTCCACTTGCCGAATAGTTGCCCTCATCTAACTCCACACTAACATCATTCCCACCTTTGCAGTCCCAACCTCCTGTTTCTCATCCTCCTACCCATCTAGATTGTAAGTTCCCACGGGAACAGGGCTCCCAATTCCCCCTTTATTTATTTAAATTTTGTCTAGTGTCTCATATTGTACTGTCCTTTTATTTTTGTTACCCATGGACAGCGCTATGGAATCTGTTGGCGCTTTATAAATAAATAAAAATAATAATAATAACCTCCCTGATCTCCCCTCAAACATCTCTCTAACCCTCCCCCTGTAACTATTTCCACCATCTTAGGTACTGTCTGCCAGTACCTATAAACCCTTCTTTTTTTTGTAGTGTAGTGTTCCCACCACCTCCCCCATCCCACGATTGCCATTTATCCCCCCCCACACCCCCAAACCCCTTTTCTGTAGTGTAGCTGCCCCATCCCTCCCTGTTCCTTAATAATTTCTGTAGCGTAGGGCCCTCCCACTCTCTTCCTCCTCCGTTGCTGAGCCGCCCACCTGCCACCCGCCCACACCTTTCGCCGGCACCAGCAGAAGATCATTACAGTGACACAAACAGTATTTGTAGAGATATAAATTTGATGGCACTACTTTAGAAGTCACAACAGATGAGGGATATTGCCACTGAAAATATCTATTAGGCCTTAAGTGCAATATGTGTTTGACTAGTAGGTGCTGTGTATCTAGTACAACATTTACTTGTTCAGCAAAAGAGAGCTGAAAAAACACTGTGTAACCGTCTATAATGATCAGGCATCTGCTTGTACTTCGGCTCCATATGCGGCAGATGCCTGGAGCTTCAGGAACTCCAGCTCTGAGAGTGCTGGAGCTTCCTGAAGTTGTCTCGCGCCTGCAGTTAAGGCCAGGTGTGTTAGTCCTTTTGCAGTCTCTACTGCGCATGACAGCTTTGGACAAACACACCTGGCCTTTTATAATAAAGGATATGCTGTGCATAAAACTTACTGTAAATTTAGGTATAGCTTTTCAGCACAACAGGCTTAGGTGCTGCACGTCACCCAGGGACCACTGCCTAGGTCCCCAGTTCATAAATCAAAGGAAAAGCAGGCAGGTGACAGCAGATACAATATTCTTTTATTAAGGAGGTAAAAAATGATGCGCTGTATTTCATTACTCTGTGCATTTTATTCTGTTACAAAGATAAGTCTATCTTTCTGATTGTCTTCCTTCTTTGCTCTATCCTTAGGGTGCAATAAATCTATTCTTGGAATCAATTTTACAGTTTCAATTTCTTTCTTTATTAGACTATTGGGATAACCCCTTTCCAGAAATCTCTCACCCATCTCAGTCAATCTCTTATTTAATGTTTTCTCATCTGAGACAATTTTGCGCACTCGCAACATTTGACTGTGGGGTAGAGACTTCAGGAGAGAAGGCGGATGAGCACTTTCAAAGCGCAAAAGACTATTTCGGTCAGTTTTTTTCTTAAATAAATCAGTTTTAAACTGATTGCCAGATTTCATTACTCTCACGTCCAGGAAATCAACCACCTCCTCACTCCAAGTCAATTTCAATTTTATATATCTTGATGATGAATTTAAATCATTCACAAACCTTTCAAGGGTTCCAACGTCGCCCCACCAAATGCCGAAAATATCGTCAATATACCGCCACCAGGTGGCGCCATATTGAATAAATAATTCGTTACAAAAAACAAATTTTTCCTCAAAGAGGTTCATAAAAATATTTGCATAATTTAGGGCGACGTTGGAACCCATGGCGGTACCTTGGAGTTGGAGGAAATAGTCATCCTGAAAGAGAAAGTAATTCCCACATAGTATAATTGTCAGAAGCTGGATAAAAAAATCTATTTGTGCAGAGGTGTATTGAATGTCATTTCTTAATGTATTTTCTACAGCATCAATGCCACTTGAATGTTTTATATTAGTGTAGAGACTCTCTACATCTAAACTAAACATAATAAATTTACTACTAGGGAGATCTAAGGAGTCCAATTTGCATAAAAAATCATTAGTATCTTTAATGAAGGAACTGGAGCGTTCAACATAGCCGTAAGATCTTATCCAAAAATATTGAAATATTTGTAAAGACTGAATTAGTACATCTATTATAGAATTTCAGAGCCCCCCTATGTCTGCTTTTAAAAGAAGTAGTAATATCCAAAATAAATTGGTCAAAGCTGACATTGGTCCTAGCACTAAAAACAAAAATAAACCTAGGTATATTACTACAAAAAATACAGGTTGTTATCCCTGTTTAGGGTGTTCCTGTTGTAGCAACATGAGTAAAGGGTCAGTTTTTTATCACCCTCACACTGGCAAAAAGTATAACATAAAAGGTTATTTTACATGCTTGACCACTTTCATAATATATATGATTAAATGTCCATGTGGGGGGGGGGTTTATATAGGGGAGTCTACCAGATCCGCTAAGGAAAGAATAATTGAACATAAGAGCAATATTAGAACTGGCAATGTGAAAGCTCCTCTAGCTGCCCATTTTATAAAAGCAAACCACTCCATAAGTCAATTGAAATTTCAAATAATTGACAAAGTTGATATTCCACGTAGAGGGGGGGATAGAGAAATTCTATTAAAACAAAAAGAAGCATATTGGATATATGAATTAGGGAGTCTGGAGCCTAAAGGTTTAAATAGAGACTGGGACCTCACAGTATTTCTATGATTATTATTGATAAGATGTAAATTATAATTGTTGTGAAAGTTTGATAAGAAATTAGTAATTTTACCAATCATGGATACACTGCAATGTATACAGAATAGGAAATGTATAAATGTAAGCTTAGTTATGAGTAAGTTAAGTGTTTGATAAGAAAGAGTTAAATACACTTGAGCGCCACCTAGTGGTACACATGTATATAAGTCACTTGTTAGTTTGTATCAGGTATGGCATGAATAAGGGAGACTAATCCCGAAACGTTGCCTTTTTTACCTCCTTAATAAAAGAATATTGTATCTGCTGTCACCTGCCTGCTTTTCCTTTCATAAAACTTACTGTAGCAGAGTGTTCCCGGGCCCCCCTCAGCTCTGGTAAAAAAAAATTAAGTTATTTTTAAAGTAGCTTGCACTGTAGCCAATTCAATTACTTGCTGCTGAATATATTGTTGGTGTGTGCACTCGTTTGATTTGCTCTGCATGCTCTGTTGTTTAACCCATGCTTGCTATTACAGGCGCATGCTCTACTAGAAGCCAGACAGGCAAGTGTAGCTTGTGAGTGAGCTGAGGAGAAAGGACAAGGGGGTGGGCGACAGCTTTTTCATGCAACACTCACTCAGAAAACACTCCTCAGAGAAGTGCAGCTTGGGGGGCAGGTAGCTAATAGATCCAAAATGGGTCCATGGAAAAAAGTTTTTAAATCAATTAAAATAAATATATTTTTATAATATATTATTATTATACATTTTTAACTATATAATTATGTATTGGTGGCCTACAAAACCTGTTTGTTTACCAACCCTTTAAAGGGAAATATATTTGACAGTACACTGTCCCTTTAATTTGGACTTTCATGCACTATTAATAACTGACAATGAAATTAAAATATATATATATATTTAAATTAAAGCTAATCGATCTATATAAATTAGTGCTTCCTATAACTGTTTATTGGCTGGTTCTTCCAGATAATTCTCAAGGAGCCTTCCAAAACACTGCCTCTCTTCCCTCCAATCTATTATGAATGCTTCTGCTAGATTCATCCACTTAAGTCGCCGATCCACATCAACGACTCCGCTCTGCCAGTCTCTACACTGGCTCCCCATACACTCCAGAATACAATTTAAAGTATTAACCCTAACTTACAAAGCACTCAACAGTCTAACTCCCAACTATATTTCTTCTCTTATCGTGAAATACTCCACATCCCGTCCTCTTGGATCAACCTCTAACCTACGTCTCTCCACTCTTGTTATCTCTACGTCCCACTCCCGTCTCCAAGACTTTGCATGTGCTGCTCCTGTCCTCTGGAACTCTCTACCCCGCTCCATAAGACTGTCTCCAACCTTGTATAGCTTCAGAAGCTCCTTGAAAACTCACCTATTCAGAGAGGCTTAGCGTCTCTCTTCATCTCTCATCCTAACCAAACTAATACATGAACTGCCCGACTCACTGCTGCAACTACAACTGATGTGACAAGCTACCCCAACCTTATGTCTCTGCACCCTAAACCTATAGACTGTGAGCTCTCCGGAGCAGGGCCCTCTTACTCCTGTACTAGATTTGTTTAGTTTTGTTATGTTTTGTATTTTTAGCAAATGTTGTCATTGTATAGCCCTATCATTGTACCCAGCGCTATGGAATTTGGCGGCGCTATACAAATAAATGATGATAATAATAATATATTAGCTTCAATTTAAATCTGAACCACTTTTAAAACATATCTTTAGGCAAAAAAAATGTCAACATGTTTAAATACAGCACTTTCATAAACATAATAGAGCATTTTTTAATTGAAAAAGTCTTATTGATTACAGTAGAAACCAAACATATTACATAAAGTGAGGTATATGACTTGCTCGGAAATACTCATGTTATGATAAACCATTTTTGGGTACTGATGGTATTTAAGGTGGCATCTTTAGGACTTAAAAGGAACATCAAACATAATCAATTACTATCATGCATATGAAAGTGCACTATTAAAATATATTAAAATATTTTTAGCGCAAAAAGTTTATGCAACTAAGAGGAAGTGCCCAGCTGGTTTGTGAGATAGAACCTCATTGGTTGATAAGTAAGAAACACACATCTTTATTGATGGGTAGTTATATTCTACAAAAGAATAACACAGCACAGTTCCTAGTGTATAGATGGGGCTTTAATGGCAAAGTGTTGTTTGTGTGTGGATGTCCTAGATCTATAGCTACACATAGCACATCAAGTATAAACATTGACTTATAGTCACATTGCCATACTCTGAGGTACAATACATGTAGCATAAGCTAAAATAAACACCTCACAGCTGTTTAATATCAGGTAAATACTTACGTTCCTCTGGTTTCATTTCTGAAACTTTCTGAAGCCATTTTTTCCATGTCTGACAATCACACGGTTCATGAGCCTCACCAAGACATTCCCTAAAAAAAGTTAATACACAGCTTTTTAATAAGTAATTATTATTGTTAATATTGTTAGTAGTAGTATTGTACAGAAAGTTTAGAAAAAGATCAAATCCAGCATACCCCATCCCACAATAGGTATTTAATTAAATAAACCACAAAATCTTTGTTACAAGTATAATACCCTTTAATATCAAATCTCAGGCAGGATTTTGTTGTTTATTTAATTAAATGCCCATGTGGGATTAGGTATGTTGGTGAGGCCACCCGCACAGACAGTCCGTGAACAGATTATTCAACATAAAAAGTAACATTAAGACCAAAAAAGATGGATGCCCTAGTAGCAAGTAATTTTTTAATAGCTGGATATAATTTTAGTCAATTTAGATTTCAGATATTAGAACAAGTTAGACGCCCTAGACGTGGAGGTGAAAAATTATTAAAAATTATGACATGAATTGAGGGTTTGATTGGAAAGTCTATATAAAAATAATTGATTGTAATTTTCCCCTTTGTCTGTAGGGGGTACTGTTTTATAGCATATTGTGATGAGGTCATGAGGGGTGGGGTGTTTGATATGTATAAAAAATGACACAGAAGTAGCGACTTGGAGGCGGTACTGGGTGATATGGACTCTAACTTTGCCAGTCATATACTAGATCTAAATACACAGCAAGATTTCTTTGATAGAATATTTGCGGATGACACATCTGATCACACACACAGTGGCTTAAAGAAACAGTTTAAAACATTAGAACAGACTCTCATTAATGATTTGAGACTTATGTGGCACATCCCAGAGGCCTGCGCATAAAAAAAAACCCTATCTTGTAAATTTGAAGATGAGGAAGACATGGATGATTGGAATACAGAGCTTAGTTAATGTTCATTTAAGCTAATCAATGTCCTCATTAGGGTGAAAGAAAAGAAGCGCAAAGAAATTAAAGACTCAATTGTGTCAATAGAAATAGCCCTAACTTTCCTGCATACAAGAAAAATGTGAGAATGGCTATCAAAAATTTTGATGAAGAACAGGCCAGCAGGAAAGGAAACAAATTTAATAGGGACAAGGAAGATTATGAAAATAACTGGGCGGCAGTTAGAAAACAGCAACGAGACAACAGGATGAATAGAATGCATAATAAAAAAACCCTAACAACAAAGATACTGACCAGCCCACACCTAAGTCCATTCTAAAGAAAAAGAAAAGTAGTGTTCAAAACATCTGATGAGAAAGGCACTAATGCTGACAGTACAGCCTCAGCAAGCTCCTTTTCCTCTCTTTCTTCTGTTCTGTCTTCTTCTTCTACCTGTGCTTTTTTACAGAACACATCCAATGACAAAATGGAGGAACCTGTGGTCCGCCCGAGAACTCGCAGTGTATTACAGAAAGAGAGGCCAAGTGAAGAAGGAAACCAAAAAACAAAGATGGCAAACGAAACAAAATCAAGAAAATGAAACAGCAGCAGAAAAAAAAAACAAATAAATGGACTGAACATTATTAATTTGTCTAAATACTACTTATCAGAAAATGAGCACAAAGTTCTTAGTAGAGGTTTAGGGTTTGCACCCACCAACAAATTCTCTTCCTTTAAAACATTAATTGACAAAAACAAATTTATTCACACTAACATTTTTTTGCATTAAAAACTTAAATTATGCTTACCTGATATTTTCTTTTCTTCAGATGGAAAGAGTCCACAGCTGCATTCACTACTTTTGGGAATTTAGAACCTGGCCACCAGGAGGAGGCACAGACACCCCAGCCAAAGGCTTAAATACTCCTTCCACTTCCCTCATCCCCCAGTCATTCTGCCGAGGAACAAGGAACAGTAGAAAAACCATCAAAGTGAAAAGGAGCCAGAAGAACAAAAATAACAGACTCCCCACAGAAAAATACGGGCGAGGAGCTGTGGACTCTTTCCATCCAAAGAAAAGAGCATTAACAGGTAAGCATAATTTTAATTTTTCTTCATAAATGGAACGAGTCCACAGCTGCATTCATTACTTTTGGGAAAACAATACCCAAGCTATAGAGGACACCAAGGCGGCCCATTCTGAGGGCACCTGGCCTAAAAACCCCTACCCAACAAAATCCTGCTTCGTCCGAAGCCGAGAACAACTTTGAAAAAAATGGAAAAGGCCCAAGGACAGTGACCCGCAGATAGTCCACAGCCTTGCTAGAGACCTCAGGAACTAGACTCGAATGAGTCAACAGCCTCCAAGAGAAACCATCCCCTGTAGTCGGTCTCCAAATAGCACACCCCTTACAAAAGAAAGGGAACAAACTAACGTATTATTCCACAAAGAAGAAAAGGCACGGAGAAAACATGATTGTACTTGTAAAGCGCGGCTAATCTCCCTTAAGGGACTCAAGGCGCTGCTCATTTTATCAACCTTGAAAGGAAGAAGGGCTGAGAAAACCTTGCCGGGGATCGAACTTGCAGCCTTCGGTTTGCTACAGTGCAGAATAGCCACAGTGCATTAGTATGCTGAGCTAGCTTCCAGCTAGCATAAGGAACTCCAGAAAAAAAAACTAAAAAGGGCACAACGTGTCCTAAATAAAAACACAGAGCAAAAACCCGAGAAACCGGGTCAGGCTAACAGAGACCCAATCAGTCTCATAAAAAGAAGGGGAGGCAACGCCCAGACCCCAGAAATACAGAAACCACGGGATAAGGCCAGGAGTCTGAAACAGAGAGAGGATCTTCCCCTAACACAGTGCAACCGCACTCTAGAAAGCAACTGAAGATGAAGATCCCAAAGTCGTAAAAAGGTATCTGGGAATACTGAAATATTCAGAACGAAACCTCGTGCAGCAAGCTCAGATAGGTCTGACGAACAACACCTGAAGCAAAAACACTGCACGCTGCAGTCATCTAAAAATGACTCTAAACTTAAGTACTTGCAGGGCAAGTAGAAAGCAGCTGAAGATAGGATCCTTCAGATTCCTAAGAATCCACTAACCAGAGGATAACGTTGCAGGCTATCTAAGAGCCGCCAGTCCTTCCCACAAATCTTGAATGTGGAGAAAGGAGAAACCTCAAAAAGGCTTACTGTACCTTGAATGCTCCAAGGACGAAATAACAGAGCAACAGATAAACTATTCCCTCAAAAAGGGAAGGGCACAGATAAGAACAGCGTACATGTCCACAAGACATGAAGCCATAGTATGATCAAAACACGGACCGAATAAAAAATCATCCAAACACCACTGTTTACCCAACAGAGTAAAAAAACCTAATTTATGTAAGAATTTACATGATAAATTCATTTCTTTCATATTGGCAAGAGTCCAAGAGCTAGTGACGTATGGGATATGCAATCCTACCAGGAGGGGCAAAGTTTCACAAACCTCAAAATGCCTATAAATACACCCCACCACACCCACAATTCAGTTTAACGAATAGCCAAGAAGTGGGGTGATAAGAAAGGAGCAAAAGCATCAACAAGGAATTGGAATAATTGTGCTTTATACAAAAAAATCATAACCACCATAAAAAGGGTGGGTCTCATGGACTCTTGCCATTATGAAATGAATTTATCAGGTAATTTCTTACATAAATTATGTTTTCTTTCATGTAATTGGCAAGAGTCCATGAGCTAGTGACGTATGGGATAGCAAATACCCAAGATGTGGAACTCCACGCAAGAGTCACTAGAGAGGGAGGTATAAAAATAAAGACAGACAATTCTGCTGAAAAATTAATCCACAACCCAAAACGAAAGTTTTAATCTTTATAATGAATAAAACTGAAATTATAAGCAGAAGAATCAAACTGAAACAGCTGCCTGAAGTACTTTTCTACCAAAAACTGCCTCTGAGGAAGAGAAAACATCAAAATGAATTTAGTAAAAGTATGCAAAGAAGACCAAGTTGCTGCTTTGCAAATCTGATCAACAGAAGCTTCATTCTTAAAAGCCCAGGAAGTGGAAACTGACCTAGTAGAATGAGCCGTAATCCTCTGAGGCGGGGGATTTACCCGACTCCAAATAAGCATGATGAATCAAAAGCTTTAACCAAGATGCCAAAGAAATGGCAGAAGCCTTGACCTTTCCTAGAACCAGAAAAGATAACAAATAGACTAGAAGTCTTCCTGAAATCTTTAGTAGCTTCAAAATAATATTTCAAAGCTCTTACCACATCCAAAGAATGTAAAGATCTCTCCAGAGAATTCTTAGGATTAGGATACAAAGAAGGGACAAAAATTTCTCTACTAATGTTGTTGGAGTTCACAACTTTAGGTAAAAATTTAAACGAAGTCTGCATAACCGCCTTATCCTGATAAAAAATCAGAAAAGGAGACTCAAAAGAAAGAGCATATAATTCAGAAACTCTTCTAGCAGAAGAGATGGCAAAAAGGAACAATACTTTCCAAGAAAGTAATTTAATGTCCAGAGAATGCATAGGCTCAAACGGAGGAGCCTGTAAAGCCTTCAAAACCAAATTAAGACTCCAAGGAGGAGAGATTGATTTAATGACAGGCCTGATACGAACCAAAGCCTGAACAAAACAATGAGTAACAGGAAGATTAGCAATTCTTCTGTGGAACAGAACAGAAAGAGCAGAGATTTGTCCTTTCAAGGAACTTGCAGACAAACCCTTATCTAAACCATCCTGAAGAAACTGTAAAATTCTAGGAATTCTAATAGAATGCCAAGAGAACTTATGAGAAAAGCACCATGAAATGTAAGTCTTCAAAACTCGATAATAAATCTTTCTAGACACAGATTTACGAGCCTGCAACATAGTATTAATCACTGAGTCAGAGAAACCTCTATGACTAAGCACTAAGCATTAAATCTCCATACCTTCAAATTTAATAATTTGAGATCCTGATGGAAAAACAGGCCTTGAGATAGAAGGTCTGGCCTTAACGGAAGTGGCCAAGGTTGGCAACTGGACATCCGAATAAGATCCGCATACCAAAACCTGTGTGGCCATGCTGGAGCCACCAGCAGTACAACGAACGTTCCATTAAGATTTTGGATCCAGGGATCCTCAGGCGGAAAAATATAAGCAGGTTGATAATTCCAAGGAAGTGTCAACGCATCCACTGCTTCCGCCTGAGGATCCCTGGACAGATACCTGGGAAGTTTCCTGTTTAGATGAGAAGCCATCAGATCTATTTCTGGAAGCCCCCACATCTGAACAATCTGAAAAAACACATCTGGGTGAAGAGACCACTCTCCCGGATGTAAAGTCTGACGACTGAGATAATCCGCTTCCCAATTGTCTATACCTGGGATATGGACCGCAGAAATTAGACAGGAGCTGGATTCCGCCCAAGCAAGTATCCAAGATACTTCTTTCATAGCTTGAGGACTGTGAGTCCCACCCTGATGATTGACATATGCAACGGTTGTGACATTGTCTGTCTGAAAACAAATAAATGGTTCTCTCTTCAGTAGAGGCCAAAACTGAAGAGCTCTGAGAATCGCACGGAGTTCCAAAATATTGATTGGTAATCTCGCCTCTTGAGATTTCCAAACCCCCTGCGCTGTCAGAGATCCCCAGACAGCTCCCCAACCTGAAAGACTTGCATCTGTTGTGATCACAGACCAGGTTGGACGAACAAAAGAGGAGCCTTGAACTAAACGATGGTGATCTAACCACCAAGTCAGAGATAGTCGAACATTGGGATTTAAGGATATTAATTGAGATATCTTTGTATAATCCCTGCACCATTGGTTCAGCATACAAAGCTGAAGAGGTCTCATGTGAAAACGAGCAAAGGGGATTGCGTCCGATGCTGCAGTCATGTCATGAGACCTAAAACCTCCATGCACATAGCTACTGAAGGGAATGACTGAAACTGAAGTTTCCAACAAGCTGCAACCAATTTCAGACATCTCTTGTCTGTTAGAGACAAAGTCATGGATACTGAATCTATTTGGAATCCTAAAAAGGTTACCCTTGTCTGAGGAATCAAAGAACTTTTTGGTAAATTGATCCTCCAACCATGTCTTTGAAGAAACAACACTAGTTGATTCGTGTGAGATCCTGCAGAACGTAAAGGCTGAGCAAGTACCAAGATATCGTCCAAATAAGGAAACACCGCAATACCCCGCACTCTGATTACAGAGAGAAGGGTACCGAGAACCTTTGAAAATATCCTTGGAGCTGTTGCTAGGCCAAAAGGAAGAGCAACAAATTGGTAATGCTTGTCTAGAAAAGAGAATCTCAGGAACTGATAGTGATCTGGATGAATAGGAATATGAAGATATGTGTCCTGTAAGTCTATTGTGGACATAGAATGCCCTTGCTGAACAAAAGGCAGAATAGTCCTTATAGTCACCATCTTGAATGTTGGTATTCTTACATAACGATTCAAAATTTTTAGATCCAGAATTGGTCTGAAAGAATTCTCCTTCTTTGGGACAATGAACAGATTTGAATAAAACCCCAGACCCCGTTCCTGAAAAGGAACTGGCACAATTACCCCAGACAACTCCAGGTCTTAAACACACTTTAGGAAAGCCTGAGCTTTCTCTGGGTTCACTGGAATGCGTGAGAGAAAGAAACTTCTCACAGGCAGTCTTACTTTGAAACCTATTCTGTACCCCTGAGAGACAATGTTCTGAATCCAATGATTTTGGACTGAATTGATCCAAACATCCTTGAAAAATCTTAGTCTGCCCCCTACCAGCTGGGCTGGAATGAGGGCCGCACCTTCATGCGGACTTGGGGGCTGATTTTGATCTTTTAAATGGCTTGGATTTATTCCAGACTGAAGAAGGCTTCCTTTAGGGGAAGGATCAGGTTTCTGTTCCTTATTTTGTCGAAAGGAACGAAAACGGTTAGCAGCCTTAAATTTACCCTTCAGATTTTTTATCCTGAGGCAAAAAAGCTCCCTTGAAATTATTAGCGTCTTAGCATAGAATTAACTTAACAATGCTATACACATTATGATCTGGTACTTGTTGCACTAAGGTTTCCAACTAAAAAGTTTAAGCAGCTGCAACATCAGCCAAAGAAATAGCAGGCCTAAGAAGATGACCTGAACATAAATAAGCCTTCCTTAGATAAGATTCAAGTTTCCTATCTAAAAGAAGTACTATCTGCCGTAGGAATAGTAGTAAGCTTAGCAAGAGTAGAGATGGCCCCATCAACTTTGGGGATCTTTTCCCAAAACTCCAATCTATCAGTCGGCAAAGGATACAGTTTCTTAAACCCTGAAGAAGGAGTAAAAGAAGTACCCAGTCTATTCCATTCCCTAGAAATCACATCTGAAATGGCATCAGGAACTGGAAAAACCTCAGGAATAACTACATGAGGTTTAAAAACCGAATGTAAACGTTTATTAGTTTAAATATCAAGAGGACTAGTCTCCATATCTAATGCAATCAACACCTCCTTTAATAAGGAACGAATATACTCCATTTTAAACAAATATGAAGATTTGTCAGTGTCAATATCTGAGGCAGAATCTTCTGAACCAGATAGATCCTCATCAGAGATAGATAAATCAGAATGTTGTCGGTCATTTAAAAATTCATCAATTTTATGAGAAGTTTTAAAAGATCTTTTACGTTTATTAGAAGGCGGTATGACAGACAAAGCCTTCTGAATGGAATTAGAAACAAATTCTCTCACATTAACAGGAATATCCTGAGCATTAGATGTTGAAGGACCCGCAACAGGTAATAGACTACTACTAATGGAAATGTTGTCTGCATGTAAAAGTTTGTCATGACAACTATCACAAACTACAGCTGGAGGAACAGTTACCACAAGTTTACAAAAAATGCACTTAGCTTTGGTAGAACCGACATCAGGCAGCAGGATTCCACGAGTAGATTCTGAGACAGGGTCAGTTTGAGACATCTTGCAATATGTAAGAGAAAAAATAACATATAAAGCAAAATTATCAATTTCCTTATATGACAGTTTCCTGAATGGGAAATAAATGCAACAAAATAAGCCTCTGGAAACCAGAAGCAAAAAAGAAATGAAGACTTAAATAATGTCAAAAAATTTGGAGCCAAGTATGATGCCCAACTGACAAAATATTTTTTGGCGCCAAGAACGTCTGCAACAAACACAAGCGTCATAGATGACGCAACTATGTGAAAAAACTCGGCGCCAACTAATACGCCGGAAATGATGAAATTACGTCAACAAACGTAATTCTCGCGCCAAAAAAGTCTTGCGCCAAGAATGACGCAATAAATTATAGCATTTTGCGCTCCTGCGAGCCTAACAGCCCGCAATTTAGAAAAGAGAGTCAATTTGAAAATTTCAGGTAAGAATTTTTTTTTTCATTTCCCAAATATGAAACTGACAGTCTGCAAAAAGGAAATATACTGATAAACCTGAATCATGGCAAATACAAGTACAAATATATATTTAGAACTAAATATAAAGTGCCAAACCATAGCTGAGGGTGTCTTAAATAAAGGAAACATACTTACCAAGACACTCATCTACATAAAGTAGATAGCCAAACCAGTACTGAAACGAGAATCAGCAGAGGTAATGGTATATAAGAGTATATCATCGATCTGAAAAGGGAGGTAAGAGATGAATCTCTCCGACCGATAACAGAGAACCTATGAAATAGATCCCCATTAGGATGACCATTGTATTCAATAGGTAATACTCCCTTCACATCCCTCTGTCATTCACTGCACTCTGAGAGGAACCGGGCTTCAAAAAAGCTGAGAAGCACATAAGAACGTAGAAATCTAGCACAAACTTAGTTCACCACCTCCATAGGAGGCAAAATTTGTAAAAACTGAATTGTGGGTGTGGTGGGGAGTGTATTTATAGGCATTTTGAGGTTTGTGAAACTTTGCCCCTCCTGGTAGGATTGTATATCCCATACGTCACTAGCTCATGGACTCTTGCCAATTACATGAAAGAAACTCCCCATAGAAGAACACACTCCGTCTGAAGGACAAATCAGGCCTTAAAGTTTATAACCAGTACCCAAAAGTGGATAAAAGCTCTGGCCTACATGCTTGCAAGCCCAATGAGCTAGCCCCTATGTCACAACATAGGGTTCCTGAAAAAAACTGGGTTGTCCCAAACCAGTCCTCATAAGTCTCCAGACATCCAAGAAGGATCCAAGAGAAGAACTACAGACCCGGAACCCAGAATCGTCCTAGAACAAACGACACCCTCAGGTAACACAAGATACAATCAGACCTCACAGGGGATGAGAACCGGGAAACCCAGAGAACGGTTACAGGACTCGCTCGTAATTCCAGGCCCAAAGGTAAGAGAACACCCTTAGCCGGAGGTCAACACCCCCCAGCAAGGTACTAGGCCGCGACAAAGTCATGCAATTTCTCTAGAGCCCAAAGGCCCCAAGGGCAGCACTAAGGGAAATGAAAACAAGAACAGAGTCACCCGAAAGAGAGTAGAAGAAAGGCTAGCCTCTATAATCCTTTCAGATTAACGTTCCAGAGGACCACACCCAAGGGAGAAAAATGCAAAGCATCCCAAACCCAGGCAGAAAAACATCCCCTAAGCAAAAAACTTGGAAAAAGAGACATCTCCTATCGCCCCTGATTTGGAGACGACTAACTCCCAAAGGAAGACAGAGCCTCACGGCCTTCACTTCCTAATTAAGCGGCCAAAGCCACCACAAAAACTGGACGAAGTCCAGAAAGTCGCCACCCAAAGGAAGAGAACTTCTAAAAGGAATAAGTCCTAAAAGGACACTTCCAAAGAGACCATAAAAGGCAAAACCGTAAGTACGGTGGTATGAAGTATCTAAATCCTCCAGGCCTCCAACCCACAATGGAAAGGAACACTCTAGTTCCTGAAAAATTTGGAAACGACTGAGCATGTCGTTGCGGATCTTAACGGAGTCCCGGCCCAATATATTGAAATGAGGACTGAACCAATTCCCCATGCCCCCCTAAGCAACCACGGACCCTCAAGTCCTCTCAGGATGCTAGTTGAAGCTTGTAAAGCAAGACAATCCCACAATCATATTGTGATCACTAGGCTCCCTCACCAGACCAACCGGACATAAAAAAGGTGCCACGTGTCTGAACTAGGCCTCAAAGACAGAAGGATTTGTACCCAGTCAGGGCCAGCCTGAAACCAAGGGCCCCAGCACTGTCAAGGCCACAAAGAGTATCCCCCGATGATGGAGGGATAAAGAACAGTCAGACAGACTTTTGTAAACAGAGCGAACAAAATCGCAAGTATTAATCACAAAGAGGAAAGTTCCCGAAGGAAACATCAAACCACAACATGAGCTTTAAACCAAATAAAAATCATCCTCACCGGATGAAAATAAAAGATAAGGCAACCCGTAGGTTTTCACCCAGGAAGAACGGACAGACCCGCAGGACCAGCGGTCTGAGACTTCCAAGCTCAGAACTGGAAAAGGATACACAAATAACAAAGACTATAAAAAGATTACTTCATCCCCTTATGTCTATGTATGCAAGCCAGTCGAAGAGTAAGACTGAGAATCCCCAGACCCATTAAGAGTGGGATCCTCCAGCAACGCCAAAAACGTACCTTAGTAGGACACGAAAGCAGGCCAGCCTATAACGAAAGGCGCATCATACCTCTGCCGGGACAAAAGGAAACACCGGTCCTAAAGGTTGACCCCCTGAGGCCTCAGGGGCAATTGCTCTCCCGGAAGGCTGAACTGGACCAAGCAATACCCATGCCTGATGAGCCCCAGTTAACGAAACACAGAAAATATCATAAGCACACTCCTGGGAGGAGCAGATGCGCCATGGCCATGGGGAACCGTATCGTAACCTCATTTGGGAACATGCCACACTTCCTAGAAAGGATAAGTAGCGTTTAGGTTACCTGCATGCGTAGTAAGAGTTGATGGTAGGGAACTCGTCTCGTGAGAAATAGAATCCTCAGAGACGGATGCCTCAGTGGGCACCCGATTCCCAGATCCCGAGGAACAGAGCACTCTAAATTGGCATTCGGAACATAACTGATGGGCATGTATCACCCGGGTCAATTCATATTCTTTGCAAGAAGTAGAGTCTAAATCAGAGACATCCGTCTCCAAGAATCCTCCATAGCTGGGACACTGCCCCTCCAGAGAACCAGACACCAGCGGACTAGGAATTCTCGGTCTCCACTCGGTCCAGAAAGCGGAAATGGGGTCACAAGGTAAACTTTGCAGTCCATGGAAAAGCGTGCGCGACCGAAAAAGGCTGCATCACTAGACATAGGCCGTTATGTTACAAAATAGCCATGAGCCGAAGCAACACTACGCAGTAGCAGACAGAATCACATAACAAACATGATTATAAACCCCCCTGTTCAATAATCCCCCTCAGGAGATATTAACCCTTGATTCCTAGATACAAAAAGGAGCCTCACTGAGACCCTATGCTAAAGTTATCCCCATAAGGTTGTAGCCCCTCTCGGATAAACAGTTGAAATTAAAATACATCCATGATGAAAGTAAAATTAAACGATCTTACCGGAATCTACGCCATGGAACAGGAACACTGCCCTTCAAGTGTGACAGATAGTAGCGTCGCCTCTGCCATGGACTTGAGAGAAAAAAGCAGGCAGCGAAACTCGTCAACACTGAGACTCTCTTTGCATCTCTGGACTCTAACTTTCACCCATGCTCTCACTGAGAGGTTGACAGGACAACTTATGTATGTATGTATTGGGTACTTGTAAAGCGTGGCTAATCACCTGTAAGGGTCTCAAGGCACTGCTCATTTTATCAACTTAAAACTCCAGTCCCATGCCGAAGAGTACTACCCTCCATAAAAGACTATCGAAAACTTCTGACACTTCTCTGCCAACCTCCTGGGACGAAAGGCAAAGTATGACTGGGGGATGAGGGAAGTGGGAGGAGAATTTAATCCTTTGGCTGGGTGTCTTTGCCTCCTCCTGGTGGCCAGGTTCTAAATTCCCAAAAGTAATTAATGCAGCTGTGGACTCTTTCCATTTATGAAGAAAAGAAGATGCTCAATTTGAACATTTCGAACAACCTGTAAACTCTGCAGTCTGTGGTGCAAAAGCTTCTTCTTTAAACTTTGTAGGTGCATATACAGAAGCTTTTCTTGTTGATCTATATAGTGGAGATTTGGATTATTCCACAGCTATGGATTTAGATAAACTGAAAAAAATCAGATTTTTACCCTAAACAATACCTTGGGCCTCTTATTAATGCATATCAGTAAGCAGTACAAGAGGAAATAGTATATTTGGATAATAAAGAACACATAGCACAGTTTAATTTGAGTTATCAGGAACACTTTGCTATACAATCACTTAAGAACAATAAGGACATAGTAATACGCAATTCGGACAAAGGAGGCAACATAGTGATATTAAACAAAGATGATTATTTTCAAGAAGCCCTCTGTCAATTGTCAGAAGAATCGGTGTACACTAGGTTAAATGGCAATCCTATATTAAGATTTAGGAAGGAGTTACTGATAGAGGATGGTGTTGCATTAGGAATATTTTCCAAACAAAATGTCAATACATTGGTCCCTGAGAATCCCATCACACCCATTTTTTACCATGAACCAAAAGAACATAAAGACAGTCGGTCACCACCTGGAAGACCGATTGTCTCCGGTATAGGTTCCTTGTTTGAACTGCTAGCAGAATGGCTAGACAAAATATTACAACCTTTGGAACAGAAACAATTTAGCTATCTTAAAGATACAGGTCACCTATTGGAAATTTTGGAAAAGACCGTATGGGGCGAGGGATTTTCATGGATGGTTATAGACATAACTTTGTATACAAGCATTCCGCAATATCTAGGAGTGCAGGCAGTAGACTTTTTTCTACAACATGAAATTAATCTAGAGCCAGCAGTCAGATGTTTAATTTGTGATGTACCCCATTTCCTACTGTCATATAATTTTTTTATGTTTGATGATTATTATTTTTTGCAAATTTGCGGCACCACGATGGGGGCAAATTTGCCCAGACCTTTGCAAATTTGTTTGTAGCATGGTGGAAACTGGAATTAATAATCCCTTGATTGAAAAAAAATCACTATACATACGGTATATAGATGATTTGCTCTTTGTAATCATTGTACTATTAGATAACTTTAGCTTTGTTGACTATATGGGATAGCTTAACAACAACAGAGTTGGATTAAAATTTACTGGTGTGTTTAGTATGGAATCAGTGAACTACTTAGATCTCACTCTTATAGGCAATGACAAATGTATTACCACTAAAACATATAGAAAACCCAAATCTGGTAATACTATATTAATGCCACTTCAGAACATCTAAAACACCTCATCAGAAGTATCCCCAAAAGCTAGTTTATTAGGTTGAGAAGAAATACAAAATCTGATCACATTTATGAACAACAGTCCGCAGAAATAAGAGATGGGTTAACCCATCGAGGCTATAATAGGGAAGTACTAGAACAGCAATGGAAATAAATTAAATCCTACAAAAGGACCAATGGAACAATTAAAAACAAAAATAGTGACAACTTCTCAGAAAGTGCTATCATATTTACAACTGAGTATACTGAACAGTTTGACTCTATAATCAAAATCCTCAGAAAACATTTACATATTTTAAGAGGGGATGAGGTACTCAAAGATAAAATAGATCTGTGTAAATTTGTCCCTAAGAAACCATACACTTTAGCACAAGTCCTATCACCTAGCCTTATAAGTAGGAATAACAGTTTTAGACAAACTAATTGGTTATCCAAAAAAGGTAATTTTAGGTGTGGAGTGAGAGCATGCAAGACCTGTAACAGTATTTTGATAGGCTCTACTTTCAAATCAACAACTAATGGGAATTCCCACAACATCAATTTTTATGCAAATTGTGGTACCATGTATGTTGCAGCGAACTTTAATGGTGTACATTTTACCAGCATATCGGCCATGACAATTTAAATTATAGATGTAGCAACAGTACCTAATAGAGGAGGTAATAGGGATCACATACTAGACAAAAAAGAATTATATTGGATCTTAAAGTTAGATACCAAACTACCACAGGGTATGAATAGAGAATGGGATATACGTTATTTGTGTAAGTAGTTAACTTCGCCCCTAAATAAACCCCTTTATCAATTAGCAGCTCCAACACATTACATCAGATATTAATAGAAGTATGCAGCATTTAAGTTTAAAAATGTGCTTGTTGAAAAC